>NC_136484.1:148639975-148739975 GCF_053919585.1 Euprymna scolopes | reverse complement strand
ATTCGGTGCGTTTTTTTTTTTTTTCAGAATTTTTTTTTAGATGAGGATTAATTATTTGTATGATTTGGATTATTCGGATTACTGTTCTCACCTTTGATGTTATTCTTACCATGTTTCGGCTGATGTAACCCCCGGCCTTTTTTCCGTGTCAAAGTCTGGAATCTTTATGCCAAGGTCGATAATCTGTACAGAATTTCGAATTTAATTCACAACAGTAGATCGTTCTCGTTCCATCAGATATGACTGGACAGAAGTCTTAAGTAATTGTTAAGATTATATTTTACATTGCTTGTACTGAGGATTGAACCTCCACCATCAGAAAACTATCGCTAAGAACTAATTATTACTTAGCACTTCATTTATGTGGACAATTCTACTGTAAAATTTGGAACTCTTTTTACCCACTCTTGCTTTTTTTTTAGAGAAGTAATGTTAGTACATTTAACTAAGCGACGCTCTTGGTGTAAACAAATCGAGCGGAGGCATTTAGGCAATATGAAAACATCGTTAATTCATTACCCTTACAGCAGCAGCCGTATAGCGCAATAGTGAAAAGCCTTGACTGTCATTTGGGTGGTCGAGTTTCGATCCTGGCTTGAGGCAGTTGCCTGTCTGGCCGCACTGATGAGCTGTGAAACAGCGAAACAGTACTGTATGTGGATGACTATAATGCTCCCTATCTTGGGTTGAGCATATTGGGAAGTGATATACAAAATGCCATTAGCGTTTAAGCAATGATGAGCTGTGAAACAGTGAAACAGTACTGTATGTGGTAAAAAGGACGTTCTTGCAGAATCATTAATTTTGATTTCATATATATTTTCAAATCAGTTTTCGTTATAATACCTTTATTTTATAAATCATTTTAAAGAGCGTTTTTCACCCTATCTAATCTTTCAAATTACAATTGTTTTAAAATAATTATGTATTCTTTGCAAAACGTAAACTACAAGATGAAGAAAAAGCAAATTCACACAATTTTCTTATTTCAATTCAAGCTTGACCGAAAAGCTGCTAAAACAGCTCGCAATATCAATGAAGCGTTTGGCCTAGGAGCCACTACTGAATGCACAGCACAATGGTGGTTTGATAAATTTTTGCCTGCAACGAGAGTCTTGAAGATGATGAGTGTAGCGGTCGGCCATCGGACGCTGACAATGATCAATTAAGAGCCTTAGTCAAAGCCAACCTATGTACAATTGCTCGAGAACTTGCTTCTGAATCAGACGTAACGTATATGATGATTTCCAACCACTTGAGAGAAAGTGGGAAGACAAAACACTTGATAAACGGGTGCCTCACGAATTGAACAGCAATCAAAAGGAACGCCGTTATGAAGTGTCATCTTCCCTTCTTATATGCAACAAGAACGACCCGTTTACTGACCGAGTTGTGACTTGCGATGAAAAGTGGGTTCTTTATGACAACTGGCGACGTTCAGCTCAGTGCTAAGACACCGACGAAGCTCCACGACACTTCCTGAAGCTAGAGTTGCACCAAAAGAAGGTCATGCTGACTGTTTGGTGGTCTGCAACCGGTATCATCTATTACATTTTTTTGAATATAGGCGAAACAATTACAGCAGAAAATTAATGTCAACAAATGAATGGAATGCATCAGAAACTTCAACAACAACACCCAGCGTTAGTCAACAGAAAAAGCCCAATTATCCTCCACAACAATGCCCGACCTCACTTTGTTAAACCGACCGTGCAGAAGTTGAATGAATTGAGCTACGAAACTCTGCCTCATTTGCCATACTCTCCAGACCTCTCACATATCAAATACAATTTTTTTCAAGTTAAAAATGCTTCAAAAACCTAACTGATATCAAAAACGTTTTCATCGTCATCAGAACGTAAGATTTTTACTTTACTGACATAAATATACTTGTTTTGCATTGGCAAAAGTGTGTTGATTCTGATGGTGCTTACTTCGATCAATACATTTTTATTTGAACTGAGATATGTTCACCTGAATTTAAAAGTTAAAAACTGCAGGAATTTTATTTATTCAGTTTCTTGTTAGTTATTAAATACTGTTAGTATATTTGTTCCGCTGTTAAATGAGATCCAGTTAAAAAGGGGCTGTAGTTTTTTTTTTTTTTTTTTTTTGATTAGTATGGCTTCTAGTTATTTTAGTTGTCGTGTGCAATTGTTCAGGTATTGAATTTTAGTATTGTTAGTTAATATATTTCTAATGTCGGACGACTGTAGTTTGTTATCATGGGATGTTAGGTGTTGTTTTATGGCGCTATTGTCAGCTAAATGATAGGTTAATCGGCGGGAGAGTGTTATTATGGTGTGACCTATGTATGTGTTGTATGAGTTTTTAGAGGGAGTTCAGATACATTCTTCAAAGGGTCAAATAAATTCATACACTACATTAGTTTGGTTTAGTGTGGTGTTAGTATCATTATTGTTTTTAATTATTAAATTGTAGGTTTTAAATTTAGTATGAAAAAAATGAAAATAAACAACATTCTCTACGATAAAACAAAATTTAAACCACTCACAAAAATCGTACAGAACAACTAAAAAAAAACAAATTAACGATATTATGAATTTTCCTCTGATCCCTTCGTATGAATCTAAATGAAACTAAATATAGCCTACATCTATACTCCTTAGCTATGTTTCAAAATTCATACTGAACTGCCAATTAGTTTAAGAGTATGAGATACCTTCAATAAGTTTCCAAGCTTTTTTCGTATGGCCACTTTTATTGATAGTACACACATAAAAACTCTAGTCCATTTCGAAGTAATCTCCTCCGGCTGCAATGCACGTTTTGTACCGTTCCAAGACTCTATTGAAGTCCTCTTGTGTGAGCATATCAATGACTCTCATTACAGCCTCGTTCATCTCCTCAATTGTCTCATAACAATAGCCTCCAAGGTTTTCCTTGAGTTTTGGGAATAACAAAAATCGCAGGAAGCAAGGTTTGGACTATAGGGAAAGTGAGGAAATGTATTGATGCACATCTTGGTCAAATAGTCTGTGACAAGGATGGAGTTGTGGACGTGTGTATTGTCCTGGTGAAAATGCCACTGGTCAGATTTGAAGAATGCTGGCCTCTTCTGATGGAATCAGTTCCTGAACTTCCTTAAAACGTCAACATAGTATTCCTTGTTGACTATCTGTCTTGTGGAACCCAGTGTACGTAGATCATGCTCGTGCTGTCAAAAAAAGGGATCATCATAAGTTTCTGGATGGATTTACCCTGTCTGGCCTACTTGGGTCTGGGAGAGCAAGCATGCTTCTACTAGGAACTCTGTCTCATAGTGTCTCATGAGTCATAGCAGTAGATCCAGCTTTCACGGCAGGTCACAAGAACAGCGGAATCTGAATTGATGAACTCAACTATCTCCCTGTTGTCATGACAACATCTTTCTTTCTGATCTTCTCTGAGCACTCTTAGGACAAAGATTGCGCAAATCTTCTGCATCTTCAGTTCCTTGCAAATAATTGTGTGTACAGTTCATACACTGACATCCAACTGTGCACTTATTATCTCTATAGACACACAGCGGTTCTTATCCATGAAATTCTTTATTTGGCCGATCAACTCCGGAATTCTGACTTCCTTACTCCTCCCACACTTCCCATCATCCCTTACAGACTCCCTGCCTTCCTTGAATCTCTTATGCTACTCAAAAACTGATGTTCGATTCATGCAAAAAGACCCAAAAGCAGTCTGAAACATTCCATACGTTTCTGAGGCATTTTTTTCCAAATTTAAAACGGAATTTAATTCCATATCGTTCGTCTAAAGTGTCCCCATTTCATTTTTAAAATTCACCAGCTATGACAATCATAAAACTTGGTCAGTCATCTCATAAAATATATAGCAATAACATATTGAATTTTCAAGAATCTACAACGATTTTAAATGCCTGTAACAGAAAAAAAAGTCTGGAAACTTATTTAAGGCACCTTATAAATACTGTACATACAAATATATAAATACCTCCATCTATATAAATGGAGGTGTTTATATAGGAGTTGTGCTAAGATGCACAACACATAACTACTGATAATAACTAGCGGGACCAGTAAAAATTCCACAGGGGACTCATTCATATGTAATATATTGATGTTGGCATTCTGTAGATGTTCAATGTAAATGGAGACGCTCTGATATTATTGTAGCTCTTTTGTTAAAACTGCAAAAGTATTTATCTAAGCTAGCAGGGACGTCCGGTGTAGCCAGGTCGTAAAGTACGCTTAAATATGATAATTTAATTCTTACAGATTTCGTATATAGTCTTATAGAGTTAATGTTCTAGCAATTTTTATATATTATAAAATTGCGATTTCAAAACTAAAAATATATATGCATATGACTTGGGTGCATCAGCTCGAATCAAAATCTAAACCAAAACTTATGAAAAAAATAAATAAATAATATATATATATATATATATATATATATATATATATATATATAATTTGAGTTCCTTCAGCCATAATCGAAACCGAAACCAAAACCTATAAAGAATTCTGGATAAAATTATTACAAAAGAAAATAGATTACTGGAGTGCCATCAGCTATAATCGAAACCGAAGCCAAAACCTATGAAGAATTCTTAGTAAAACTATTTACTACAAGAAATAGAAGTCTATAACAATTAAACGACTCGGATGTAACACAGAGAATAAATAAATAACACACGCTATCGTATTAATTGATATTATTATTGATATTGATGATGCTGTATCAATTTGACACATGTGTGTCTACAGAACTTAAATGCCTATGGAGAGAACTTGAATGCATACTAAGAACTACTTCCGAGTGTCTAAGATTTGTCAGCATAACCTGGCATGAGGATACACAAGAACACCCTGACTAAATATTCAAAATAACATAGTATTTGCAGCCCAAATAAGATTTCTTTCGTATAGCTATCCCATATTAGCCCTTGCTGTCCTAGAATTACAAAGAGAGTTTGAATAACCTTCAAGATACCATTCTCAAATGTTTTCAGTCTTTCTGCACAAGATTTGTCAGAACAACTTGATGTGCAGATACTTCCCCCTGCAAACAAACCCTGACGAAATATTCAAAATGACATTCTATTTGAAGCCCAAGGAAAATTCTTTTGAGATGGCTATACACTGGCTCATATGAGAAATGGTGTATTTTTTCCAAGTGATGTTGCCTCTGGTAATAACATTAAGCTGGATACTCCACCAGACTAGATGAATTCTTGTCCTGGAATCCTCTAAAACCAAGAGATTAAAACGAAAGATATACTGTAACAGTTAACTGATCAACTGGGTAAAAGGAAATTTACTAACTCAACATTTGAGAGCTTTAATGCAACACTCAAATATACGTGCAACTCATATAGAGATCAAGTGTACCACCTAGGCAGGTGGGTGGGGGTCTGAATTCTGAGAACTTTGATTGAAATAAAATATAATAAATTTCAACGAAAACTTTGCGGTCAATTGTACTAATTACAAAATGTTACACATTAGATTTATATTATCCTGTGTTGAATTATTAAATGGGTATCTTATTAAGTTTTACACCAATGCCACTGTTTGCTTTCTTTAGCATTTAATATCACGAGAATCAGCTTATTGAATCAATTAGTCAGAATAAAGCAATAAAAATATCAGCCACTGAATTATCTGAACAAAGTTCGGGAATCGTATCCTTATGTTTGAAAGCTAATTCGCTTTTCATGCGAGGGTTTTTTTTTGTTCCTTTTTTGTTTTCAATTATTTTTTCTTTTACATTGTTTAGCAGTATCAATCATGACTTGATAGGATCTCCGTTTCACAGTAATTACGGCTAACATCTTTAGTTGATTGGGAAGATCTGTTGAAATCGCCAAGTTTCAGATGCTCTTGCTCTGTTTATTTACAATAATCACAACTTTTGTTTAAACTTTTCTGCTAACGTAGCTGAACCTGGGTAATTATTTCCAGTAAATTACGCTTCCTTATTTGATTGTGTTTGTACTTTACTTTGATTGTATGCGTTATCACTGTAATTAAAGAGATGGCACATATAAAGAAGCAAGACCCGCAAGACCATACAAGCTGTCAATTCGGGGATGTTTAGCTAGACTAAACCATTACAATAATGAATATTTTTGAGATGCGTTAATTCAAGCAAGACCACAACGTTACTTTTAACAACCTAAATATGTTACCTTAAAACGTTATTGTAGTGATTTAGGCTATGTAATATCTCTAATTAACATAAGAGTTGAAAAGCATATATATATATATATATATATATATATATATATATATATATATGAGAAGGATATTGTAGTTTGCTTGAAGCATTGTGCATAGTGTGAAAGGAAGAGTATTTGAATGCTATATCAATGTGGTTCGTAGGAAACACTGTGGACAGTTAACATATGAAAGAATAATGACAATATTAGGTTTTGAATTCAGAATTATAGAACTTGATGCTGAAACTAATTCGACCAAAATATAAATATGCACGCTTGCACTTGCAACAATAGCCACAACTTATAACATAAAGAATTACATTGCTTAATACTCGGAAAAAATACTTATTTGCGGAAAATTTAAATGCGATATTCTTTTTCAGCACATCCAAAAACCTATTGAAAACAAGTTTTTTAAGATAGATTTTGGCTTGGTCTACCAGGCCATAATTACCAAATAAACACTACTCCCTAAAAAATAAAAGACGCCTCTCCCCCCCTCCTCTCAAAAAAAGGTAGCTATAAAGTGAGTGTCCATTTGATGTTAGATTAATATAGAAAAGTGATCCCCACTTTTTAAAACTATAATTTCTTCACATCTTGGAAACTACTCGTTTCCTAAAATTTTAAACATAATTTTCGTTTTCAGCACCCTCGAAAACCTATAGTAGTGGTAATTTTAAAGGATTTCTTGAGGATGGAAAGATACTGCATCTTTACCAATGTTTCAATCATAGTCATTTGTTTTCCTAGTTTTGTATATGAATTACAAAATAGTTGATATTTCTCCAAAACCTCTGGCCTTAATAGAGAGGAGACTAAAATTTGCTGCTATGGTTTCAAATAATCTGAAATAACAGCAAGGGGAGATTTGATTCCAAATAGTTCTCATATGTTACAACGCCCCTCTTCGGTTTTCAATATATAAAATAAATTTCACAGTGTATAAAGATTATTTGATACTGGAGAGATTCATAATAGTACCCTATTTCCAAAAGAGGGAAGATATAATATATCCATCAAGGCCAGCCAGAGGTTTGAGGGAAGTATATATATATTTCTGAAGAAACACCGTTATCAAGACCAGGAGGCCACTCGAAGGTAAAGGTTAATGATTGTCAGGTAAAACAACACCGTAATGATCGATGATGGTGCATTATTTAAGAGGCTCAGCAATAACTTGTTTACTTTGAACTTTCTAAGAACTAAGGAAGTTTAGTTATCTGTAATGAAATTCTTCTTACACTTCACAAATATGGCGTCATCGATTATATTTCAATTGTCTCTTGCAGATTCTGATTTTGTCGATACATGATTAGGATATTTTTTTCTGCTAGTGTAAGAACTAAAAAGAAAGCAACAAATAAAAACGGCCTAAGAAAATTAAATAACGGATTCATTTATGACTACAGCTGGATGCGATGACATAATGAAAGTATTCACCATGACATATAAAAAAAAGCAGGAAGATCTTACTTTCGGAAAAAATAATTCACATCTTAAGAAATATAAAAGGTTTAGGTATAGTAGAAAGAACGAATTTTATGTCGATGAAACAATAAAGTGAACGACCAATTGTAAAATAGTTACACTGTCTATGAAATGTGTGTATATATCGCGAATTTGAAAAAGACTCTAACAAGAACAGACAATTGAAGGGGACTTAATTCGGTTAAACTTAATTGAAAATGTGTACAATGCATCGTAGCGATATAAAATAATAGGGTAATTACAAATGGGATATTGTTTAAATATATGCCATTACTTAAGAATAAGAATTAATACAGAAATGTAAACAGTATAAAAGTAAACCAACTTTTCCAAAACTCATATGTTGAAAAAAAAAAAAGAAAAGATTTTTAAAACTTAAGCGTTTAAGCGTTGCCAACACCCTGGAAAACCTCATCAGTATGCCCTGTATTTAAGAATTCAGGCGAAAAGTCATCTCCCTCTCAGTACAGACCAATAAGTCTCCTGTGTGTCATGGGTAAGTTGTTGGAATCCATATTAAATAAAGAAGTAGTCAACAACCTCAGCAGAAACAACCTTCTTAGTGAAATTCAATATCGTTTCCGCTCTGCAAGATCTACAGCAGATGTGCTAACGGTTATATCTCATAGGATTAGTGAATCTCTTGACAAAGGCTTCCTTTCCAGGGCAATTGCTCTTGACATATCATAGGCCTTTGATAAGGTATGGCATAAGGGCCTACTTCACAATATTTCCAGCTACGGTATCACTGGAAATGTTTTCTCAATCATTAAATCATTTCTCTCTGATAGGCTCATAAGAATAGTGGTCAATGGACAAAAATCAGAGGCCTGCAGTATTAATGCTGGAATCCCCCAGGGGTCCATCCTAGGCCGAACTCTCTTCCTGATCTACATCAATGATCTCCCTAAACACATACTTAAATCATTCATTGACATCTATGCTGATGACACGACCATCTATGGCAACACATCAAAGGCTGTAAATGACAAAGTTCTCTCAGATTCTCTCTCCTCTGATCTTGAGCATGTGGTACAGTGGGGGAAGAGGTGGCTGGTTACTTTTAATGCATCCAAAACCAAGCTTCTATCTTTACATCATCAACGCTCTGATCCCCATCTGGCAACAATTGAAATGGATGGCTCTCGTCTTGACAATAGTTTGACAAGCTTCTGGGTTTGAGCTTTACTCCTGATCTGAAATGGAACACGTACATCAGGTCTGTTGCCAAGGACGCTGGAAAAATGGTGGGATCCTTCTACAGCTCTAGAAGATATCTCACTACTGATACAACTCTCTATCTGTATAAAAGCCAAGTATTCCAAGAATGGAGTACTGCTGCCACATCTGGGCAGGAGCTGCTAAAAGCAGCCTATCCTGCCTTGACAGAGTACAAAATAGACTTTGTGGCTTAGTGGGGGATGCTCTTTTCTCTTCCCTGCAGCCTCTCTCCCACAGAAGAGACGTTGCGAGCCTGTCTTTGTTTTGTTGTTATTTCCATGGCAAGTGCTCGTCTGAGCTCCAATCTCTGGTCCCCCCTCACCAATCTTTCATGAAAAACACCCGTCTAGCTGAAACTACTGTCATTAATTTTCCCCACTCTTTATCTGTGCCTAAATCCAAACGTAGATTCCATGAGCAGAACTTCTTTCTTAGAAGTGCACGTCTGTGGAACTCTCTTCCATTTGCCTGTTTCCCACCTGACTACAACTTGGATGTCTTCAAGTCCAACAAAAACAAATTCCTGACAAACTGCCCTAAGTAAGACACTCTATCAAATCTCCAATACTCGATTACTACAATACTATCCCATTGATTACTGTACATGCAATAACCCTTATCCCCAAGTGGCTTCCGGGCCTTGATAAGTGGTGACCTCCAAGTAAAAAAAAAAAATGAAAGAGAACAGGAAATAAAAAATAATGAAAGATTTGTAAAAATGCTTTAAAAAGTACCATTCAAATTCAAAAAATTAAACGTTGAATGATTTATAGAAGTTTTTTTTATTCAAAAATAAAAATATGTAAAAAAAAAAAATTAACAAAAGAAAAAAATGTTAAAATTAACAAAGTTCGAAATGCAAATTGATACTGCAGTTACTCTTATACAAAAAATATTCTGGGTAAGCATTGAAAAGACAATTCTATGAAAGAGTAATTTACAACTTTGTCAATTTCATGGGTCGATTATAAAAAAAAAAACTTTAATTAGAGTTAGACGATATCGTTGAAATAATACCCATAATTGTCACATTTGTGTAAAAAAAAACATGTACTTCTTTAGAAACGCTGTACTTAGCATAAATTTTATCAAATTAATTAATGAAAAACACAGGAAAGTTAAAAAAATCAAAACAAAAAAAAACATGAAAAATAAATAAAATATTACTCTCTCTCTTATTATGAAGCATAAAAATTCCATACACATATTGTAGCAAAACTATTAAAATTAATAAAACATGATCTTTTTGAACATATTTTACGTGGGGTTAGCAATAGGCATCACTTTTGTACTTTTGAGAACGTTAGATGAAGATATGTGGATATCTCAATATATAAAGTAGTAGCAATCAAACCTTATCATGGCCAACTCATCCCACAAAGCAGCAACTTTATGGCAATCTACCTGCCATATCTAATACCATCTGAGAAAGACGCCTACGATTTGCCGGTCATTGTCTGAGGAGCAAGCATGAATTGGTGAGTGATGTATTGCTATGGACTCCACGACACGGACGCGCAAGCAGAGGACGACCTAGATCCACATACATACAACAAATAGCAAAAGATGCCAACTGTGAACCTGAAGATCTGAGGCAACTGATGGAAGACAGGAAACTCTGGAGAGGAAAAGTCACATTGGTCCGGGCAAGGAGCCCGTCATGATGATGATGATGATGATGATGACGATCAAACCTGGTATGATGATGGTCCCTCACCTAGGGATTGTGCCCACCATTTGTCAAGATTAAGGTCAAAGGTCAAGGTCGTAGCCTATATATATATATATATATATATATATATATATATATATATATATATATACTCTCCTACAATCCACACCACTGAACTGATCATGATAAAATCTGCCATAATGATGGTCCCACACTTAGGGATGGGATGGTGCACACTATTTTCCAAGGTTAAAGTCTCAGGTCAAGATCATAATTTATGTATATATACTCTTCTAAAAGCTACACCACTGAACCGATCATGACCAAACCTGACATGATGATGGTTTCCCCACCTAGGGATGGCGCTTTTTTTATTTTTTAAAGTCAAGGGCAAATGTTAAGGTCGGGACTTTATTAGGTATACAATAAGAGTAAATAACAAAGTTTGCTTGGATTTATATCCTATACTAAATGTTCAAGTTGTATTATTGTGGAGCATTTTTCAAAAATATATTAGAAAACAGTACAACACCAAATACCAATAGATAATAACTTTACAACATGGATAATTAGGGTTACTAAAATGGGAAAGGATGCCGTATGGAATAAAAACACAAGTATTATATTCCCAAGATTTTAGAAGAAGATATGAAAAATATGGCCTGTTACCAAGATGATAGATGCGTAGGAGTTACTAAATAAAATGAATTATAAAAGAAGACCAACATCATCTTGAATAAATTAAAAAGAAAACACTGGAATGACAATAAATAAAAAGAAGTATATAAACAAGAGTAATATAATATAATTTTTAGATTATTTTTTCTATTTCAAATGAAGGTATATCCCTAAACCAAGCCTTAATAGAAAAATACTAAAATTATCTATACCTACGAATAAAAAAAGAACTTCAATTTTGGGGGAGAGTAGTAAGTTTTACGGACGATATTTACCAAAATATACGGACCTGACTGAAGTGTTTACAAATTTAAGAAAAAAGAATGTTGACTTTATCTGTTCAGAGAAACAACAAAATGGTTTTGATAGATTAAAATTGATTACGGCAAAGAAATCGATTATGCCAGTTTGGATCCCAGGCGACACTGCCGTCCTCTGTATACCCCTGTTTTGAGCAAATTAAAAGTTTCCACTCAATATGCATTTTCCATTAATAGAGTTTCTTTCCAAGTACTGCTTGTACGTGGAACGCAATAGCACAAGTTTACTTCCGTGCTGGCTACAGTATAGTTGTTTTCGAGTCCAATGTTAATCCTCTTAAATAATGAAATTCTGCAATTCTGACGGTGTTTGTCTTACTGTCCACCTAACACAAACAAGTTACTCCTTATCCTTGAATGGCGTTTCGGCCTGAGTGTGACTTTTTGGAGAACGTCAGATGAAGTGAATCTCTTGACAAAGGCTTCCCTTCCAGGGCAAAAAAATGCACGCACGACGACGAGAAAAAAAAAGAAGAAAGAAATGGAAAAACATAGACTGAAACAGAACACAAAATACAGAATGAAATACAAATTTCTTGTGATTTCTCCTTTTTTACCGAGTGACTTTCGCAGTTCACAACAGATAATAATGCAAGCCAAACATTAGCTTCCCTTTACATGGCGGTATGATGTATAATTTTGTTCTAAAAATTCTACTGTTGAAAAGACGACATTTTTAAGGCTTTTTGCCAATACAAACTTCTTAATCTTACACAGTATTAAATCCATTACTCACCCCATTAGTTACCAGCTTAATATGTTATGGATAATTAACTAATGTCTATTTACAACCATGCATCACTGTCCAATGCATGCAAGTACGCACTTGTATTACAAACACACGCACACAATTACAAATCTACCAAAACACACACAAATATACACACAAACACATAAAGATGCACATATGCAAACATACACACAATTCCCTGCATACAGTAACAAATACATATACACATATAAATATATCCACACACATATACATAGAGAGAAAGTTTTTGAATGTCTACTAGACATCACCTTCAATTGTCTGACATGAGGTACTTCGCCCTACAAGTAAACTCTCACTAAAAATTAATATAGTATTCGAAGCCCAAATCTCAACATAACGCCTCACTGGCTTATATAGGTAAACTAATCGTGTACTGTGTCCTGCTAACAATAATACATTTTATACTCTACCTGGAATCTGGCAAAATCATACAAAGACCACAAGAAAAATAAACAACAACATAGCTAAGTGAGGAGTATAAGGCGGAGAAGAAAGTTCTTGTGGAATTTTTAATTTTGATTTCGAATAATGTGTTTTCAAATAAGTTTTCGTAATAATACCTATACTTTATATATCATTTTAAAGAGCGTTGTTCGCTCAGTCTAATCGTTTAAATTACAATCGTTTTAAAACAATTATGCCTTCGTTTCAGAATGTTGAATACAAGATGGAAAAAAAAATTCGCACAATTTTACTTTTTCAATTTAAGCTTGGCTAAAAAAGCTGCTGAATCAGCTAGCGATATCAACGAAGCGTTTGGCTCAGGAATCACTACTGAACTCACAGCACAATGGTGGTTTAATAAATTTTGTGGCGGCGATGGGAGTCTTGAAGATGATAAGTATAGCAGATGGTCATCGGATGTTGGCAATAATCAATTAAGAGCCTTAGTCAAAGCCAATCTACGCATAATTGCCCGAGAACTTGCTTCTGAATTAGATGTAATGTATAGGACGATTTCCAACCATTTGAGAGCGATTGGAAAGACAAAACACTTAATAAATGGGAGCCTCACGAATTAAACAACAACGAAATGAAACGCTGTTATGAAGTGTCATCTTCCCTTCTTGTATGCAATGAGAACGACCCGTTTCTCAACTGGGTTGTGACGCAATGAAAAGTGGGTTCTTTATGACAACTGGGGACGCTCAGCTCAGTGGTTAGACGCTGACGAAGCTCCACGACACTTTCTGTCAACTTCGACAACAACACCCAGCATTAGTCAACAGAAAAGGCCAAATTCTCCACCACAGCAATGTCCAACCTCACGTTAAACCGACCCTGCAGAAGTTGAACGAATTGGGCTACAAAACTCTGCCTCAACCGCCATACTCTCCAGACTTCTGACTTACCACTTTTTTCAAGCATCTCAATAACTTTCTGCATGAGAAATACTTCAAAAACGCCTTCAGCAACTTCATCACCACTATGGAAGATTTTTATATTACTGACATAAGTGCACTTGTTTTGCGTATGCAAAAATGTGTTGAATCTGAAGGTTCTTATTTCGGTCGATAATTATTTGTTTGAGCCAAGATATGTTTATCTGAATTTAAAAGTTAATAACCGCAAGAACTTTCCTGTCAACCTGATAAAAAATAATCATATTCGATTCAAGGTTTGAACATCCTTAAATAAACGCTCACTCATCTTTAACTTACGTACATCCTCGCGTGTATCTGGTCTGCAGAAATGCTTCTTCTTAATAAATCTTGTTTTGATTTTTCAGATGGTCCATCGAGTATTTTTGTTAAATTGTTGTGTGGAGGATCCGTAGATTTTATTTTGCCCTTTTTTGCGAGTACTTTCGATTGATTTATTCAATCGCCTTCAGGTGGGATATTAATCTGCTTTGTCTATATTTGCTGAGTTCGTCGAACAATGCAGCAATGTATAACTTTTTAAATGTAATGTTCAAGAAGTTCAGCAGTTGTGACCTCACCAAGACTCACCCATACCTAAAGGATATTTGAATGAATCAATACAAAATTACTCCTGAAAACGGAACATAAATCTTACGGATTCTACATACGACAATTTGACAAAAATACTTAGTAGACCTGCCCCCCAAAAATATTTATGTAAATGCATTTCGTATTGTTCAAAATCGTTTGTCTTATACATGTGTGTATGTGTATAAAGAGAGAGAGATAGAGATAAAGAGAGAGAGAGAGAGAGAGAGAGAGAGAGAGAAAGATAGAAAGGAAAAGGAAGAAAGTGAGATAGATGTTTTAATTTGGCTTTATTCGGGAGTATTTATACTTCGATTTTTGTTTTGCAAAATTTACTGAAGATTTTTTATTAATTTAAAATTTTTTGACTGATAAAACTACAAATTTTGAACAGCAACATACGAAAACGAAATTGAATATGGCTCTGCTGAGTTTTGGAACTCAAGTTCTTTGTCTCTAAGCCATAGCAACAATCAATAGGCAGCCATACCAAAGTTTTCAAATCGTTTTAAAATATCGATTATTATGCTATTTGTCTGCCTTCTTTTTTTTTCTTTCATTTTATCGAGAACAAAATGAGGTTATAAGCGATTGAGAATAAGTGCAGACTGTCCGAAATTTATTTATGCCTATTTATCAATGGAAGTACGAATTTTAATTGAGTCATGATGCATAATTATTTTTTTTTTTAATTTGTAATTTCAAACAAATGTCCACTCTCTACATTAAAGAAATTATGTGTGCTATGTATTTGAAATTAAAACTTTAAAAAACAATGTGCTAAACGATTTTTCATGCTGTGAATCATATCCGTTGATTATCAAACGGAAGTAAACCGTAAATATTTAGAAGATTATGTTACCGAAAGCAATTTCCGATAGGATATTGTATGTGATCGATTAAAGCAATTGAAATTTTGTTTTTTGAAAAAGCCAAAGTGAAAATTATAGTACTGGCAATTTAGAATCTAAAATTAATTGTCAGATACACTGATATATAAATCTTACATTGAAAATCAAGCTGACTTATTTTTATATATTAGATAACTAATGTATAAATAGAATAAAAATGAAATATTAAAAGAATATAAAATGAAATAGGCTATTACTCATCAGTAAAAGATTGCCGCACATGGCTAAAAGACACTCGCTGTCTGGTTTGTTTTTTCAAGAAAACCCTTTTCTTAGATGTATTGCCTTGATCACAGTTGAGGAACTATGTACACCTTACCTGGTAACCTTATAGAATACCAGAGTGAGGCTAACAGGTACAGTGCGCACATCAGGCCACTGAATGGTTCAAAACTGCAATTGAAGCAAATGTTCCCATGTCGAAATTCTTTAGCAAGCCCCACTCTTCCCAATGGTTTCTTCTACTTGTGTAACTGGCATTGCTCAAAGGCAGCATGCGTATCACAGATTTACCCAATGTAAGTCCAGTTCAAACAGACAGAAGTTTATAGAAGCCAGAAGTTTTGCCAAAATATTTTAATCCTTAATTAACCAAGCTCTAGTCCATCATCTTACAGCTACTAAACTTTTGACTGACCAACAATATGAATTTAGGCAAGCCCGTTCTACAGCAGATATCCTAACTGTAATCTCTGAACGTATATCCCATACACTGGACAAATCAGGGAGGGTAGAGCTGTAGCCCTACATATATCTAAGGCTTTTAACAGGGTATGGTACGATGATCTTCTTAGGAAAATCAGATCATATGGTATCACACTGAACGAATATTTAATATAATTAAATCCTTCTTAAGTAAGAGAAGAATCCAAGTTGTCCTCGACGGTTGTACATCAAAATAATATGATATAAATGTGGAAGTACCTCAGGGGTCGATCCTTGGACCTTTATTATTTCTGATATTCATAAATGACCTCCCTGATAAAATAGTCTCGGAGATGTGTATATTTGCTCATGACACCATGCTGTACAACAGGCACGAGGGAAAAACAAATGGACACATAGCTAAGGAAATGTCAGAAACACTAGAGGAAAACCTCCAATCTGTAGTGGAATGGGGACATAAATGGATGGTCACATACAATGCTGTCAAGACTAAGCTTATTTCCTTCAATGATTACAAGAAACCTTCTCACCCACCAATAACAATGGCTAAAGATACATTATCTGAAAGTACTTCCTTTAAACACCTTGGCCTAACGTTCACAGGGAACATGAGTTGGAACAAATGCATTGAGGGCATTGCCAGGGCTGCTGCGAGGAAGGTAGGCTCTCTCTACCTTGCTAGAAAGTTACTTACACCTGAAAGTGTCCTGTTCCTCTTCAAGACCACTATTCGCCCATGTATGGAGTACTATTGTCACATTTGGGCTAGTGCATCTGCTGCTAGTCACTCACTCCTGGACAGGGTTTAAAAGAGAGTCGCCAAACTGATAGGTCCTGAACTGTCATAAGAATACTCATATCAGTGTGCAACCCAGTCTTAGAGTGAATTTGAATGTCTATTAGACACTATCCTCGTATACCTTATTTACTGTTTCGATTATTATATATAGTAGGTACAATATATAAGGGTAAATTGGAAGGGCAATATATATGTATATAATAGTAAAATAATAATAAATATATAATTAAATATGGGTTATTATGAAATAATGGGGCATAAGAATACTTCCCCCTACAAGAAAATCCTGACTAAATATTCCAAACCACATAGCATGCGCAGCCCAAATAATATCTCCTCTGTATGGCTAATTCATAGTGGCTAATACAAAAAATGACGTGCCTTCTTCAAGTAATGTTGCCTATAGTAACAGCGTTAAGCTGAATACTCTACCAGATTAGACGAAGTCTTGTCCTGGAATCCAGTAAGACTAAGAAACCACGAGAAAGATATACTATAACATTGTTAACTGGTTAATTGGGGGGAATAAAAATTTATGTTCTTCACTTCTTTACTAACTCAACGTTTCAAATGTAAAGAGGAACTTTAATGGAACACTCGAACAGCTGAGTATCTTATATAGAGATCGTGTTAGTCCCAGAAAAGGGTTCCTTGATTTCTAAGAACTTCGACTGAAGTAAAATAATGAAGCAAAAAGGAGGTAGCAAAGTATAAATAAAATTATCTGATAAATAGAAACTATACAGTTTTTACTATATTTTTATGCATCCAATTATCTCTATAAATGATTATGTCTGACAGTTTATCTGTCACATTTACGTATTTTAATAACTTTTTGTACTATTCTTAAAAGCGTTCACATATCTCTATAAAAAAATATCTGTTTGTTCGTCACTCAGCCACATTTGTTATAGTGTTGGTACTTCATGTTTAAGTCTAAAATTTCATATTTATATTGATCTATTGCTAGGTTGGTCACACTTGAGTTTGAAATAAGACATTTAAATGTTTTAAATATATTGCATACTTAAATTTGTCAGAGTCTTTTCCAACGGTATTTCATGTTTGTTTGAAATAGTATTTTTAGGTACGTCCGGATATCAGAGATTCTCTTTGTATACCACAATAAGGTTTGAAAACGTATTTAAATCACCCAGTGTGAGGATTGAGTGGACGCATCTCAAGAATCGATCTATCGATCCATTTTTGTTTTGTTACACGTCGAAACTCAATGCAGGAAAGAAAATCGGTTTTCTGTTACTTTATATATATATATATATATATATATATATATATATATATATATATATATATATGTGTGTGTGTGTGTGTGTGTGTGTGTGTGTGTGTGTGTGTGTGTGTGTGTGTGTGTGTGTGTGTGTGTAAAGGAATTAGCAGGAGCCAAATAAAATAATGTAGGACTCAACTTTTTCTTTCTGCAGTCTTATCCTTTTTGACACTTATGTGAAATAAACCACAAGAATTACAAGTGCAAAGCCAGCTTAGCTAATTGATTGCTACCTAATTGATTGCATTATTACATCGAGGTCAAATTAGTGTTTTCCTCATGTCTAAGATTATAAATCATGCATAAAAAATTTTCATGATAAAAGCCGATCCTACAAGATTCATTTTGGAGACGGTAAAACCATTGCAGAACGAAACACCAATAAAGCGGTGAGGCGACTGCAGGTTCAAATTTGAGTGCAATTATTGGTAAATGGTAGACAGTGGAAGTAGATTACAAAAGTAAGGTCGTTTGTCCCATTAACTGTATTCCACACTATCGTTTCTTACAGCTAACATATTGAAACATGATTGTCTATAGATAAATAAATTGCAGAAATAATGAAGAAAATCACGATGTTTACATTGAGAATTCAACGGTCTAAAACAATTAGGCATTATTAGAAAGTAATAAAACTAAATTATGTATGTATGTATATATATATATATATATATATATATATATATATATATATGACTACTTCATTTAATCAAATAAATTAATATACAAAGATATATCTTATGCGTAAATTTTCAGTATTTACTTCAACAGTGCTTAATACATAGGCAGAGCTAGGTAGTAAGTTATGAAAATATATATGGCAATTAAGCTACACAGAATATTTCGCGTGCTATTCTCGTGAGAATTCGTCAGGCTTATACAAAAAGTTGAAAGAAAATTCGATAGCATGTGCGTATATAAAAATGCAGGCTAACCACAACTTTTCGCATAAGCCTGATGTTAAGCACATAGTTGGTTCGTTGGTTTTTAACGACATGTAGATCCTGTTAAATCATTTAAATAGTGGAGGTAGATTACAAAAGAAAAAGGTTGTTTGTTCCATTAACTGTATTCGATACGAATCGAACACTCGAATGCTATTAATGCTTATTTATTTTTATAAATTCTTATGCATCGGTTATTTGCAAAAGTATTGAGTCATATAGGTTTCTTTTTTTTTCTTTTTTAAACATATATTGGTAGGAATATTTGGGAAGTGGGCAAAAATAGATTTTTGTGTTTTTCAAATTTTTTGGTGCATATGCAGAATACGAACCAAGATATTTTCTTAGATATGGTTTTCAAGTTAAATGCAATTTTACGGTATCTTTTATTTATTAAATTGTTAGGTGAAATTACAGAACAGTTTTAAAAAGAAACCCCCTCCTCATGTTAAGAATGGCTTTCTAAATAATCACCTTATTATTTCAGCACTGTCGGTATTATGAATAATACCAAATTTTCTTGTAAAAGTTTGTGATTTTCAGAAAAATTAATATATTTTCTTTATCAACTTTGTTAAGCAGATTCTTTATATTGTCTATTTTGTAGTATTTTTTGTCATTTTTTGATATTTTTAGAGGCAATGAATAAAGAAGGAAGTTTTTTACGTTGTTGTAGTAAGACAAGTTCTTGCTACTCAAAAACAAATATTCTGACTAGCATTGTAGAAAATGGTATTTTCAAAAGAAACCTGTTAACAAGAGCTTGAAATTGTTGCTTTGATTCATGTATATATTTCTGTTTTTTCCCCTTTTGTTTCAAGCAAGTGGACTGTTTTTATGCTACGGTCATTTAGTGCCTTTTCAGTACACGGAAGAACTGAGATATATTCATAGTCATCAAAAGAAGAGAGACGAGTCAATTGTCAGCATCTACAAGAGAGTTCAAAATAGAACTCATGTCCAGAAGTTTTCAGGATTGTTTGTACACGAATATAAACAAGCTCAACGGATGTGGGCAATCTTAGAAAAGCTTCTTGGGTAAAGGTGGTCATCCGATTTCCGCCACAGCTCGTGACTTATTCAATGACACTTGACTGTTAATGTCAGCGAATTTCACGCCTGTGCACAGAGCACGGCAATCTCTAAAGGCACGGAAGTTCTTTGACCTACGATCAATATCTTTTGAAATTATATTTGTCAGGAGTTTACCTTCTGAACCACGATTACAACAATGAACAAAGATGTGGAATTAATGTCAATAGATTGCAAGTTTACACTTTGGCTTGTTTTATGGGTTTGCCAGTAAAGGGTAATCATTGCTTTAGAAAATCTTTTTTGTTGGTTTAGTGAAGCTAGAGTTAGCGCTGTGGCTAGGAATGAACAAATAATATAAGCTGTAAAGTATAGCACTAACAATATCAGCTGTAGAATCATTGGCATAGACTATTACTTACTTACTGTTCTTTAAAGTGTATGATACGGTTTCGTTCTAGCCTTAGTCCACTATCTGGTGTGATCACTCGTTTCTCTTTTTTGAATCATCTCTTCAAGTGTTTATACACAACATAAAATGATTGACGGTTTCTGAATCTTTTATTTCTCCGAGTTCGGGTATGGGATGAGATGATTGGTTTTAATATTTGAACCAAAGCACAGCTATGAATAGAGAAAACATCTGCCTGCTGTCTATGTCGAGCCTGATGCATTAAAAGAGAATGCTGTTTCTTGTGACGTCATAATCACGTGTTCTTGTTAAAGTAATGGTGTTTTACACTACCACTGCCTCAATAGGTAAAGAGCTTATGTATTTATTCTTAAAATGGAAATGACATCGAAATGGTATCAAAAGCAGACAAAAAATATTTTAAACTAGTGGAGGTGAGGTGCGACCGGCTGTACCGGGTCATAAAATACGCTTAAGTATATTTTAATTCATGCAGATGTCGTATTTATTATCACAAAGCTAATTCTTTAATATATTGTACTCAGTATACAGTACTGACTTCAAAAGTTAAAAACATGACTTGGATACCATCAACTAGAATCCAAACCAATACATTTAATGCTTCAGCTGTGTCTCCTACCGATGTAGCTATCGAGAGATACAAAGAAACGACTTGAAGAAATGAATTAAATTTAGGTATGCACAGAAGCAACTAAAAATATGTCGGCAAGTTGAAATGAACAATTTGAATTTCAACTTGCCAATATATGTCTGTACGCGTTATTCATCCATCCAAACAAAGATTTTACTCATTATAAGCAATTCTTGGTGCGTGATTATTATTTCCTGTTAATTTCAGTGTTATGTGAAAAGTTGTTTAAGAGTTTATCGGATAAATATTTATGCACAAAAAGACACACTTACATCAACTGTCTTATTCCTATAGATTATACAAATTCTCAAAATTTGAGAAAATTTCAATAATTTTAAAGTTATGTAAGCTCTATTTTGAGACAATTTTCATTGTAGTTGTATATTTTTGATTGTTTGAATATTTTTGGGGTTCAATATTTTTCACTTATTAAAGTGTTCAAAGTTGTCAGTACATTAAGACCTCATCATGGGATAATATTACATAATCCATCATGGACTCATAAAAAGAAATGCAACAATGACAGTACAATTCTATTTTAGCTGAAAATTGGGTCATGCAGGAGCGTTAAGTGTTTTGGTATCGAATCTAGCTGATGGTACCCAAGTCATTTTTTAAAAACTTTTGAGGTACAATATGATATTCAATAGAGAATCGACTTTGTAATAATACCAATACCGCCAATACCCCTGTATTTCCTCCTGGGTTTGAAAACATGCTATGCGACATACAAATATTTGTACATGATGTTACCAAGCTAATAAAAAAATCTCGATTCCAGTAAAACAACTGGCCCTAATGGCATTCCTATTATAGTGCCCAAAAAGCTTTAACCAGAACTAGCTCCCATACTTACAAAGCTGTTTAAGCATTGTCTTAAGAAGAATTGCTTCCCAACACCCTGGAAAACTTCATCAGTATGTCCCGTATTTAAAAATTCAGGTGATCGCTCATCCAATGCAAAATACCCAACTATCTCAGAACAGAGAAGTTTCTATCTAAATTCAAATTCCATGTAATTTTCAAAAGTCTTAAATCTAAATTCAATTCCATGTAATTTTCATGAAGTTAATCTAATTTTGAAGAGTGTATTGAATTCTCCAGCAACAATCTCAAAATTAAAACAAAATCTTCTTATCAGCCTAATATGACCAAAGGGACTAATAAATTGATCCAACTATCTGTGAATGTGGAAAAGAGGACTATACGAAGCAACACTGCCTTGTCTCCCCTCTACTGCCTAACTGGTGCAGCTTGAAAGATCTTGCAGAATACAGCAATAATACAAAGGACTGCATAAAAATATGGAGCCTCTTCCCTTGTATTGCTAGACTTTGGAATTCTCTCCCCACATTCTACTTCCTTGACGGTACTTGACTAATTCAGAAATTTAAATGTAAAGTGAACAAATATCTTGCTATCAAGTTTTATCCATTTTAATAATGTTACTAACTTAATGACTCTGTTTCTGAGACTCACCTCTGACCTTTCTGTACAACATAAACCAAAATAAAAATGACTTCTTCCACCGTAATTACGCTTCAAGAATTCAAACTCAACAAACCTAGAATAGCACAGGTATTGCTTTGCCATGCTGCGCTAACCTTTCCAACGATTCATTTCCACGTCAGTAACATAAACTTTTTTAATAATTGGAAATGACAATTCGGTTTTCACATTTCTCGGCAAAAACCTACTCTCTTATCTTCCTTTTTGTTTTAATCTCTTTTAATATATTCTTCTATCATTAATGTGAGTGAATTGTGATGAGACAAATTAATATAATAAAAATTAGTTTTTTCAATGAAAGCTATATTTTAATTTTATTATAATCTTAAATTGTTTTGAATTAAATACCATTTTCATTCTTCAGAAACGCATCGGCTTACCATTCACAGGCAACATGAAGCAGAACAAATGCATTGGGGGCATTACAAATGCTGAATTTCTATCATTGATGAAAGTGAATTGTGATTCGACAGATACAAGAGTCGTTTCAAAGTAATGCATCCTATTTTTTTTAAACTAAATAAATAACTTGAAGAACTATGAAGACCGGAGTGGTACTATTAAAACAAGCGACCATTGTGCCCTAGAATTTATTTTTCTACATAGTCACAACCATTCACTTTTGCCAACGGTGGGGTGGTGGCTATGTACTGGGCGTCTGGAGCACGCTTAGTCACTCATATCTCTTTTGCCATTTTAAAATCGATCAACCCATCTCCTAATTGTGCTGACAGCAATTGCATCCTTTTTAAACAATCAACAGGCGCCGATGAATGTTGATCAGCTCAATTTTTTCTGCATGGAGAAATTCAATGACGCATCTCTGCTTGTGACACATGTCCATGACAGGGGTTGCTTTCTTAGAGTCTCATACAGTCAATATCTGTAACAGAGAGATGAAACTTTCAGGTAGTGAATGCATAAGTTCATTTATCATAACAATGCAATTTGCAATCTTCTCTGATTCATTTAGGCAGAATTAAAAAAATAGTAGGCATTGCTTTTGGAACGTACCTTGTAATTAAAAATTAGCTTTTCAATGAATGGCATTTTTTTAAAAAAATTATTTTAATCTAAAAGTTTTCGTGATTGAAATTCCACCTTCAAACGCCTTGGCTTAACATTCACAAGCAAGATGAATTAAAACAAATATATTGAGGATATCACCAAGGCTGCTGCAAAGAATGGGTGTTTCCTCAACCTTGCTGGAAAATTAGCCACGATTCGCCCATGCATGAAGTATTGCTACCACATCTGGGCTAATGCTATCATTACTAGTCTCTCACTCTTAGACCGGGTTCAAGAAAGAGTTTCCAATCTAACACATCTCGCACTATCAACCAAGCTACAACTCCTGTCTTATCAGCACAATATCATACTCCTGTGCCTAATTTACAAGTACTTTAATGGAATGTGCTCTGATAAACTCGTTGCACTTGTAACACTTGATGTCCATAGCCCCCGACAACCCTTTTTAGCAGCAAAATCCCAGCCCTTCACTGAAGAGGTCCCTAGATGCTGGAAAGCCTTCTACTCTAATTGCCCCAAATAGTAGCCTCTTCCATCCAAGACGCAACATGTCTTGTTGAGAGGAACAAGAGTAAAAAATACAATGAAAAATAAAAGAAATAACTATTATATTTTTAGTATCTTTTTTGTTATTGTAGTCCACATGGTTCTTTTGCCAATTACTATATTCAAATCCTGTGTGCAAATTAATATTGTTGGTCAACCTTTACCATCAATAATGATTAACATATTGTTCTAGTCCTCAGTGTAGATGTTGTTTTGTTTTGTCAGTATATCAACCTTTTTTGGAGTTATTTATTGCTGAATCCGGTCATTTTGTGAAAGTTCTTCATATCTTCAAATATTAATTCATGGTGTTTGGTTTTGGTTGCATTGTTTCATAGCATATTAAATCTTTTCTGGTTATTTAATGCCGAATCGGGTCAGTTTGGTAAAAGCTATTATACTTTAAGTCCTTTATATCTTCAAATATTTATTCATGGTGTTTGGTTTGATTTGGTTTGGTTGTTTTGTCTTACTGCATATCAACCTTTTCAGGTTATTTAATGCTGAATTTGATTATCTTAGTAACACTTATTATGTTTCAAGTTATTTATATCTTCAAATGTTCGTTAATGATCTTCGGTTTGGTTGTTTTGTAAAGGACAATCGTTGCCTTTGCTTTTGCCTTTGCAAAACATGATTTAGTTTTACAAAGGAAAAGGATGAAAAGCAATTACATCAGTGTTTGATAGCACACGTACACACTTAATTGTAAGCATGGAAGCGTATACGTGCATATTATCAAATACATATTTTAACTTTATTTATGTTATTACATTTTATATTTTTCCCACCTCTGATTTGTTTTTCTCGTTCAGAAATGAAAGTCTTGATTCATTTTTGTGTAATAACATATCTTGCCCTAAAGATAAACAAACAAATGTCCATTTCGTTATTGTAGATAAATCTTTGTTCATCTTAAATAAATAACTTTTTCAATCTTTTCTCACAATTCGTTACGCCTTCTGGTTTTCATATGATCGAGGCAATGTCATAAACTGATTTTCTTCCCTACAAACACCAAATCTATTCGTCTCATAGAGAGATTTTCTAGAAATATCCTACAGACATTTGTAAATAGAGAGGTTAGTATTTGTCATTGGTCGATTGGATTTGCATCCCCTATAAGGACTAGAGTGTGTGAAACTATCAAACTTTTCGATACTATTTTACTTGTATTATTATTGATGGTTATAGTCAAGATTTTATGCTATTTTTAACTTCCAGTTTCTGCTTCGCCGATAGGACGACAGTGACAAGCAAGATATAGTCCAAATAAGGTCAGCAATTTACACCATTAATTTGGCTATTCGCTGGTATATACCAGTCGAAATTCCAATTTTGACAATCAGTCTGGCAGAAAATAGGTCATTTCGGTGGCCTTTCATCTGGTGGGCTGAGGTATTCGTTCTGAGTAGTCTTAGAAGGTCCATCCTCCCAGACCTTACCTCCTGTCTTCCAAGTGAAGTAAGTTTATTGTTTACTGTCTGAGATGCTCCAACTGAGGAATACCGATGGGGCTGCCCATTTTTCCAAAGGCCAGAATGCTCTTCCTTTAGGGGTGCTGGCTTGACTAGGAAGTAAATGACAGCAAGATATGGTAATTTTTGATTAATAATTACCTTCCTCTCAGATAACATACCCCTATTTCCCCATGTTAAGAATGGCTTGCTTTTCTTCTTAAGCTAAATCGTCTAATTATCCAGCCAAATCGACTGTAGAAACCGGAAGTTAAAACCGGAAGTTAAAACAAGTAGACAATCTTGATCATAACCGTATTGATACTGGTGAAGAATGAGAATACTGAATATTATAATTTTACCAAGATAGGCATGCAAGTGAATCTTCTAAACACATATTTGCCGATGCGTCGGCAACAAAAAGCAGCAAAAATGATTGGTCATTTATTAAAATGAGTAGGCATTTATTAAAAAAAAGCAGAACTTTTTTACCGGTGTTGCTCGGTGGTAGCATGCCCCCTCCCCACACATAAAAAAATTAAAGTACAGCTGTTATTGTCGTCGCCAAACCTCAACCTTCTCATGTTAAGAATGGCTTTCGGAATAGACACCCCCAACCTTCTCATGTTAAGAACGACTTTCGGAATGGATACCCCCAACTTTCTTATGTTTAGAACGTTACTTAAAAGGAACTAAATTCCTGTAGTCACTTATACGTTACCATGTAAACATGTATTTCAGAAAGTGACAGTTTTAAATAAGAAAAAAACAAGAAACAATAAAACACTAAGTCAAAAACTATCTAATGATAAGTGTTAGATGGATAGATTCCGACGCTGAAAACACATCAATTTTTGTCAGAAAGATCGCTCATTAAATGTGAAGACTAAAAGACAAAATAAGGGAAGCAAGAGTTACGAGGTCGCTGAAAGTAAACCTAAGGTCCACTTTCTATTCTCCTCAGTTGTAACAAAGGTATGAAGTCATGTGAAACACACTAATCTATAACATAAATCTTACCTGTTTGTTTAAACGTATGCATGTATGTATGTATGTATGTATGTATGTATGTATGTATGTATGTATGCATATAGTTATGGATGCATGCCTAATCTTCTGACAAAGGCAACAGATTTTCACGAAATAGGTATCGTTTTGAAGCTGGACCCTTCAGATGAGAAATATTGAAAAATTGGCTAAAAACATTTACCCTCAACTGGACACTTTTCTACGAGGAGGGGTCGCTTTTTTCGTCGATATTTTCGAAAGTCATCTCCTCTTTTCGATTGACTAGTCTTAATTTAAACCTTTGTCAATTCTGGTTTGGCGATGGATGCAACAGCAAAGACGTCACTCACTTTTTTTTTCACATTCTTTTCCTCCTTCGCTGTATGGGTATAGAGCACACTTCGACATACCCAGGGAGCGCTGGGTACTCAGTCTAGTACTTTATATACAACAGATGAAAGTTTGTAGGTTTGCTTCGTTTGCTGAAAAGTGAGCAAAAAATGGAGAAAATTAGTCTTGTCAGGCCTTGCCATACCACAAGAGCCAAGATTTGCGTATTTGACCCCTTTACTAACGGCTATAACTATGAATCCAAAACTCCTCTAAAAGAGTCCACTCATCTCTATTACAGGATCTGTATGATCTATCTGTCCATCGATTAACGTGTCAAGCTGCAATTTGTATAATAATAGCTTTTTTGTTGTTCGGATTAAATGAAAGGATCTTATTTTAGACTTGAAATTTGTTTTCTTTTGAGTATTTTTTAATATTATTTTTATTCCAAATAAAGATAAATAACTATGTATTGACGAATATGTCCTGTTTTTAAAATAGCGTCTGTATAAAAATAATCATGACTTGTGAAAGTATGTCATGGAAGGAATTAAATAGAATTAAATCTTATTTTTCTTAAAAACATGCTGCAACGATTTACTAAAAGAACTGATGAACTCGAATAAAATATTAATGACGAAAATCCAGAAAAAAACTAACTTTACATTACTTATTAGATGTGTTCAAGTGTAACCTAATCGTTAATATATAGGGACCCAACACGTTGTAGCTTCCATCGCAAGGAAGATAAGAAAGGAAGAGGAAAGAAATTCAATTGGTTGTTTCAGGTTCGAATAAAAGATCTTTATTCTTCCTTCTAGGGCCATGCGTGACTTCTCATCTAAGCTGTGACGTCATCCACATTTCTCTAATGTGTTCCTCGAATACATTTTAAATATCGCTATCTCGAATCTCTTTCAAATACTGTTTCCTTCTCTGACATGATTCCGGGTCTGAACACACATTCTTTTTTATATTTTTTTCTTCTTCCTTGCCATGACGTCATTTCGCACACAGCTCGGTCATTTGCATATAACTGCCATATGCACATCCAACCTCTGTTACACAAATAACTGTATAATAGCCTTTGGCTATCGATCCATCCATTTGTCATTTCAAGTCTCTATGTCTTATATTACAATAGGTGCGGATAGATGCATGCCTCTCATATAATTACAGATCAATGTTTGCTAACCTTTTTACCTTAATGGAACATTTTCTAATAATAGTAATGTCCGAGGAATCCCTACATAAGAAAAAAATTCACAAACTTATTTATTAATTTCTTTTTCATAATGCAAGCAATATTTTCTTCGGTTATAAAATTTTTATGCAAATTTATTGACAACCTTGAATAAAAAAAAATCAACATTTTTTTCTGACAACTAGTAAAAACATAACAATCCCTTTTCCAGTATATTCATAATTCCGTATATGTACAGGATGAGTCACGAGAAACGGATGTTTTTAGAACGTGTTTAGCATGTGTTTCGTAAATGTTTTTATGTACATTATAAAATTTTTGTTGAAATACTCGCAGAGTTTTGTTTTCCTCAAAAACATCCGTTTCCCATGACTCAGCCTGTATAAGAAAATTTATCAGTAACTATTGAAGGAACCGTTTTGCAAGCTTTAAGGAACCCTAAGGTTCCATGGACCGCTTCTTGGAGACCCTGGTGTATGTAAAATAAAAATAAATAGAAAATATTTATGGGAAATACTCGTTAAAAACAATTAAGTTGCTTTGTCGAAGATGCTTGTCTTATAAAAGGAAGTTGTCGTTTGAGAAAAACATAATCTTAAAAATAAATGTTGTTGGAATAGTAGACTTGAAAAGAGAATATAATTAAGAAATATCCATCGTTATTCTTTTCAAATTTTACCTTTTCAAAAGAATTGCAAAACAGGAGGTTAGACATAAGATCAAGTGTAAATTCATGAAAATGTTTTTATGGAACAAACTGGATTCGAAATTGACACACCTAGATTTTCAGTCTGCATGGAGTAAACCGCTTATGCACTGGCACTCCAATCCGCCATTTTATTTTATTTAACTCCTCTTTAGAGGTGAGACACAAGGTCGAGTGGGGGTTTGATGAAAGTAGAATTTTGGAATTAACTTGATTCGAACTTGGCACACTTAGGTTTTCAGTTATGTCATTAACCACGTAACTACTGCCCTCCCCCTATTTATATTATGTGATTTTTGTGCAGTTTTCAGTTTCTATTAGTTTTCATCAAAATACTATTAATATTATTTGGATTATTCAGACAACTATCATCTTGGATATTATTTTCACAGCGTTTCGGCCGATATAACCTCTGACTTTCTTCAGGTGCATCATGTAAAACTTTGGCATCTATATGGAATTTCAAATATAAGCCTTTATTTAATTCACATGGATTGATAATTTTCATTATATCATCCATGATCAGGTAGAAATTTTAGGTAATTTCTATTTTATTCTTAATTATTTTTTACAAGCATCGCCAAATTCAAACACACTTTTTACAGAAGTGCAGACGGTAAAACACGCCCCTATGACCCGATTATTGGTTCCTCCTGTTACATCCTGTTGCGAAAAAAGATGCAACTTTTACAACTGCCTGGAATCACTCACACACTCTGACATTGCATGTTTTATTTTTCTAACACTGAACCAAAACAACTGACCTTAATAATTGACCGATATTTACATATATACAGTCAATCAACACCTCAAATATATTTGACTGTATTAAACCCGACCAGAAATTAATTGCAGTCATTTGTGTGTTCGATGAGACCGCTCCGGTAATGTGCTTTCTCATTCATAAATTCAGCAGCTTTTTGAGCGATTTTTCAGCTCGGCCAAGGAGTTCAGGAGATCATCAAACCAAACTTAGATGCGCTCTTATTTAGCAACGGCAATCAAACTGTCCTTTTAAGAATAATTCACAAACTATTTTTTTGCAATTCAAATAGTCTTTTTCAGGCAGAAAAAAACTATATTTAATGCGATGTAACCTTCACTCTTCACTACTGTTTGCTATATACGACTCCTCACAACCTGCCATTCCAATTCTTGTTCCTTCTTTGACTCTTGCTTCAGTAGCACCTGCTCCAAAGTCTCTAGGTCCTTTTTGCACCAGCAGTTCCTGCTTTAACTCTTTTCAGCAGCACCTGCTGCAGTGGCTTCAGCTCCTACCTTCATCAGCTTTTTCTGCATCAGCTCCTTCCAGCAGGTCCTGTTATTGCTCCTTTTAGCGATTCCTGCCTGCAGTCCTCTGTTACAGTGCCTGTCGATGTCTAGCTCTCTGTTCCTTTGACATCCTGTTTTAGTGCTGTCAACGTCTCGGCTCCCTGTTTCAGTGTTAGGTTATGTCTATACAACCATAACCAACCTGAGGCACCTTACTATACCTCAGATACTTCCAAATTTTAACCCTGTTAGACGTCCTATGTCATAACAGTGACAACGTTCCTCTCCTACCTCAAATCAGTGACAACGCTCCTGTTCAGTCTCATACCAGTGATGACATCAAGATACACTATCCCACTTCCTAACGATATTTACCCCTTTTCTGTGGTAAATAAACATAAGATATCAATAGTTTTTTTTTTTTTTAACTATTTTTCTATCTCTTTGCCATTGCCATTGCCATGATGTCTTGTTTTAGTTGTACGGTCGACCAGTATCCAACGACCAGCTTTGCACAGATCTCCTTAACTTTTTATAACGGGTGTTCTGCCGACAGCAATGAGAAAGTAGATGGCCAATTGCTACAAAGAGGCAACATCACATATATTCTCACAGAGAACCTGCTATCATATTTTATCACGCGGCCATATTGTTCACCGAAAAATTTACTTTTCTTGTTCAAACAAAACAACACACTATATGCTCCACACATTTGTGTATGTAACATATATTTTCAAATATTAGTTAATGCAGATATATTTATATAGAATTTTCAGAATGTGAGAGATTATATATAATTATTTCCACAGGTAAACAATATCGCAGCTCACAAGAGCCATGACAGCCAACAAACCAGAAGTCCAAGACTCGAGTTTCGCCCTCACTTGGGCTCATTAGTTAGATATATCTGAACTCAGGATTCAAAACCCGAGCCTTTTGCATACAAAGCGAGTACTCTGCCACATGAGCAAATGCACCACACAACAAGAAAGTCTATTAACTAACATAGATCAAACAAACTGCAGTGAAATTGGACTATAGAATGGGCCTACTTTTTCTCCAACAAGAGATGTGGTCATCCAATCAAGCTATAACCCAAGCTGATGTCTTACTAGTGGGAATTTTATACTTTATTTAGACGATGCTATTCAATATGCTAATCTAGCAAGCAATTAGTAATAGAATTTTCAAATTGTGAGAGATTATATATAATTATTTCCACAGTCAAACAGCGTTGCAGCTCACAAGAGCCATGACATCCAAAAAACTGGAAATCCAAGACTCGAGTTTCGCTCTCATTTGGGTTCATCAGTTAGACATATCACAACTCGGGATTCGAAACCCGAGCCTCTTGCATGCAAGGCGAGTATTCTGACACATGAGCAAACACGCCACACACAAGAAAATCAGGTGATTATCTTAGTGACATATACTAATGATATCATTTAGAGGAAAAATGGTCTTTTTGAGGTAGAAATTAGTTAGAGTTGGGTTGTCAGAGAGAGGAGTTGAAAAGCCGGCTGGTTGTAATGGTTCTAAGCACCCGGGGGAGCAAGGGGTCCAACGCCTATCAAATGTAAGAGATGATGGACCAGTATTGCTGCTTTCTAACGGGGGAACAATCAAATAAAGTTGCCAAAAATAAAACCCGAGGCTCTGACGTTCTTGGTGAGAATTTTCATTACATCTTTCCATGAAGACAAGACCCAAGATGGACCAGATATTTTTCCCGATTGGTCAGATGTTGAAACCCCAAACAAATGTTATTTGTCCTTTGTGTTGTAAAGATATTTATGCATATTATTGTCCCGTCATGAACTCTATTTAAATGTTCATACAACACACAATAAACTTTAGATAGATGATCACGGGTATATACAATCGCAACACTAGACGATCATAGAAACTCATAAATATATACACGATTTATATTCCACCCATATTATACAGACCCTCACAATAGTTCATATGCAAAGATATATATATATATATATATATATATATATATATATATATATATATATATATATATATATATATTAGCATTAGAATAATACCCGTCTCAGGACGGGTAAAATGAATTCGCCAGTTTTGTACAACATGTGCTCCTTCATAAAAATGATTAAAATCAAAATATAATGATACTAAACCTTATGTTTAGAATTTTTATTATAATTTTGATAAAAAAATTATTAGACAATTTTGATTCTACAAAATGTCTAAAATTTAAGGCTTAAGATTTAGGGATTTTAAGAAGAAACTGAACTTCATTGAATCTTGTTTAATTGATATCTGATGACTATGGATCCATTCTAATACAAATCTGAAATATTTGTTTTTCAAATGGGTGATCGTACCTACATTATACCTCCTTAAACCTTTTAAATGCCCCAAAGTGAAATTTGAAGAATATTAATTAACTGATGTTTAATAAATTAAAATTTCACAAAAATTAGAAATCTCTGAATTTTCATGAAAGACTACCACTGACCTCTTTGCATGAAATTAAATTAAACTAAATATAGCCCATATTACTCATTCTTACGCAGCTATGTCCCAAAATTCATAATGGTTGATCAATTATCTTTCAAGTGAATCCTACAAAAATATAAGCATATACACATACGTAATGTTATATCAATTGAGATGGATTTAAAACTGTAATTTATCTTAAATAGAAATTACGGCTTATATGAATCTCAATTGATTTGTAGACATAATCACAGATGGTTTATCCGTTAACTTTTATTGGATTATATCAAACTGTATTATCTCTGAGAGGCATTTCTACTATTAATCATTAATTTCCAGAAATAATGACAGAAATAAGTTGGATAAGCAAACTACAAAGAATTAAAAAAAAAAAAAAACAAGTTCATCGGACAGAATTTCGAATAACATTTCTTTTTTTACAAATATATAAATAAATATATTTAGACAAATATATAAGTAAATATCTTTGAACAAACATATAAAAAATATCTTTAGATAAATATATAAACAGATATGTTTAGATAAAAAAATAAAACGAATAGCAATATTACAAGAATGGATAATGAATTAATATGGAACAAATTCATAACATCTGTTGTCTTTAATTCTAGGCATAATACCACGCTGCCAAGACTTAGAACTACTATTTACACAACATTTTTTTTTAGTCAAACACGTGTTGTGCTATGTACATTTTTATTATAGAAAATAGTTTTTATATTCTTATCTCTTGTGTAAAAATGTTTTGTTATAAAAATTTTTTTTTTTCAATTTTTCTTTCACAAAACTCTGTTTATGTTTTAGGTAGTACTTGCAAAATTTGATGGCAGATTCTTGGCACTCATCCTTTTCACTCGCCAATTTAATAACTTGTATATTAATTGATGACTCTTGTTTCATTTATTTCCATTTTGTATGCGTACGTTTTCCATACATAAATCCTTCAATTTCTTCCATCACTAAAACAATAACTTTTATACTTCAATACACATTGAATGTCGGTGTGGTTCCTGGCTGAACACAAGCATGCATATATATATATATATATATATATATATATATATATATATATATATATATATATATATATATATATATATATATATATATACACACTTGTGCCCGATATTATTCATACCCCCCCTTTAAAATTGAGTTTATTAGGTGTAACTTTGTAAGAATTTATTGTTTACGTCCATATTGATACATATTCTTAATAAACCTCTTCTGATCATTTTCGTCATTTTAAAATCTCGGGATACTTGTAATAAAATAAATATACAGCTATTTATAAAATCTGCAATGTTCAAAAATAATCATACCCCCTTATTTTTTCAGTATTAATCGAGTTTCTGACTGTTTGTTTCCTGTTTGATTCTTATTTTGAATGCTTTTATACAACCTTTGATTAATTTCATTTCGTTTTTTGCATTTTTCAGAAATTAAAATGATATCAACTGAAAACCAATAAAAGAATAAAAATTATTAGAATAGGGAAGAAAAAAGAGCTTAGTAATGATCATAGGACTAAAATTGTGAATTCACATAAGGATGGTTTAGGTTACAAGTCAATTTCCAAGAAATTTGAGGTCCCTACAGCAACAGTACAGAGCATTATCAAAAAATTCCAGAGCCACCACACAACAAACAACTTGATTGGTAGAGGAAGGAAAAGGAAACTGTCTGCTAGAGCCACCAGGAATATTGTAAGAAGTGTTAATGCAAATCCAACCACCACTACTAAAGACATTTTAGAAAATCTGAGTCTTCTGGGATAAAAATATCAAGGCAAACATTGCAAAGGACTCTGCATGAAAATGGTTTGAAAGGAAGAAGACCAAGAAGGACTCCATTGCACACCGGAAAACACCTTGCAGCACGTCTAAAGTTTGCTAGGACCCATGTGAATTCTCCAGAGTCCGTTTTCTCAAGTATTTTGTGGACTGACGAAACAAAAATTGAATTGTTTGGCCATATGGATGCTTCTTACGTTTGGAGGAAGAAAGGAGAAACTTACAACCCAAAGAACACCATACCCACGGTGAAACATGGTGGTGGTAGCCTAATGTTTTGGGGCTCCTTTTCGGCTAGTGGTCCAGGTAGTTGGGTCAAGATAGATGGAACCATGAAGAAGGAGCAATATTTGGAGATACTCCAGAAAAACATTAGACAGGATGCGGAGAAGCTCCATTTAGGACCAAACTGGGTCCTTCAACAGTATAATGATCCAAAACATACTGCCAAAATAGTCAAGAAATGGTTTGAGGATAATCAAATTAATGTTTTGGAATGGCCTAGCCAGAGTCCCGACCTGAACCCTATCGAAAACCTCTGGCACATATTGAAAACTTAAAAATTTGAGGGATTTGGAGAACTACTGCATTGAAGAATGGTCAAAAATCAGTGTTAATGCTTGTAAAAACCTTGTTGATAAATATCCAAAACGGTTACAGGCAGTTATTAAGAATAAAGGGCATGCTATTGACTATTAGTAAGAGAGGTGTGAATAATTTTGAACTAGTGCCATTATTGTTTTTCTTTGTATAATGTTTCAAACTTGCATAATTTATTTATTTGTTGAGTTTAAATTAAATGCTTATGCTTGATTTATTGTTTGAAATCCCTTTAATAGTGTCTACCTTCTGGTTTGAGCAATATTCTTATAGAAATCTCAAAGATCTGAGGGGTATGAATAATATCGGGCAAAAGTGTATATATATATATATATATATATATATATATATATATATATATATATATATATATATATATATATATGTGTGTGTGTGTGTGTGTGTGTGTGTGTGTGTGTGTGTGTGTGTATTTATCTTTAAAAAGACATCAACAACAAATCTAAATGTATAAGCGATAAACAGTCAAGTAGGGAGAGGAGTGGGGGTCAATGAGAGAAGGGTACAAAGTCATAGCACTCCTTTTGAAGCCAATCCCTTTTTATTCGAAATCCCTGAAATCACCCGGGAGGAAGCTTCACATACCTCCATGCAGTAACTTAATCTAAAAAATATGTTATTCTACATTGCACTCTAGAGAACCTACTGCTTCTTTTATAAAATTATTTTATACAAACTTCTTTCCAGTTAACGAAAACAAAATAGCATTAAGAAATTTGCGTATGGGGTTTGAACCTACAGACCACGTCATGCAAAAAAAAACAACAAAAAAAAAAACACGTAAAGTTTCAAGTCTTATAAAATACTTTGCAGTTAATGAAAAAAAATTTAAGTAATTTACGTGTGGAGTTTGAACCTACAGACCACGTCATGCAAAAAACAAACAAACCCATGCTGTCAACCTACTCACAGTAGAATTTTCACAGCCCGTCGTTTTATCATTGTTGCTAAGTGACGACATGGAAAGAATGATAAACAGTTTCGATTATCGGTAATTATCGGAGGTATTCTGAGAGAAAACTTAGCTAAGATCACTCCCAAACTGATGCACTAAAAGTTCTGTAAATTATAAAGAAAATCTTTTCAATCGTTTTGGAGTCTATAAGGAACGAACCCCCCACACACACACAAAGTTGCGTTTATATAATTGTAGAGAATATATATATAATTTTGATGGAATTAGACCTAGAGTCTAAAGAGCAGAGTTTGTTTTAATGTATTAGTAAATGTATTAATACTATTAAAAGAAAACAGTGCTCGTTGATATATATATAATAAGCTCGATAGGTATAGATATCCTAGAGCTATTTTAATATTGAGTAAAATGATTCATAATTTTGAATTGAAAATCAGTTTCTAAAGGAAAACAAACAGAATCAATAGTTTGTACGATCGTTTCGGGAAAGATGTTTTATTGAAATAGATAATATGTTTGATAAGATTTTTTTTTATATTTAAACAAAGTCTCCTCACCAGCAAAAAAGTTTGTGTGTGGGGAGGGGGGGTTAAAGACACCAAAATAAACTAGCATTTTTGTATTAAGGCAAATATTCCTGGAAATATTTTAAAAAATAATAAAGAAAAAGAGGTTACTAATTTTCATGTTGATAAATAAAATAAGAATAAAATAGGGTGGAAAAGTCAGGTGAAGGGAAAATACTTTTAATATTTCTAATAAAAAATATATATACCTTTTTTCCGCCCGTTTTTAAAGTTTGTTATAATTTCAGTCCATCTATTTCTTGGCATGTTGTTAAAAGTTGTCTTATTTTATTTTTATTTTATTTTTTCATTTGTGGACGCAAGTAAAAGAAAACCTCACAGTGTGTTTATCAAAATCTTGGATAAAATACCTAAAGATTTAGAAGTTTGTTGAACTAAAAGGAAATTATATTTACTTTTAAGTTTAACCCTATAAAAGAAGAATAAGATTCAGGTATGTTTTACTGCAGCTATGACACTACTGGTGTCATGAATGCATGCAGCGAGGTGCATACTGCGGTGAGAGGGGGTGCTTGACTGGACGGGATGGTGTGAGGGAGTGCAGAGAGATGCAAAACCTTAGCTAGGAAAATAGGACCAGCCGCCGATGTGTCATTGTAAGCTTTTTAGACGCAAAGCAGATGTGTTGCTTCAAAAAGGGAGACAGATTTGGAATTATCTACATGTCAAAAGAGATGGTCTTGTTTTTCAAATAGAGGAAGAGAGGTCAGAAGAGGTGGGTGTTGATGTCTGATTGGGACAAAGCAGAAATGTCTATGGGATTTTGTCAGAAAGAGAAAAAAAACAAATAATAATTGTTTTTATCTCATTGTCGTTATATATCTGTTAACATGAAAGGTTGTTTTTAAACCTCTGTTGAGAGATTTGAAGAGATCCAGAGACCATTAGCTGATTAAGGCTGACAACTTAGAATGGGGGTTAAGGGTAGGGGTCGCCGCCAGGCATTGTTCGACCTAGAACGACTAATCACTCCTAATTTGATAATAAGTAAAAAACCTCAGTACAAATTAATAGGATAAAAGGGAGAGAAAGAGACACTGAGTGGACAAGACGAAGGGTAAGCTTTAAGAGGAGGAAAGAAGGAGTGTTTGTAACCACTCTCTGAAGGAAAGGTGGGGGAAAAAGGGTTTGGATTTAGAAAAAGGAATTCTAAAAAGAGAAGAGTCGTAGCCAGCAAACCGAACAGCTGGGCTGGTCCAGCGCTCCCGATTTGGGAGCCCTCAGGGCCTGATGTTATGATGTTAACTACCCTGTGTTAATGAGAAGTCTGTGACTTTACTGGTCTGGTCTTACATCCTTTCACTGCTATAGTCAGTCACCTCAAATTAGACAGTAACTGTTATGAAGAAATGAAAACAATAAATAGTTTGTTATTGCTATAAACCGAAGTTCTGATTGTTTGTGGTGAGGACTCTTCATTTTGCAGCAAGCCGCAAGGACCAGCGGAGTGATTGATGTACCCAGAGACTACCTACGCAGGGTAGGAGACGATTCGATTGAGAGACAAAGCGCCCCACCATGAAAACACAGTGGGTAAGGACGATCAACAGGCCAATTTGTAACGGGAAAATCTACGATTGAGAGAACACCTGCCACATCGGGTGGAATCCGACGAGGTTAAGGACACCCGGTGCCTGGTTGGTGCACGGTATTGGTAACGTTATACAGCTAACAGAACAAAAAAAAAAGTTGAAAAACAAATATGCAACAAATATAATTTACAAAATGCAAGATGTTACTCTTCTAGGTATCTATTTATGTTTAAACTTATTTAATCTATAAATTTGTCATCATCACCATCACCATCATCATTATTATTATTATTAGTAGTAGTAGTAGTATTGGCTCACATGGAGCTTTCACACAAGTCAACAAACGATCTGATTGGAGAACTGTGGTGTTCTCTGGATGTTGAGTCACAACAAGTCTCCCCAGACGTCCAGCTCTCTCGTCCTCCTTCGATAGCATTTGCAAATAAATTTTCATCATCGCAACAGCCGCTTACCATTGATTTCTCGCTGGCGGTGGCCATTGATTTATGCTGGAATTTGAGTGGCACTAAGCCTCCCCAAGATCCCAGTTCTCTTCACACTTGTTCAGCGGAGGTCTTTCCATCCTCCTTGACCCTTCTCGGTTCTTTGATATCACTTTTCTATTGGGGGAACGGTGGTGAAACAATGGAGATGCTGCATTATGGGGGTGTAGAACATGTAGTTCTGCAGCTTCGGTGTTCTTCATTCCTGTAATGCTGCTTTGTTATATTGTCTTGTTTTATTCTCCGCATTCAAGTATTTTCCTTAATATTTCAGCCGTTTTCATTATCATTAGGCATTGTATTTTTGCAGCTATTCCTCTGATTCCAATTTCTGCCATTCTTTTTTCCAGGTTTTTCGGAACTGTTCCTAGTGCTCCTACTATTATCGGTACTATTTTGATTTTCTTCATCATCCAAATCCCTTTTAACTCTCTGGCTAGTTCTGTGTATTTGCTTCGTTTCTCCTTTTCTTTCATACTCACTCTGTGGTCAGCTGGGACAGCAAAGTCTACGATTTGACTGGATTTCTCTTTCTTGTTAATTATTACGACATCTTGTCTTCTTGCTTGGATGGGCTTGTCCGTTTGTATGTCCATGTTTCATAGGATTTTGTGGTTCTCGTTTTCGAGATTGCTGTTGCGGGTTTATGCTTGTACCATTTATCTTATAACTCAATAACTTGAGTTTTATTTCTTCCGCTCGTCACACCAATAATTTCCTGGGTAAGGTTAAAACTTTTGTCCAAACTTCCAACTTCTGTACACGCAATGCACCTTCTCTCAACTCCCAACGTACTTCTGCTAATTCAACTTATTTCTTTGAAATCCAACTTCAAAATGAACCACCCTCTAAAAAATCAACCCTCTTTTATCTCCAACCAGGAGCATCTCATTTGCATATCAGGTGGTCACATTGCCGACATATAAAGAGATAAGGCAGCCATTTTTGTTTCTTTCTTCTTCATTCATTTCATTCCATGACCGACCCATTGAATTATGCACATGTGCTAATTAGGTAAGTCGCGCATTTCCCTACATATCTGTATGCTCAAAATGCAGCCGTTTGCACAATTCCCAGTGCACCGCCCTCCCCACTTGGTCATACCTGTTTTTGTATTCCTTTTGGGCCAGTTTGCTACATTCACTTACTATATGGTTTATCGTTTCGTCTCTTTGTCCACAGAGTCTGCATTTGCTGTTTTCTTGTGTTTTATCGATACTTGCTGTGATATGATTAGTTCTTATCGAGTTATCTTGTGTTGCAGTCATTAGAGATTCAGTTTCTCGGTTTATATGTCCTTTTCGCATCCATGTCCAGGTGTTTTCGTTATTCTCATCTTTTTTCATTCTTATGAATCTTCCGTGGAGTTGTTTCTCTTCCCATTTCTCTTTTCTCGTTTTATCTTTTGTCTCTGTTTTCTGTTTTGTTGGTTTTCTCTGTGTCTCTCGTTGCCATAATTATCCTTTCAGTGCTTTGCATTATGTATTTTTCTAGTGCCCTCATTTCTGTTTGGTTGGGTAGTTCCATGCCTTCTGTCGTTTCCAGTTTTCCCTTTTTTATAACTAGTAGTGCATACTTTTCCATTCCAAATACCATTTGGATATCTTGGCTGAAGATCCTGGTAGTGTTAATTAGTGTCTCTAGCTCCTTTTCGGTCTTTGCAAAAAGTTTCAGATCGTCTATGTACATCAGGTGGTTCATTTTTTTCCTCTGTATTGGGGAACTTGTATCCGGCTTGGCATTTTCTTAGAATACTATTCAAGGGAATCATGGCTATGATGAACAGTAGTGGTGATAATGAGTCTCCTTGGAAGATGCCTCTTTGTATGTTAATTTATGTTATGTGTTGTCCATCAGCTGTCAGTTCCAGTCTCTATGTTTTCATTGCATTTTCTATTACATTGGTGATCCCGCTTGGTATTTTATACATTTTTAGGCATTTTATTATACATGCTTGGAGGATTCTGCCATACGCTTTTTTGTAGTCGATCCACGCCATGGCTAAATTTTTCCTTCTCCTTTTTACCTCCCTTAGAATCTTTTGATCAACATATAGCAGATGATGTGTTCCTCTTTTCCCTTTTTGGCATCTTTTCTGTTCCTCGGGAATGAGTCCACGGTTATTCAGTGAGTGGTAGATTTGTTCCCTCTGTTGTACTGTCAGTATCTTCCACATGGTGAGTAGGCACGTGATTGGCCTATAATTGCTGGGGACGGTTCCTTTCTCTGTGTCCTTCTGTAGCAGTTTGGTTCTACCTTTTGTTATCCAGTGTCGCACGTTTGCTTCCTGAATAAAACTTCTCAGGTTTTGGGCTAGCCTTTCGTGTAAGGTTGTGAATTTTTTTAACCAGTATGCATGTATCCCGTCGTGCCCGGGTGCTCTCCAGTTTGCCATTTTTCTTACGGTTTTCTTTAGGGTTTCCTTGCTGATTTCATTCACTGTTCCTTCTTCGATTTGTTATAACTCTTCTTTCATGTCTTTCAGCCATTCGGCATTTCTATTGTGATCTCGTCGCTCTTCCCATATTTTACTCCAGTAGAGTTTTGTTTCTGTCGGATTTGGTTGTTCTGTTTCTGTTTTTCCTCCATTCACATTTTGGTAGAATTGGCGTTCATTAGTTTCAAATGTTCTGTTTTGTTTGCATTGTTCAGATTTATATCTATATCGTCTCCATCTGGCTTCTTTTGCTTTTATTTTTTGGTCCAGTTCTTCATGTTTCTTGTTTAGCCTCTCCCTGGCAGTTAAATTTCCAATATTCTGTTTTCTCCACATTGCTTTCTTCCTGTTGATCATTTTGGTTTCTTTTTTATGTTTCTGCATTTGGGGTTCTAGTTTTATTTCCCATCCAGGTTTTGTCGGTCCGCTTGTCCCCGGTTGTTTTTCCGATTTGAGATTCATACTTACCATTTTGGCGCCTGCATAAATGAGGTTGTTTAAGGCTGTGATTGTGTTTGTTGGGATGTGTGAGAGGAGCTTGTTAACCTTCTCTGTTTCTGTTTTTAATTTCTTCTGCTCTTGGTTCTTTAATGATAGGAGTTTTGTTTTTTCCTCGTTCATGAACTGTGTTATTTTATTTGTTTCATTTGCTTCATTATTATTATTATTATTATTATTATTATTATTATTATTATTATTTCTGTTCACAAGATTGATGTTTTATCTCGGGAGTTGAGCTGCAATAGCGGACCTCATCCAGTGGTCTTAGGTATTGCAGCTACCCTATTTTTTCTGTTTTATGCCCAACACTTTCCGAATGATACTGACTGTTCCAAGTAAACAAGGTTTTTATAACACTTCTGCTGTTATTCCTAAATCCAACTTTTGTATCCATTTGTCAAACTCTTTTGTCGCTAATCTCAATGCTCCTACTACAACAGGGATTATCTCAACTTCTTTCAATTTCCAAATCCTAGCAATCTCATATTTCAAGTCGGAATAATTAGTGTCCTTTTTTCTTCCTTATTCCCGATGTGAGTGTCGAAGGGGCAAGACGGATCAATCAGAAGACACTTTTTCTTTCTCTTCTCAACTACAGTGATATCCGGCCTCTTATGCTCCAGTATTTTGTCTGTTTGTAGGGGGAATTCCATAGAATCTTGCATTCCTTGGACTCCAGTACTTTTTCAGGCTTGTGTGTTTACCACTTGTCAAATCTTTCAAATCCCCATTTTTCACACAATTTTCAATGCAACATTGTTGTGTCTTATTTCTTTATATTCCTTCTGTGCTAATTTCGGGAATGCTGACACAATGTGGGACACTGTTTCCTCTACAACACCACATACTCTACAACTCGGGTCAATATCTCCACCATATACTCTTTTTCTCACATTCCTTGTGCATAGGACTTGATCTTGAGCTACTACAATTGTATTTTCAGTCTCTTTCTTCAAATAACCCTTTCTTAGCCAATCCCATGACTTGTCGCTCTTCAGTTTCTCTGTAGCTTTGTGGAACTGCCCATGCAACACTTTGTTCTGGAATCTCTCCTGGTGCCTTTATTGGATTGAACCTGAAATCATAAAAATTGGTTAATCATCTCATAAGATGTATAGCAATAACATACTGAATTTTCAAGCGTCTATGACAATTTTAAATGCCTGTACAAAAATGTCGGGAAAGTTATTGAAGGCATCTCGTATATATGTATAGGATGGTTTATTTAAAGGTGGCGAATTTAAGTTTAAATAAACCACAAATATTTTTATTATCTAAATATGTGGTTTCCTCGAAAGATTAATTTTTTAGTATTTATAATTTAAATACAATTTCGGGCACAACAAGGAGCCTTATTTCCCTGAGTTTAGTGGAATTTGAACAAATATTCTAAAAAATATGCTATTTTTTCTATTTTATGGTAATTTTAAGTGTGTATCACTTTATTGCAAGTCTCTAAAAATATATATTTTCGGTAATAAAACAATATTCTAACTTCATATTTCCGTTTATATGAAATAAAGAACATCACAAAGAAGGAAACAAGTGGTAAATCCAAAGAAATGAAAAGTACAACATACAAAATATTGAAAAGTACAACATACAAAATATTGAAAAGTACAACATACAAAATACTGAAAAGTACAACATACAAAATATTGAAAAGTACAACATACAAAATATTGAAAAGTACAACATACAACATATTGAAAAGTACAACATACAAAATATTGAAAAGTACAACATACAAAATATTGAAAAGTACAACATACAACATATTGAAAAGTACAACATACAAAATATTGAAAAGTACAACATACAAGATATTGAAAAGTACAACATACAACATATTGAAAAGTACAACATACAAAATATTGAAAAGTACAACATACAAAATATTGAAAAGTACAACATACAACATATTGAAAAGTACAACATACAAAATATTGAAAAGTACAACATACAAAATATTGAAAAGTACAACATACAAAATATTGAAAAGTACAACATACAAAATATTGAAAAGTACAACATACAAAATATTGAAAAGTACAACATACAACATATTGAAAAGTACAACATACAAAATATTGAAAAGTACAACATACAACATATTGAAAAGTACAACATACAAAATATTGAAAAGTACAACATACAAGATATTGAAAAGTACAACATACAACATATTGAAAAGTACAACATACAAAATATTGAAAAGTACAACATACAATATGTTGAAAAGTACAACATACAAAATATTGAAAAGTACAACATACAAAATATTGAAAAGTACAACATACAATATGTTGAAAAGTACAACATACAAAATATTGAAAAGTACAACATACAAAATATTGAAAAGTACAACATACAATATGTTGAAAAGTACAACATATTAAATATTGAAAAGTACAACATACAATATGTTGAAAAGTACAACATACAAAATATTGAAAAGTACAGCATACAAAATGCGTACATCTGAAAGCTAGTTGATCAGGTTCCCGTGAAGCAATGCTGTATGCTCAAGGACACTGCTCACTGTAGCCAAGTTCCAAAATTAAACTACCTGTACACAGTTCTTCACAAGCATACTAGCTACCAGGTATGCAAGAAAGGTTTCCTGTTTATTCTTAGCCTCAAGCTTGATCGAGTAGAGAGTGTTCAACTTTCGATGGACTGAAGATAGCAATAAAGGCAGTAGAGGAGGCAACTGATGACAAGAAGAAGAAGAAGAAGAAGAAGAAGAAAAACTTGAACATCTTATGGAAAAGCTGTACAAGGACAGAGTATATTGAAGGAATATGCAGGGAATGTTAATGAGTGCGTGTTATCTGCATGTAAATATACAACCTTTGTATTAATGACATGAAAGCAAACAAATCCAGATTTTATGTTGGGGACAAAGTGGCAGGGGTTAGGGAGTCAGCTATCATTACAAGTTGCCTTAGGAGGTGGATAATGGACGAGTATGAGATGAACGAGTTTAACAAACTTGTTGTCTTCAGTGATAACTGTGCGAGACAGGATAAGAACATAAATATAATACTGAACTACCTCAGTGAAGTGTATTGTGTTCGTTTAATAAAAATTGAACACTTTTATATTATGCCAGGCCATAGCTACATAGCCTGTGACCGAAAAAACCATTCATACTCATGCTGCACTCGTACAGTGACTACTGTTTAATAATAAGGATTGTTATCTATAAAGGTCATGAAGCCGTCGAAATGAAGATTTTCTTGACTTTGATCAACTCAACAGGTACATCACGCTCCGTTTCAAGTTTAAGGAATGCAGAAAATATGTGTTCCGGCTTAATTTTCGAGAGGGTTACCTCTGTGCAGTGGATTATAGTGGCAATCTTGATAGCGTCAGCTTAATATATGGAAAGGATGCTTACAGATGTTGGAAGTTTAACCCGAATGAATTGCAACTGACTCAGCTCTTGTTATTCAAGCCAGATAAAATTGAGGATTTATGGAATCAGCAGACGTACATTCCTAGCCACCACAAGGAATACTATACTTATTTATTCTATGGAAAAGAAGACTTTCAGGAAACAAAACAAGAGAAGGAGTAGCAATCATAGGAGGAGCCTGAAGCTTATGATTTAATATTGATCTCGATGACATTCTGTTTGACAAAACCACCGCATAATCGACAACGTGTGCAAGATAAAACCTTTTCTCCTTATTTTTTTTAAGTTATTCTTTTATTTTCTGAGTAAAAAGCAAACACCTTTCAGTGAAGATAAACTTGCCGACATTCTTATTCTTTTCTCGTCGCGCATGATTCAGATCAATCATTGTCGTCGTAAGACTAACTTGACTGTAAGATTAATCAATTCGGTTCGTTGTAGTCATACAAAAAAGAAAAATGCTAACAAACAAGTGGAAGCTTTAAGCTACACAATAAAAAAAAGATCTGAATATCTTTAATGATTCAAATTTCATGGCATTTTCGAAGTCGCAAAACTTTAATATCTGTTTTCTCTGTTTTCTATTTTTGGCACATACCTGTTTATGGAATTCATAACTCAAATATATATATATATATATATATATGTTAGAAAAGCTCTTGTGGATCTAATTGAGTATTTATGTCTGCAGTATTTTGAACGCATCGTCACATTACTTATGCGTTCCCTTTCAAAATAAGGTTTAACTAACAATTTATCTGTCTATTTTGTCGCTATAGACATGCAAGCAGACACACACACACACACAAACACAGATATACACCCCGCTTATATATATATATATATATATATATATATATATATATATATAAGTGTTTTTTTTTTGTTTTTTTTACAAGGTGGTCACCACTTATCAAGGCCCGAAAGCCACTCAGGGGTAAGGGTTATTGTAAGTACAGTACGTTAGTGTGGAGATTTAATAAAGTCTCTACTTAAGGGGGTGGTTCATCAGGAATTTGTTTACGTTGGACTTGAAGACATCCAGGTTGTAGTCAGGTGGAAAGCAGGCAGACGGAACAGAGTTCCACAGGCGTGCAGTTCTAAGAAAGAAGCTTTGTTCATGGAATCTATGTTTTGATTTAGGCATAGATAAAGAATTAGGAAAGTTTTTCACAGTGGATTCAGCTAGACGGGTGTTTTTCGTAAAAGATTGGCGAGGGGGGACCAGAGATTGGAGCTCAGACGAGCACCTGCCATGGAAATAACGATAAAACAAAGATAGGCTTGCAACGTCTCTTCTGTGGGAGAGAGGTTGCAGGGAAGAGAAAAGGGCATCCCCCCACTAAGCCACAAAGTCTATTTTGTACTCTGTCAAGGCAGGCAGGGCTGTTTTTAGCAGCTCCTGCCCAGATATGGCAGCAGTGTTCCATCCTTGGATGTACTTGGCTTTTATATAGATAGAGAATTGAAGCAGTAGTGAGACATCTTCTGGAGTGGTAGAAAGATCCCTCCAGCGACCTTGGCAACAGACTTGATGTACGTGTTCCATTTCAGATCAGGAGTGAAGGTCAAGCCCAGAAGCTTGTCAAAACATGGGGCTTCACCTAGACGAGAGCCATTCATTTTAATTGATGCCAGATGGGGATCAGAGCATTGATGATGTAAAGATAGGAGTTTGGTTTTGGATGCATTAAAGGTAACAACCACGACTTCCCCCACTGAACCACGCGCTCGAGATCAGAGGAGAGAGAATCAGAGGGAGCTTTGTCATTTTAAGCCTTTGATGTGTTGCCGTAGATGGTCGTGTCATCACCATAGATGCTAACAAATGATTTAAGTATGTGTTTAGGGAGATCATTGATGTAGATCAGAAGAGAGTTGGGCCCAGGATGGACTCTTGAGGGACTTCAGCATTAATACTGCAGGCCTCTGATTTCTGCCCATCAACCACTACTCTTATGAGCCTATCAGAGAGAAATGATTTAATGATAGAGAGAACATTTCCAGTTATACCGTAGCTGGAAATATTGTGAAGTAGGCCTTTTACGGTACAAAACTTATAAAGCGCTTTAAATAAGGTCGGGAAGACTGTAGGGGCCCCTTTCATCAACAAACTAATCAGGAGTCAATCGTTGAATTTCTATCAAATGTAAAACAAATGTCACGCAAGAACGAAGACTGAAGTGAGGATTACATATAAAATTATAACAAATGGATGAAATTAAAGAAATAAAAATTATATATATATATATATATATAAATTAAAGGAAGGGCGAATGGGCGAATGGGCGAATGGGATTACAAGTAAAAAATAAAAAAAATTACGAGTAAATTATACGTTCTAGAATATGTGCAATTGTATAAAATATATGTACAAAATGGGATATGTGGGGAAGTTAGAATTTAAAATATATCCTCAAATAAGTCCAAAGATTTTACAAATTCCTTCTGTCGGCAGAGAGAGGGCCTGCATGAGAGGATAAAGACTGACTCCAGAATCCTCAAGTGATTCGAAGAGTCAGCCCAGTGTAAAATCCTAAACCAGTCCATTTTATATGCATTGGCACACGCTGAAAATTTATTTTATTATTTTTGGTTTTGCTTTTACTTTTTATCAATTGGACCGATATGCTCCTCGCAGTCTTCTCAAATTAATGACAAAGAAAAATCCTTTACTCACAGGAGATTATTCTGGTCAACTGACAGGACGCAATCGACGTCCAACTAAATTTGAAAATATTTTTTTTGCTTTGTTTTGTTTTGCTTCTCAACCGTATCTAACCAAAGATCGAAGAAGTGCTCAGGAAGAACCAAATTTGTTTAGAAAGAATTGCTCTACTACTAGTCAAATACTTACTGTTAGGAGACTGATTGAAGGAGTCAAAGCAAAAAACATTGAGGCAGTCATAATCTTTGTAGATTTCTCCAAAGCATTCGAGTCTGTACATAGAGGAAAAATGGCCAGCATATTAAAAGCATATGGCATTCCAAATGAAGTCATTAATGCTATCATGATGCTATATGAGCACACTCGAGCAATGGTCAGGTCCCCAGATGGGGATACTGAATTTTCGACATCGGCACTGGGGTTCTACAAGGAGATACCCTTGCCCCTTTTCTTTTCATTGTCTGTCTTGACTTTGTACTTCGCACCTCTGTTGATATACACAACATGCTAGGCTTCACCCTAAATGAATCCAGAATCAGACGTCATCAATCAGCACACATAACTGATGCAGATTACGCAGACGATATTGCTTTGTTCGCAAACAACACTGCTGATGCGCAAAGACTGTTACCTAAGCTAGAAAAGTCTGCAAATGACATTGATCTCCACATAAATGCGGATAAGACAAAGTTTATGACTTTCAATGTGAAGGGAGAGATCAGGGCTTTGGTTGGATCAACACTGAAAGAAGTCGCTGAGTTTACGTATCTGGGCAGCAACATAGTTTCCACAGAGAGAGATATTGGAATTCGCATTTCAAAAGCATGGGCTACATTGGATGGGCTACATTCAGTATGGACTTCGGGACTGGCTGCCAAACTGAAAAGGCAGTTCTTCAGGGCAGTGATAGAGTCTGTCCTTGTTTATGATGCTACAACCTGGACACTCACCAAAAGATTGGAAAGAAAACTAGACGGCACATACACCCGTATGCTAAGAACAACATTAAATATATTTTGGCAAAATCATCCCACGAAGCAGCAACTTTATGGCAATCTACCTGCCATATCTAATACCATCAGAGAAAGACGCCTACGATTTGCCGGTCATTGTCTGAGGAGCAAGCATGAATTGGTGAGTGATGTATTGCAATGGACTCCACGACACGGACGTGCAAGCAGAGGACGACCTAGATCCATGTACATCCAACAAATAGCACACGACGCCAACTGTGAACCTGAAGATCTGAAGCAACTGATTGAAGACAGGAAACTCTGGAGAGGAAAAGTCACATTGGTCTGGGCAAGGAGCCCGTCATGATGATGATGATGATGATGGCACACGCTGGATTTTCAGCGAGGTGCTGACCAATAGCAGATTCCAAGGTGAACTAGGGGTGATGAGGCTTACCTAGTCTGATGCTTGTTGGAACATGTTGGTTTATTCTTGTCTTTTTTTATATAAAGAAAACTGGCAGTAAACGTTTTTGTTTGTTTGTTTTTGTAAACAGAAGTTGCTGTTTTTTCATAAGAAAAGATGAATGCTTTTTATGAAAACGATAATTTGTTAGGTGAAAGTACAGAAAAGTTTTTTCAAGAAAATCTTACAAATGAAAAAAAATCGCAATTCACTCCGAAAACATAAAAAATTGCTGCCGTTTCAAAACCCTTCTATTAAACTCTTAACCTATTGCTGACTTCTACATTTTATAATCCCATAGACTATCTTTTCCCATTTTTTTTAATCGATATCATCTTCTTATTATAAAATTTAATAATCATTCAAATAAGCTCCACATTTGACTTTTCCTACTGCCAATGCAATACAATACATAATCAGAAAAACAAAAAAAAATATTTTACAAAAATAGTACAACTAAATGATCAGTTACATACTAAAAATGATTCCCTTATTAAATCCTTCACAAAGTCTCATATAAAAAAGTTCAGAAACAAAAGTTGAAACACAAAAACACAGAGATGTAGATCTCAAAACGTTCACGTCAGCACAATTTTGGAGTCGGCTGAAAATCACTTATTACTATCCAACAAAAAAATAAATTTCACAATCGTTCCATGCATAAAAAAAAATCAGTTAATTAGTAACAAGACTTTGCTGGACTCCACATCATCAACAAAGACACCTGTCTGAACGGGAATCCACTATTTGTTAAAAACATCAAAACACTATAAAACATTTAGCTTTATTAAAACATATACAACCATTAATACATAAGATAATTACATTTTAATTTCAAATATATCTACACAAATTCTCCTTGTTTTTTTTCTCAATAAAGCCAAGAAATTCCATTTTAACTGTTTTCTTATCTTCTTGTTTATTTTTCAAAACATGAAAGCTGCAAACTCCAACAAGGAAAAAACAATTTCATAACACAATTTGTAACATTTCTTGCTTTGTTTAAACAAGAAAAACATTCAAGTTTGGCTTTTGAAAACAGCAACGGTTTGATTGACAGTTTTACTAGACACATTGACACCTTTTCATGATCACCCAATTGCACTGTGTAACTAAAATTCCTTTTTCTCTTTATTTTCTTTCTTTTTTCAACTTATTATTAATATTTTTTCTCCCTTTTCTTCTTTTTTCGATGTGTGCAATGATCTTCGCGTCAAAATTAGTTTTCTATTCTTTTCTATTTTCGTATTTCCTATTGGAAAAATTGAACAATTTCTTTTCTTTCTTTCACGGACATTATTTTCATAGCCGATTACGGCATATCGCCCGTTTTCTTAATTATACTAAAAAAACTTTGTGTGTGTATGTTATTTACGTTTTCTGCTTTATAGAATTACAGTTTAAAATATATATATATATATATATATATATATATATATATATATATATTCTTTTGTGTCTATATGTTTTTCATTTTATAAATCTAGCATATATGTTTTTTTCTTAGGATCCTTCATTTCTCCTTACTTTGTTTGTTGCATTTTCATTTCTTTTTTTAAATGTTGTGTCTATTTTTATTTGTTTTTTTTTTTCATGGTAACCCCAATTCTTTCTTTATTCTTGGAAGAATAAAATTAGTCACAAGCACCAAAAAGATGTATGATGTTGAGGGGTGGTGTTCATGTATAAATGAGATTGTGTATCGTTTTACTAAATGTCTATAGTGGGATTCTCTAGTATATTGACCATTTGTTACTCTTATAGTCTATTTACGTTCTGTGATCGTCTAACATGTTTTGACAACTTTTATCAAAACATATTGTCACATCTCACCACTTGTTTACTTCCAATTAGATAGAAAGATAGATCGATAAGTAGATAGATAGATAGATAAACAGATACAAAGAGAGATATCTCGATCGATAGACAGATAGATAACAGCTAATTTCTCTTATGTTTCACAACTATATAACATAATTAATAGGGACGTGATCATGCATGGTTAATTTAAATAAAATTTTAATCACATGATTACATTTTCAGTAAGAACGTGATTAAATTTTACCAACTTAAAATTTGTGAAACATTTTTAATATATCCATATTGTTCATTTCATAAATGTAAACAAACTTCTATTTACATTAAGCGAGATACCTGTGTTGACCGAAAGAGTTACTTTTTGTGATTACATGATTCGAGAATATTTATACAACTAAACGGCAAATCTGCCTATAAAACATAATAAAATAAAGGTTTACTGATATTTTGCATTAATTTAATATTTGTAAAAATATGTCTATATATATTCATCCTACAGCCTAAACAAATGTTGCGAAAGTTTAATGTTTTATCGATGTCACGTGACTGGTGAATCACCAGTAGTGATATTTTCTCACATAAAAAATGGCAACATCGTTACAAAGAACATATAATTTATTAAATAAAGATTAAACATAACGTTATAATTAAAAAGAGAGATATGAAAACACATGGGTACAATAAAAGTTCTATACCAAAATATCGAAGCAATCGGTCCAATGGTTATTTAGATTATCGGTAAGTAACAAACTTACATTTATATATATATATATATATATATATATATATATATATATATATATATATACTAGCTGTACCCTGTTAAGCGTTGCTGTGGCTCAATTTGGCGGAATGGAAAAATTTCAAAATGAGCAAATACATTTCCCAGTACTTGTGTATACACACTTTTTTGTTGTTCCATTTTCTGAACTGATAGAGATTTTCTGGTTTGCTTACTCTTTAACTCGCAGCATGAGTTCTCCATGTTAGAAATAGTTAGTGTATAGATGTAAGCCACACAATTGTAAAGATTTTCGCTGACTTTATTGATGGTGATTGCAAATGAGAATCAAATTGGAAATTGCAATCTTCTAAAGTGAAATGGAGTATCCAGTGGAATCAGAAATGCATGAAATGAAGATATCTTCACCTGTGAAAGGTCCTGTTACGATTTGTGCTTCTATGATGTTGTTCATTAATTGTTTTACTGAAAGCCATGTGCCATTGCAAAGCTTGGGTTTGTTTATATTTCGCAACATGATAATTAGTATGCCAATTTTTAATTGTAGTACATGTGGTGGCATCCCTGACAGATCTAGTGAACTCAAAAATTCTGTTAGATAATTAACCACTTCATCTGCTTCTACAATAGTGTCGATGGACTTGTATGTGACTACCTCACTTGAAATTTTAAGCTGAATAATATTGTTAAGTTAATGGACATCTTTTTTCTAAGCTGCAAGAATAGCTCGTTCACTTAGCCAACTGGAATTCTTATAATTTATTTGAATATCTGGAAAACCCTTTTTACCAACTCTTCTTTTGATATAACTAAATTACAGAAGTTAAGAATCAGTGAAATTCGCCCTTAACTCAGATCAGCCGGCACTTTTCTATACCCAATTTCCTACAATTGATGTGAAAATTTCTCTGCAGATCAAGCTTTCTTTTTATTTTAACAAAGGCATCACCACTTATCAAAGCCAAGAGGCCACTCGAGGATAAGAGTTAAAGAGTGTACGTAACCAACTGGTCGCTTGGTTTTACTCGAAACATGACATCAACCGCCGGTTTTTGCCGAGCATCGTCGATTAGCAAAGCCCCCTGACTGTATTAACCTGCTAAAGTTTAAATGTAATGTGAACAAATATCTCACTGCTCAACTCTTCTCAGTTTCCTGTTAGACACATTTCCAAATAGTAACTCCTCATGTTCCAAGTGGTAATATGTGTTGTTTGAAGTGAAAAAGAGTAAAAAAGAGGGCTTCCTTACAACACCACCTACACACCCCCGAGCAACGAAGAAGAAAACGTGTAAATATAATAAAATCACCAGGAAAAAAATAAATAAAATTATAAAAAAATAAACAAAAAAACAACGACTTACCGTAAAAATGTCTGTTTTATTCTTGTAAAGATTGGTAAAAAAAAAGTTTTTTACGCATGTCTAAAGTCACAATCATTATTTTTCGGCATTCGTCAAGCAATATAATTGATTATTATTATCATTAGATAGTAAATATATTAAGAGAAACAATATAGTGTAAAGTGAAATAGTACAAAAGCCGCTAAGAAAAAAATGACAAAAAAGAAAATGAATTTTTGTCGCGTTCAAAATGGTTGCAGAAAAGAAACGATTTCGATAAAAAAAGTTTATTTTTAATATTGAAATATTTTTTAATCTTTAATATATAAAAACTTGCTTGGATTAGATAAAAATGCTATCGCAAAATGTCCAGGCAATCGCTTCAATGTTTTTTTTTTTAGATTATCGGTTACAAACAAACATACTTTTTACATTTATATATATATATATATATATATATATATATATATATATATATATATATATATATATTAAGGGAATTAGAACAACATTCTAAAGAGTAGAGTATCATTTAATTTATTAGTAAATTCATTACTACAATCAAAATAAACTAAAAAAAACAGTGCTCGTTGTAATTTAGATATATAAGCTCGATAGGCATATATATGCTAGAGCTATTTTAGTATTGAGTAAGATGATTGATAATTTATAATAAAAATTAAAAATCGGTTTCACAAAAAAGAACAAACAAAATCAATAAAATGTACGATCGTTTCGGAAAATATTTTTTTATTGAGATAGACAACAAGTCTCGGATAATAATTTTATCATTTGGTTTTTTGAAACAAAGTTTCCTCATCAGCAAAAATATTGGGTACGTTTTTTCTAAAGACACCAAAAATAAAACTAGCATTTTTTAAAGTAAGGCAGATGTATCTTTCTTTTAATGGCCAGTCTTTTAAAGCTCGTAAGTATCATTGTAAAAAAAATGCTAGTTTTATTTTTAGTGTCTTTGAAAAAGATCCACCCAATATTTTTGCTGATGAGGAGACTTTGTTTAAAAAAAAACAAATGATAAAATTATTGTCCGACAATGTCTATCTCAATAAAAAAATCGTTTCCGAAACGATCGTACAATTTATTGATTTTGTTTGTTCTTTCTTGTGAAACCGATTTTTAATTTTTATTATAAATTATCAATCATCTTACTCAATATATATATCTATAATATAAAGCTGAATCTGTGTGTGTGTGTGTGTGTGTGTGTGTGTGTGTGTGTGTGTGTGTGTGTGTGTGTGTGTGTGTGGTCACGAATAGGCTCCTATATGGTGGACTATTTTAGAAAACTGATTACATAGAATGATAGAAGATGTATCGAGACACAGGAATGGGTATGTTTGATCTGGCCGAACCGTGGTTCATTAAAATTGTGGGGTCTGCGTTCATACCTGGTCCACAAAGTATGGAAATAAATATTAAAAAAATAAAAAAAAAACGTTTACAAGTGTTTTTGATATAGATGCACATAAGAATATATTGATAAAATAAGGGATGGTATAATAAAATTGTGGGGGTCTGCGTTCACGCCTGGCCTCCATAGAATGGAAATAGGCACAAACTTTAATAAAGACTTTTCATATGTATCTGCGTAAGTATACTTTGATAATTATGTTTAAGTTTGAAGAAATATGGTATAATAAAATTATGGGGTGTTCGTTCGCACCTGACCTCCATAGAGTGGAAATATGTCACAAAGTTAAACAAGATTTTTTTAATATAGATCCACGGAATATTGTGATAAGTGTTTCAGTGTGAACAGGTATGGTATAATAAATTATGGGGTTTATCTATTTTATTTTGACTTTCATCATATTTTGCTTTGGTTTTGATATCCCCAAATTCAACCCAAATTTACAACCCTTCCTTTTCATAACCTATCATACTTTCATAAATCAGAGTCCATTTTCTGTAGGCTGTTTTTGAACCCAGTCAACGACGGGTACTTTTGCTAGTATATATATATATATATATATATATATATATATATATATATATATATATATATATATATATATATATATATATATATATATATATATATACATATATATATATTATATATACATATATATATATATATATATATATATATATATATATATATATATATATATTGTTTTTTTTTAGTTATTTAATGCCAAAACACTATGCTTATTGCTAAGGATATATTGTACATGATTAACTGAGCAGAAATTGTTATATCATTTATAGCTGAAACAGGTTAAAATGTCTACTTTTCCAAAAGGTGTTTGCGCGTAAAAAAGCACAATACATCCGATACCCGTTAAGCTGATCAGGCACCTTTCAGAAAGGTTGAGTGAATGATTGAAATGTTGATAAAATAAATAAGTTTCAGCCTTTTCAAATAATTCAACAATAAAACCCTCTATTTGGAAGCAAATCAAGCCACAGAAACAATCAATGGGGTTGGCGACACGCCAATGGTTGGGTGAATGTTTCATGTGTAACGGAAAGTCATAGGTTAAGCTCAGGTAGAAGGGGTTTAGTGTGAGAGGTAATAGATACAATTACCTATTATCTATAAACGAAGGCTTTAACAGAACAAGCTTGAATGTCACTTCAAGGCTCAACCAACACCTGATGATTGCTAGAAGTTATAAGGCAGAGCATTATGAAACAAGATCACTCTAAGAGCATAGACCTGCGCCAAAGTCTGATAATAAACTCTCCATATTCCAAACAGTGTTTATTTTTACTCTGTTTCACCCCAAACAAGGAATATTGCCACTTGGAATGTAAAGGGTTACTGTATGAGATCATGTCTAACAGGGGACTGTTGAGCAGTGAGATATCTGTTCACATTACATTTAAGCTTCTGCTGGTTATTATAGTCAGGGAAGCATGAAAACAGTGAGAGGGATTCCAAAGTCTAGCACTCCAAGACAAGAAGCTATTAAAGTAGAAGATTTTTCTGGCATCTAGTAACCTCAACAGTGCAAAAATTTTGTTGCTCTTTGGTTCAGTTGGGAGTATGTACGTTGAGAGGACACTGCGAGTTCATCTGGGCACATTCCTTTAAAATACTTGTAAAATAGGCAAAGAGATGCAATATTGAGCGATGGGACAGAAGTTGGAACTTGGTTGATTATGTGGGATATATTAGATTAGAGACTCTTTTTTGGACTTGATCTAAGCATAAGAGATTAGTGGTAGAGGCACCAACCCAGATGTGGCAATAATACATGAGCGAATTGTAGCTTTGTAAAGATATAGTATACTCTTTGGTGTATGTGATTTTCTAGCATAGTAGTAGAAGCCTGCTTTCTTTGCAACAGTCTTGACATGCATTGTTATTTGTTACATATGTTTATGTTATGCTTATGGAGGCAAAAAACTAAGATTGAATTAAACAAAAAATAAGTGAATTTACTGGAAGCCTGGAAAAATCATGGATTGCAATTGAAAAATGCAAGCAGAAAAAGTGATATGGTTAAGCTTAAACATGGGAAAGTAAAGGACTAGTTGTTAAAACTGGAAAAGAAAAGGACAAGATATTCTAGTAAAAACTATAATAAATTTATAACTTAAAATATTTCAGCATTAAGAATTTTTTTTTAATTAAATTTATAACATTATATAATCAATTCTTAATGCTGCAATATTTTAAGTCATAAATTTATTATAGTTTTTACTAGAATATCTTGTCCTTTTCTTTTCCAGTTTTAACAACTAGTCCTTTATTTTCCATGTTTAAGCTTAACCATATTACTTTTTATGCTCGCATTTTTCTATTGTATATGATGAGAATAAAGGAAATAATATGCCGACAAGATGGAGAGATGAAAAAGGAACAAATCAAATTATATGTTCATCATGTTTCCTCTTTATTTCAAGATTCATCTAGATTATTAAATTGAAGAAAATAAAATACTAGTACAATATTTGAAAATATACTTGTTGTAAAAAGATGTCTTTGTTCTTTTTTCCAAACGAAAAGTCGTTGGTATTTCAAAATGTGTTTAGCTATACACATTTTTGAAATACCGACGACTTTCCATTGGCTACTATACCGAGATGTAGGGGAAAGCACCACTCCTTTTTCATGTAATTCACTTGTCTTGTCTGGGTAATTTTATAATCGCTGGTGCTACCAAATCAAGTTGTCTGATGATATCGATTTCTTAACTTAAATACATCAAACATTGATGTTATTTTATTTTATTTTTTTGCTTGAGTCACCACTTATCAAGGCCCGGAGGCCACTCGAGGATAAGGATTAATGAATGTAAGGTGGTACTTTAGTAATCGTTAATGGTGAAAACTGGGTGGAATTTGATTATTTATGGAGACAGCTCAACAAGAACTTATTTACATTCGATTTGAAGGCTACTATGGTGTATTCAACTACGAAGCAGAACAGTGTTCCACAGACGGGCAGTTCTGGGAAAGAAGCTTTGTTCATGGAATCTGTGTTTAGATTTCGGCACAGATAGAGAGTGGGGAAAATCGTATCTAGTGGTTGTAGCTAGGCAAGTATTTTTTGTGAACGTTTGGCAAGGGGGGACTATAGATTGTTCAGTCGAGCACTTGCTATGAAAATAAAGACAGAGCAGAGACAGGCTTGCAACATCTCTTCTGCGGGAAAAAGGTTGCAGGGAAAAGAAAAAGGAATCACCTACTATTATTGTTAATAATAACTGTTATTGATTTTTTTTCTATTCCTTTTGAAGGACGCACAAAAACACTTTTTCAGAATTATTGAATCCAGCATTAAATAACCTGAAAAGGATTGATATGCCATAAAATAAAACAAGGAAATCACCTTATAATGCCGAGTATTCAGTAAAGAAGGAATATGTACCATTTTTTGAGTCTCTGGTATGACTTGACCGTGGATTGAACCCCAGTCTCTCAGTCCATTAACGAACATGTATGATGCAAAAGAAAAAAATGTCCGAAAATATTTACATTTACTTTATAAGACATACACTTAAAGAATACATTAAGACATTGTATGTAATTTCTATATAAGGGATAATGGTGCAATGATACAGCCAAGCAAAGTAATCGCAGACTAATACAGGTAGTCTGGAAGGAAATTAACTTTAGCGTCGACTCATAGTGCATCCTTATTGACTATTTCAGTTCGAATTTAGCCAAGAAAGACAAATTTCTGAAGCCTTAAAAGAGGTCGAGTTGCTTTTAAACATGGCCGTGTTTACAAAATACATTGAATCATTAAACAAAAAATGAATAAAAAATGAAAATGAAAATGCAAAAAGCCAATTTCTGGCATTTTCTGTTGGTCATTAGGTTTGTTTATTGCAAAACTAATGCTGCTGGCTTCTGCGCCTAAAACCATGCAAATAGCAAATCTAATGATAGATGTTTTATATATCGTAAACATTTGTGTTCGGATTCTAAAAAGGAAAACGGCAGAAAGATATTTTTGCTGCAAATATTTATTCAAAGATATTCTTAGAGAAAATGAACTGCAGCTTATATCAAGTAAAAATATGAATAATAATCTGCAGTCAAGATAAAATTAGCCAAAAACCTATTCTGTGAAGATTTACTAATTTTCTGACAACAAACTCCTTCTTTGTCCTTCTCTTTCTCCTTCCTCTTCTTCCTTACTCCTCCTCCTCCTCATCATCAATATGATCAGAGGGGCTGAGGATGACTGTGGTTAACTCCACGGACTGCTAACCAAGTTGTGCTAAGTTCAAATCCAGTTTGTACAACAGAAACACTTTTAATTTAGGGATGTTGGCAACCTTCACATGATCCCTCCTGTAAATAATCAATGTCTTTCTAGAAAGAATTTTAACTAGAAAGATATTGGAAAAATGAATGATAAAAATAATCATCTGAATCATTCGAATGAATGAATGAATGAATGAATGAATAATGATGATGATGATGATCATCATCATCATCATTGAGGAGATAGTGGCTAAGTGGCTAACGACACGAATTGACAACCTGGATTGTCAGGTTCGTTAGATAGGAACACTTTCACTTAGGGATGTTAGTAACTGGTTCACGTGTTTCCTCCCATAAGTAACCAATGCCTTTCTAGAAAGAATTTTAATTAGAAAAATGTCGTTTTGAGTGGAGAGCCATTCTTTTAATAAAAAAATAATCCAAAAATGGAATGGCAAAAGAAATAACTATTGCAGAGAAAAGCAAATTATCCAATTGTAAATTTTATATGTGGTTGTCTCAAGAAAAATTGGCAGCATCAATCCAGTCAGAGAAACTTTGAATTGTAAAGAATTCCAGGTAAAAAAAAATGATATTATTAAGCCAGTTATGCCCATCAAAGTGTGGTTCCCTTCTCTTGTGAAAATGAAAAGCTATGAAAGAAAAATTCAAAGAGATTCAGTATATTTTATAAAACGATTGTGATATTTGATTGTTTCATTTTTATCATAACTGATGATGAATATCGTCAAAATCTGTAATCATACCCTAATATTATGCTTATAATATTACAACACTCTCCCATAAATACCTGATGTCGTTCTAGAAAGAATTCTAACTAGAGAGATATCGGGGAAACCAATGCCAACAATAATCATTTGATTCATTCGAAATAAATGAATGATACTCAACAGCAACAACAATCATAATCATCGTTGAGTTAATGTCCATTTCACATGTAGGCATGTGTTGGAATGCTCTTAGAAATTGACTTCCAAACTAATCTATCTCTGGCCAGGTCTTTATTTATCCCTCTTTCTTTCAAATCTATGCTTATCATTTTCTCCTATGTGAACTGAACATTTTATCTCAACTGTTTCGTATCTATTAATGAAAGAACTCTTGTCTATTCATTCAACATGGCCATGCCATAAAAGTCTCCTGTTCTGCACACATCTCTCTATACTGTCAAGACTTAATCTTCCTCTGAGGTTATCAGATCTAAGACTCGCATTACACATCCATCGTATGATTCTCATGTCACTTCTCTCCATGCAACGTATGTCTTCAAACTCGACACATCATCACACTGCATACACATGTCTGATAGATTCTTCCCTTGGTTGACAGCGGTAACGCTCTGTTGGTTAGCAATGGCAGAAGTTCTATGAACTTTGTTCACACAGTTCTAATTCTTGCAATCATACTAACACCTGCTCCACCCAGTGCTCCAATGGTAACAAAACTTCTGAACAACTAACTTCAAAAGCTTAGTCATCCACAAAAATTCAACAATGTACAATATAATAACCATTTTAGGTTTTGATATATGTTATAATTCTTGTCATTTTTGTTATATTCCGAGTAAGGATTTTTCCATAGCTTTTCATATAGCATAATAAACTTCTAATATTTTGATAATATAATTATATGATTTCTGATATCTGCCAGCTGAATAATTATTACAAGCTTCTCTCGTGGCTCTTTTGGATATCTAGTTTTAGATGTCGGTTACTTGAATATGGATCAAACATTTTTTTTACTTGAGACCAAAACAATAAATGTTAAGAGGTCAAAATTGGGGTCAAAGTTAAAAAAAATTTGACCTCTGCGGTCTCTACCAAATTACTCAGCCAATTTTGAGTCTAAACATTTGAAATTTTACATAAAGGGTATTCAGACATGCAACAATTAGGTTTTAAAATTTTATTCTTTAGTTTTGGACGCTGCTGTATATTCATAACTTACTATGTATGTATCGAGCACTGTTAAAGTAAATACTGAGAATTTATGCATAAAATTATATTTTGAATATTAATTCATGTGATTAAATAAAATAGTTATATATATATATATATATATATATATATATATATATATATATATATATATATATATATTAAAATAAATATTAACAATTATTTTTATACCTACAGACGCTAGTGTTTCATGCTTACACAATCATTTGTAGAAAAAGGATATTACTGCTGCCCATGAGATTAGAACCCAGTCACAAAGCCACACTTGACTTCGTAGGCTAGTAATTAACACAAGAATAGATGGAAATTAAGCATTGACCGTTTTTTTTCTTAATTCCCTAAAGAGGGCTCCACTTTAATTCCCTGAAGGAGCTTTATAACTATAATATTTTTGAATAAATATTAATAATTATTTTCATACCTACAGACACTAATGTTTAGTGCTTATGCAACCACACACACACACACACACACACACACACACACACACACACACACACACATATATATATATATATATATATATATATATGTATGTATATATATGTATACGTAAATCTATACTTTTTTATTACACAAATGTACGAAAAGTATGAATTATGGTTAAAAAAGAAGCATGAAAAAATAATTTCCCATCTAGCAATATTGACAATAAAAGGTCAATAATGGCTTTAGGAACGGATAAATTGAATATTCGCCTGAGGTTCCACACTAACGGTGTCCATCGGAACAATTCTGATATATTACATTATAAAATTCCATACAAAATCGTTTTGCAGCCATGGAAAGAAATACTTGTATTCCTGTGTGAAAAAAGAGAGAAAAAAACGATTGTCATTTATTTGTTTGGGTATCGGTCTTTCGTGGCGATTTCTATGATAGATTTCTGATGACTTTTAACCTGCCTTCGTTTTTGAATAGCATTGCTTCACCGCAGAATATTTTATGAGAGACCTAGTTCTTCATAATAATACGCATCAGCATATGTTCAAGCAGTTAAAAGTGTTTGTCAATAGAGCATCAGATGCGCAAACTCGGCATTATAATCGAAGATTAAGAAATGGGAAGTTCCTACATTTATGTATCTCTTGGTGTTTTGTATCTTTCTCAAGTAAAGTTAGACTTAATTCATCCGAACACTGAGACCGCAGTAAATATATTTAAAAGCTTCAAAAGATACTAATGATGCCATTAAGAAGTGTCATTAGACAGCAATTGAGCAAGATTCCCTGAATTTAAATGTCTCTTTATTACCCCATAAGCTTAAGCCTTAAAGTGAGACATTATCTCGGAGGGTAAAAAATAAACCTGGGACTTACTTTCTCCAGAATCGTAACTTTTATTTTATTCTTTAATCCTCACATTCTATGATCGATTTTTTTATGACAAAGGGGGGAGAATTGCTGTTTTCTGGGTCGGAATCTATGTATCAAACACTTTTGTCCGGCTTGATTCTGTGGTTGGAATTAGCTTCCTTGATTCTAGAACGAATCACGTACTCACTGAAGGTACCACATGAAAGTTACCAACATCCATGAGTAAAGAAGGTTGTAATATGAAACTGATGGGATTCGAACTTGGAGCACCCAGGTTGTCCGTCTGTATGATTATCTATTTCATCAGAAAATCTCTCAGTCTTAAACAAGTAACATCTCGCATCTCTTATTTTGTCTTTTAGGCCTCGCATTCCATGAGCAATATTTCTGACCAAGGGGAAAATGTGCTGTTTTCTGGGTCAAAATCTATCTATATAACAATTATCGTTGGTTATTTTTATTTTTTGCTTCTTTCCTTTTTACATTGAGTGGCTTCATGCCTTCAATTTCCATAAAGAATAATAAAAAAAACAATGTAAATATTTTTAAAATCTTTTTCTGACGTATTTAAATTATTTAATTAAATAATTTAATTAAAATTTACTTTAAATTATTTCAGAGATGAACGTTTTTATAGCTTTTTTCATATTGCAACTTTATTTCCAATAATGTACAATATATTCTGCATTAAGCTGGGTTTTATTTTTGCTTTTATTGTGCTGATAAAATTATTAAATGAACGCTTATTCAGTCTGCAAGGATGGGAAACCTGTATAAGTATCATTTTTCAGTTTGTGGTATTCTTTGTTGATTTCCATCGCCACCAACTAAATAATTGGTTGTTTAGTAATATCATACACACAAATAATAGCAGCAAAAAAAATCACACTAGTTCAATGCATAAGTTTGTAGCCATATTTGCTGCCAATTCCTTGTAAATGAGACAAGCAGACAACATACAAGCTCACTCAATTTACTGCGTAACCTTATATATATTTGTAATAAGATCTCTCTTCCAACTGTTGGTTCATCTAATTCTAAAGATATGTCTTAAGATTCTTTGGACAGATGTTTTACCCATACTAGAGTCTCTTTGCGGAAATAACATCCACCATTCTTTGTTTTTCTTATTTTCTTTTTGAAATTTCTGGAATTTCATGGGGCACTTTCGTCGGCAAGTCAGTGTAAATGTAAGCAAGATATTCCATTTTGCTTTTTTGGCCGGTATTAATCAACCGAAAGGACATTCGGCTTCTGCATTGCACTTGGCGCTTTTCTGATACTAATTAAGATGAATGACATTTTTTGAAACGCTCTGCATGTTATTAGCAATGCCATATTTGTGTCCGGGCTGTAAACTGAGGCAAGAAGAGTTAAGCGTACACATTTTTTTTTTTAATTAATCTGAATTCAACCCAAATTATTTTAAGTTTGTTTAGAAATGCCTATAGAAGTTTATATTTATTTTCAGTTTGCACATTGATGAGTTGGAATAGATTGTTCTCATTTCACCTACCATGCTCCTTTTAATTTGCATAATATCAGTTATTTTCTTTCTTAAATTCTTTCACAAGGCACTTAATGTCCTGGTAAAATTAGATCTAGAATATATTTTAATTAATGCCATTATCCTCTTAGCCATGTGTATCGACAATATAAACTTATGGTCTATTATTATCATTATTATTATTATTATTATTATTATTATTGGCTCACAAGGAGCTTTCACACAGGTTATCAAAAATCTCTCCTTGAAAACAGCCTGTGGTGTTCCCTGGAAGCTGAGTGACAACAAGTCTCTGCAGATTTCTAATACTCTCCACCTCTTTCGGTAGTGTTTGCAAATAAATTTGCATTATCGCAACAGCTGCTTGTCATTGATTTCTCGTTGGCAGTGGCTACTGGTCTTTATTATTATTATTATTATTATTATTATTATTATTATTATTATTATTATACTCACTATAAATCTCACACAGGTCATCATCCGAGATTACTCACTGATAATAACCAGTGTTTTTTCCTGGAGACTGGGCGACAAGTCTCCCCAGATTTCCAACACTCTTCACCTTTTTCGACAATCTTTAGAAATGACTTTGCATTATCGCAACTGCCGCTTACCATTTATTTCTCTTTGGCAACGACAATTGAATATCACTGTGATTTCTTATTAGCATGAGGAATGTTTTCTGACAGTTACAGAAATCTGAATGAGAGTCATGTTTAAAAGTAAACACATGAATAAGAAAGAGAGAGGAGAGAAGGAGGAAGAAAGGTAGGAGAGGGGAAGAAAGAAATACAGAGAGAGAGATATGATGAAAGATATGATGTGGGATTAGATTTAGCCTCCGCCCCACACACCTATATCAGTACTAGGATGAGCAATTGCTTTTTGAGACCACTCACTTCAAAGGCTGACAGGAACAAAGGCCACAATACCCTTCTATAAAAATAATATCATCTTCTTAAGTTCTCCTAATTAACTGGGATCACATTTAAGCCCTGGGTCCATCCATCATTTCACCAACTCTGTTGTTCATCCGTTTTATTGTCTTTTTAATTCATTCATTATTGTTGTCTCCTTGTTATCTAACATTATCCCAAGTATGAGGATCCTTATTTCGAAACCACTTCTGGGTTTAACCGTTACTCCTGATCTTAAATGGAACACATACATCAAATCTGTTGCCAAGGCCGCTGGAAAAATGGTGGAATCTTTCTATCGATCCGGTAGATATCTCACTGCTGATGCAATTCTCTATCTATATAAGAGCCAGGTACGTCCAAGGATGGAATACTGTTGCCACATATGGGCAGGAGCTGCTAAAACGGACTTGTCCTGCCTTGATAGAGTTCAAAATAGACTTCGTAGCCTCGTAGGAGATGTCCTTTTCTCTTCTCTGCAACCTGTATCTCACAGAAGAGATGTTGCGAGTTTGTCTCTGATGTATCCTTATTTTCATGGAAAGTGTTCGACTGAGCTTCCAAACTTTCACAAGAAACACTCGTCTAGCTGAAAACACTATCAATAATTCCCCCTACTCTTTATCTGTGCCTAAACCTAAACGTAGATTCCATGAATGAAGCTTCTTTCTTAGAACTGCACGCCTGTAGAATTGTCTTCCGTTTTCCTGCTTTCTGGCTGACTACAATATGGTTGTCTTCAAGTCTAACGTAAATAAGTTCTTGATGAGCCGTTCCATATAAGTTAACAAATTTACCGAATTTTCATTACTAATGATTACTATATTGTCCAATTTCTACTGTAGACTCTTTAACCCTTATCCTTGAGTGGCCTCTTGGCCTTGATAATGTGGTAATGCCTGTGTAAAAAAAAAAAAAAAAAAACATGGGTCAACATTTGTATCAAATTTATAGTTTGTTTACTTGTTTTGTCTTACAGCATATCAACCTTTTTACAGGACATTTAATGCAAGATCCAGGGATTCTTTGAAAAAAAAATCTTTAAAACTGTTGTTCTTAGAAAAAAAAACATTCTTTTAAAACGTTCGTTGAAAAAAAATTATTTAAAAATTTCAACAAAACCAGTTTTAAATCTTTTTTCGACGGTCTATCATCCTTTTTCAGTTCATTTATTACCAAATCATGTTGAATCTATATGTCTTTAGATCTTTGCATCTTTTATATAGATCAATTGCTTTTAAAAAGTTTATAATTGTCTCTACTTTATTTTTGAAAATTTTATTTTTTGTACCTGATTTGTAAAATGTTTCTCTTATACATGCCAAATCAATGCATTCGGTTAGAATATGTTTGTCAAATCTTTAGTGATTTAGGTTTAGGCAATTGATTTGAAAGTTATTGGTGTTTCCCTGGGTATGTTTAAATCATATTAACATCGCCCTATTGTTATTTTACTTGCCACCTCTCAAATAAAAAGCATCATCATATTGCTATGGTGTGTGAACAACTTAAGCTCTGCTTATTTGCCGAGATCACATTTAAACCCTGGGTCCATCAATCATTCTGCCAGCTGTATTGATCATCTGTCTATCACCATTTTAATTAATTTCTTATTCTTGGCCCTTCGTTATATAACTATATATATAGTATAAGACTTGAAATTACGGGTCAATATTTTTATCAAATCTATAATTTATTTGTTTTGTTTTTCAGCATTTCTTTTTCCGGTCATTTAATGTCAAATCAAATTGGATTTTAAAAAAAAAATTTCTTTAAAATATAATACTCTAACATAATATTTTTTAAGAAAAAAATTTTTTAATAACAAAAAAAAAAGAAGTTAACATATTTTTACGGCATATCATCCTTTTTTGGTTCATTTATCGCCCAATCAAGTTGAATTTAAATCTTTATATTTTCATATTGATCAACTTTCAAAAAGTTAATTATTGTCTCTATTTTTATTTGAGGAAAAGTTCCTTTATTGTATCTGCTCTGTAGAACGGTTCTATTATAGTTGCCAGGTCAATGTATTTGGCAAGAATATGTTTGTAAAATCTATAGTGATTTAAGTTTAGGTAATTGATTTGAAATTTATTGGATTTTAGCTGCATAGGTTTTACTCATATTAGCATTGCCATATTATTATTTTATTTAACGCCTATGGGAGGTGATGGTGAGCAAATGGTTAACGACATGGACTGACAACCTGAGTGTTCCAAGTTCGAATCTAGTCTGTTCCACAAAAAAATCGCTTTCACTTAGGGTGTTGGCAACCTTCACGTGGTCCCTCCTGTAAGCATCTAATGTCTTTCTAGAAAGAATTCTGACTGGAAAAATATCGGGGAAACCAATGCCAACTACAGAATCTTTGGATTCTTACGATTTGAGCATTTACTGCCTCTTAAAAAAAATCACTGACATATTGTAACAACACTTACCTCAAGTAACATTTATTTTTATTTGTTGACTGCAATGCAAGACTACAGTTTACACACCATAACAGTTTGTTTTTTATTTTTACTTTGGAATAAAATTCCAATTTTAATATTAATGAGAAATGACATGATTCCAATTAACAAATAATTGGTGAAACATTTTTTTTCCTGATTTCAATTTGCCAGAGCAATAAACACAATCTTAAATAATAAAAAAAAAAACGCTGTCATTTTTATGATACATTTATTTATTTTTGTTTTATTTTTTCACCGTTGAACAAAATGATGTTAAACTTAATAAAATTCTCATGTGAGGAATACTTTTTTCCAAATTTTATTCTTGGAGCGATGTGGCTGCTGATTATTATTGCTGTTAAGTTGGACTTGTGTATAGAGCCCATGATAATCATGCCTTAGGATTGTGTGGTCTACATGAAGTTCACCTTGTTGATTGCAACTATACATTAACTTGTAAAATTGCAGGTTTTCTGAGAAATTCAACTTATAACATACCAAGGATTGGTGCAGAAGTAACATTGTTGCTCTCATTCCATTGATTTGCGTTTTCCCACCTGATATGTCCTTGCAAAGACAATAGTGATATGAAACGAGAAGGAGAAAGACGTAACCTCAGTAGAAGTTAGTATACCCAGTGATGCTGGATTCAACAGAGCTGAGAGGGAAAATATGAAGGTCGTATGTACAACATCTAAAGAAATTGGAATCTTAAGAAGATCTCCATCATTCCATTAATTATAGGAGCAACCGAATTCATGGAAACAAATTAAAAAAATTACCTGACAAATATACCTGGTGAACCAAGTGCAAGAGCGATACAAACAATTATACTTAAAAGGGCGATTACAAGCTTAAAAAGATCTTTTGGTTGAAATGTGTGAAGTAGCAGGTGAATAGGAGGACGAAAAGACGACAGATTTTGATGCCACGACCTCCTAGATTTTCATTAGAGCCCTGCCAGCCGAGTAACTTTGACACTATCATATTGCATTCTCGACCACTGTGAGGAAGGGTTGGGCTTTAGGATAGGATTGTTCTTATTGATGATAATGTATTTAAAACAAATTTCTGGACTGTGTTTGGCTAAGATGAACCGCGAGGATGCAAAAATAACTGTCTGCTCGCAATTGTAGCCAGAAGAAAAACGATATCGATTTTCATTTGATTTTTTTTTCTCTCCACATATTCGATTTTTAATATTTTTTTTTTTGCTTGTGTACTCCGTGACATTATTTTCATATTCTCTTTTAAAGATTAATATCATATTTGTTTTATTTTGCAGGTATACCAGTCTGGCACAAGAATGCTGGCTCCAGGTAATATTCACGCATTCACTACATGAGAAGACACACGCTCCTTTTGTTGATATTTATGTATTATTATCTAAGTCCAGAATAGTTAAGGCAGTAAAAAAAATTACAATTTATATCCAACACATTAGAATGAAATTCTCTACCGGATCAGTCAAGTTTTACTCTTTTTCACTTCAAACAAGTCATATTGCTACTTGGAACATAATAGGCTACTATTTGGGATCGTGTCTAACAGAGGAGTGTAAGGAGGGAGATGTCTGTTCACATTACATTTACACAAAAAAAGTAAAAGTACAAAGTTAATCAATAATTGGTGAATTAAGAAACAATAAAAGAACGTGGATAATAAATGATAAAGTTCATGGCTGTAAATGACAAAGTTCTCTCTGATTCTCTCTTCTCTGATCTCGAGCGTGTGGTGCAGTGGGGGAAGATGTGGCTGGTTACCTTTAATGCATCCAAAACCAAACTCCTATCCTTACATCATCAACGCTCTGATCCCCATCTGGCATCAATTGTGATGGATGGCTCTCGTCTGGGTGAGGCCCCGTGTTTTGACAAGCTTCTGGGTTTGACCTTTACTCCTGAAATGGAACACGTACATCAAGTCTGTTGCCAAGGTCGCTGGAAAGATGGTGGGATCCTTCTACTGCTCCAGAAGATATCTCACTACTGATGCAATTCTCTATCTATATAAAAGCCAAGTACGTCCAAGGATGGAATACTGTTGCCATATCTGGGCAGGAGCTTCTAAAAACAGCCTATCCTGCCTTGACAGAGTACAAAATAGACTTTGTGGCTTAGTGGGGGATGCCCTTTTCTCTACCCTGCAACCTCTCTCCCACAGAAGAGACGTTGCAAGTCTATCCTTGTTTTATCGTTATTTCCGTGGCAGGTGCTCGTCTGAACTCCAATCTCTGGTCCCCCCTCGCCAATCTTTCACGAAAAACACCCGTCTTGCTGAATCCACTGTGAAAAATTTTCCCCCACTCTATATCTGTGCCTAAATCAAAACGTGGATTTCATGAACAAAGCTTCTTTCTTAGAACTGCACACCTGTGGAACACTGTTCCGTCTGCCTGCTTCCCACCGGACTACAACTTGGATGTGTTCAAGTCCAACGTTAACAAATTCCTGATGAACCGCTCCCTTAAGTAAACACTTCATCAAATCTCCACACTAACGCAATGTACTTGCAATAACCCTTATCCCTGAGTGGCTTCCGGGCCTTCATAAGGGGTGATCACTGTGTAAAAAAAACAAAAAAAAAAACCACTTCTGCAGGTTAGTAGTCAGAGAGGCAAAAAACAGGGAGGGAATTCCAAAATCTAGTAATCCAGGATAGAAACTATTAAAATAGAAGGCTTTCTGGCATCTAGGGATCTTAGCAGTGAAGGGATGGGATTTTGCTGCTTGTTGGGCTTATATACGTCTCGGGAGCACATGTACTATGAGCACATGTCATTAAAGGACTTGTAAAACAGGCACAGGGATTCAACATTGCAGCGATGGGACAGAGGTTGGATTTTGGCCAATAATGCGGGAACTATTAGATTTGAAACTCTTATTTGGATGCTGTTTAAAAGGGAGAGACTAATGGTAGATGCACCAGCCCAGATGTGGCAAACATACTCCATGCATTGGAGAATGGTGGCTTTGTAAAGATGTAGTAAATGCAATGATACATATTAACGTAAATGTAACGTAAAGATATACATTAACGTACAAAAGACTTCTTATGTAACACTTTTTCTTCTGTGAAATCTGACTTCTCGAAACACAACTTTTAATGGTGGCTACAACGTGCCTATGCGTCTTGGCAGCCATTAAATGTCGAGAGGACAGATTTTATAGGAGAAAAAAAAAGCGAAAAAAAATGTTGTAAACAGTAAAACATTGTTCGGTCGTTAGAAAATTTTACTATAATACGTAGGATCTAAATTATCCACGTTCTTTTATTGTTTCTTAATTCACCAATTATTGATTAACTTTGTACTTTTACTTTTTTTGTGACAATTCCTTTTACAGTGAAGGTTACGATCAGACAAGCAGAAAGAAAAAAGAATTACAAAGAGCTGATAAAATTTAAACTGAATCATTTTTAGCTTAAGCGCATATTAGATTTATCGCTACTATTCTAGAAATTGAAGTATGAAAATCTCACAGCAAACGTTGAGATTAGCATCGGGGATAGCTTGCACACAAGAATTATGTATAACGATAAAAAAACGGTTTTATTTATTTATTTTTAAGATTACATGATATAACATTTAGAATAGTTAAATCTGTTTAGTATTACGCATCAAATCTGAAGAAAAACACTTTTCAGATGAGTAAATATGCTAGTATTATCAACGCATTTCTAAAGTGGAAGCTTGATCTGCCGCCATCTTGTAAATACTAATATATTTATCTCATCTCCGAGAGGTTAGAAAGAAGGTCAGATGTTGCTTTAATAAAAGTGTTTCTGTGGAATGAATTGGATTCGAACGTGCCACACCCAGATATTCCCTGTCGTTAACCACTGTCACTCATTTAAAAAGTGTTATTTTTCTATTTATCATGCGTAATCTATATATGTAAAACAGTGAGAATGTGTGTGTGTGTGTGTGTGGACACTTCTCAACCTATATACTCAATGTATCTTTGATCTATAGACTTGAAATTTGGTATATAAAGTATTCAGGCAAGTGGAAAACTTTTTAATCGGTTTTTATCCGGAAAAAGGACTGCTAAGAAGTGAAAAGTGAAAAATTGGAACTTGGAGGGTCATCGGATTTTTATCTGTTTGTCAACTGTTTTACGACTGTGCATACGCTGTCGTGAAACATGGCAGCTTCCTTATGTTTAAAATAAATAGGTTTGAAAACACTTTTTTAAAGATCGTGTCAAGCTGGCCCAATGGTTGTCGTACTTGACTCACTATCCTTAGGTTTTGGTTTCGATCTCAGCTTGAATATTTTCTTTTACTTACAAGAAGTGGGCTGTTTAAAAAAAAACATAATACTCGCATGCATATGTCTCAGTTTCTTTCGTTTTTTTGTTTTTTTTTTTACTTCATTTTGTTTCAAAGAAATTTAAGGTTACGTTTAATACCTACGGTATTTCTATTCATAATAAATAAGAAATCTGCATTAATTAAAATATATGTAATGCGTATTTTAGGACCGGGCAACGCTGTGCGGCCTGCTAGTACTAAATATATTTTAAACTTCAAGAGATTCATCAGAACATAATCCATAAAAATAACATATCATAAAAAATTATTTGCTTTATATATTTTTTATCGTAAATAATCGCTGATGTAATCTCAACGTTTGCCGATCTCACAAATTAAAAGTAGGCACTCTGCAGATCGTAATGAAGTGAGATCGATTGCAATCATTATGCTATTTAATGGTCATTTAGATTGTCCATTATTATGGCATTTTCTCTATCATGTTTATTTTTTTCTATCAATAACTGACAAGAAAGAGCTTGGAAATTTTATCAGGCAAGCGTTGTTCATTCTGACTTCAATAGATCCCTTAAAGAAACATTTCACTCAATTTAATGGGAATAATCGATTTGTTGTCTCAAAATACAAAAACGGGCTCTTTTATGTAAGGGTGAGGTAAATATGAACTACTTCCACCAGCGATCCCGTCCCAAGATCATTACAACTGTCACAATCGTACAATAATTGTCGACCAACTAGTTTCCGTTATATATTCCAAGAATCTTTAATTATAATTGTCTTTTGAAGATTACCATCTATGTTAGTTTCATGTCGATGCAACTCTTTTAACTTAACTACTCAAATTTTATTTTATTTTTTTACTCCTATTTTCACTATGACTTCAATTGGATCGTTAAAGATAAATTTCACGAATTAAATGAAAATAATCCACCAAAAATAACCAGGCTCACTCAAGGTTTTCTCTTCTTTCTCCTTACCCCGCTTCTGATTTTCACAACATCAAGTTCAAATTAATCAAATCCTGACACTCAAAATGCGAATTATGTTCTTCTTTTTTTTATTCACTTAAATCCGACATATTCAAACCAACTTGATTTGCATAGCTACATCTCTGGACTCGTTATCCTGGATTTGAAAATAAAGACACCATGAGATCGTCTTTGCTAACGACGGTATTCGTAATCAATGGGACAGCATTCGAATTCTCACACGCAAACTATGACTTGAACATTTCTTTAATCTTCAAATCGCACGCCAGCCAAAGATGGACCCTTTAAGAAGGGACAAAAGGTGGTCAGTGAGGTCACAAGATTTGGGATATTTTTCCCAACTTGAACGAAATGATTTTCTGACATACTATTGAAATACTATTGAAAGGCCATCACTGTTAGTACGATTTAACACAAACAAATAAAACAGAATTATAATAATCAGCCTAAACTTAAACTTTAATTTTAACTTTTTGTTCTAATTGAAATCAATAGCTTTCTCTAGTATATAAAACAACTTTCAAATCGCCAACTCTAAACTCTTAATAATGTCTGCCTCTCACAACAACCAAGTCCATTATAAATTTAAACTCTAAAGAATATGCACCGTTATCTCTACAATTATATAAAGACAACTTTCTGTGTGTGTGTGTGTGTGTGTGAGTTCATTCTTTATAGGCGCCAAAACGGCTGAACAGATTTTCTTTAAAATTTACAGAACTTTAGTGTAGAAGTTTGGAAGTGATCTTAGTTAAGTTTTGTCTCAGAATATCCGCAAGAATTATCGATAATCGATAATGAAAACCGTCATTTTTATTTATCTATCATCGGTAAAGCCATTTATTCCATGTCGTCACTTAGCAACAATGATAGAACAACGGGCATGAAAATTCTACTATGTGTAAGTTGATAGCGTGTTTTTTTTTTTTGTTTTCTGCTGTTTTTTTTTTCTGCATACCATGGTCTCTAGATTAAAAACGCCGCACATAAATTTCTTAATTTTTTTTCATTAACTGCAAAAAATGTTATAAGACTTGAAATTTACATGGTTTTATTTTTTTTGCATGACATGATCTGTAGGTTCAAATCTCACACATAAATTTCTTAATGTTTTTTTTTGTTAACTGGAAAGAAGTTTATATAAAATAATTTTATAAAAGAAACAGTAGGTTCTCTAGAGTGCAATGTAGAATAACATATTTTGGACTAAGTTACTGTGTGAAGGCATGTGAAGCTCCCCCCCCCCCGAGCGATTTCAAGGATTTTGATGACAATAAAGTATAGGAGTTTGAAATATTCGTTGATCATCATTCAATCCCGGGCAACATCGGGTCTCCCTGCTAGTATGACATAAACTTAAAAACTATCTCTGAAATATTATTTCACACAGTTAATGGTAGCCAAATTGATTAGGTCTTCGCTAATCGAGCCAGAGATGTCTCGTGTTGTGGGGTTCGAATCGTTCGACTGGTATTAATCGTGACACCCTGCACTGAAGATTCTCGAAAGGATGAAACACTAGTATTTGTAGGTATTTTATTATTATAGTAAAAAAATAATTATATACATACATACATACATATATATATATATATATATATATATATATATATATATGTATATAATTATTTTTATATATATATATATATATCATAAATTCTGTCCGAATTTATAAATAAAGAAAAGAAGTGAGCAAATGTTACATTTTATTAAAGATTTCATCATCAATAAATTTTTCCTGATTATCTATGACTTCCTTCCATCTATTAACAAGCTTATTAATTCCATTACTGTAAAATACTTTTGGCTTTGATTCAAAGAACTCAAAATGTCAGTTCCAACATCTTTCTGCGTTACAAAAGCTGTTCCTTTCAAATGATTTTGTAAGCTACGAAACAAATGGTAGTCTGAAGGAGCAAGGTCAGAAGAATAGGGTGAATGAGGAATTTTCTGTCAGTCAATCTTTTGTGATTCTTGCTGTGTGGGGCCGTGCATTGTCCTGATGAAACATCGCCCCGTTTTTGATTCACTTGAGCAGGTTTTTGTACCTCAAAGTTTCGTTCCAACACTCTAATTGCTGACAGTAGATTTGAGCATTAATTGTTGCATTAGGTAGTAACAATTCAAAGTGGATTATTCTTTCGCAATCCCACCATAATGAAAAAGAACCTTATTCCCATGAAGTTCTCTTTTCGACTGTGGCTGAGCTCTTTCCCTTTTACCAAGCCATTTTCTATGACGCTTAACAATAAAAGATGCATTTTTAGTCATCAGTCACAGGTCCATCCAAAAAAGGTATTCCTGGTGGACCAAGTTCAAAAGAGATACGGACAATTGCACATAAGGGAACAGCATGGATACGAAAAAGAGCTCTCGATTGGCTATAATAAAAAGCATGGCAATGTTGCAATTAACGTTACAATCTGCAAAGAAAGAAAATTTAAAAAAAAAGTGAAACAAGTTGACGAGAATGGAAAGAAGAGTAGATGTCGACTCGGGATTTGAGATTGTTTTCAGATAATTCACGATGCACCCATTTTCCAAGTTTAGGAACTTTTCCAAGTTGTTGAAGATGAGGATAAACAGTTATATGGGTTGAACTCAGTTTCATTGCCAATTCTCCAACTAATAAAGTAGGATTTTCTTCAAGAACTGCTTCAAGAAACTTATCATCAAACTCAGCTGTACGTCTGGTTCGATTTTCATCTTCAAGAGTGTAATATTCACTTCTGAATTTCGCAAATCATTTTCTGCAAGTGCTTTCATTCACACATTCCTTTCCATAAACTGAGTGAATATTTCTAGCCGCTTCGGCTGCTGAGTTTCCTTTCTTGAACTCATAAAGCATTTTATGCCTCAAATGATTCTTAAGCACTTCCATGTTTGTAGGGTTGTGATCAAGCAAATTAAAATTTCATCATTCTGCAAAAAAATGTAAGAAGTTAAAATGCATCTAAAGTAAAAATGTAAAAAATTACACAATATTTTTTGAAGTTTCGTTCAATTTAAAAATAAAAGTAAAAATTCGGACAGAACTTATGGGATGAGCTGATATATAGAAAGTGTGTGAAATTATCAATTAAGCTTTCATTGGAGAAAACATAACATAATCATGTTTATATGTACGATTGTTTCGGAAATGATATCCTTTTATTTATTCGATATTTACAAAATAAATCCATCGAGAAATAAGTAAAACATTTCTTGATATATCATGAATCCAGAAATTGATAAACTCTGAAACTCCTTTTAGCAAAGATATGTCAAATTCACATTCCTCTGCTGATCGAACCTGCTAATATGTTTAAGAATTAGGGTGGCCATCACACATGCTTACAAATACTATTCGTTCTAGTCTCCCATTACCTCTATCTCGATCTTTACACCTCCACCCTTTCCCATTCATTCCTATATCTCAACACAGACTCAAATCCGCATCCTTATTGGGTCTTATTTACATACAACCAAGTCTTATTTTTCACAACATTTGACGGAACCTCCTGATAATAACTCCCTGTGACGAGGAAGACCTGATATTTTCATTGCAAACTTTGCTTTCATATAGGCTGTATCGCCTGAAGAGGTGTATAGTTACTAGTAACTAAGTAACCGAAACATGCTCATGACTGTGTAGCAACATATTACTGCTTATGTAAAAACAAATAAAGAGTATACCCAGCACTACTTCGGTATTGAGCACTTTTGTATTAACCTCGTTAACTTTCATTGATTACTTAAACTCTGGAAAACAATAACCTCAGATTATATATATATATATATATATATATATATATATATATATATACATATATATATATATATATATACATATATATATATATATATATATATATATATATCCAGAAAGTGTGCAAAGATTCGCTAAGCATAATGCAATAAGATAAAGTAAAGCAAGAAATTTTAACGTGCATTATGTTAGACTGTCGGTTACTATAATGAAGTGACGTGAACATGAAGTAACAGTAAGAAAAAACAACAGGGCGGTCAATGGATGGATAAGCTCCATATGAGCCCATGGCTATCCATACTACCTGAGAGTAAGAAGTGGACCTTGTGTTTACCTTCAGCAGCCTCATAACTTTCATTTCACCTATTTGGTCTTTTACAATGGGTATACGAAAAGTGTTAAGTATCAGAAAGATCATTTATTTTTCTATATAGTCCTCCTCAATGACTGAGCACTTGATCCAACGGTGTTGAAGCACTTTTATACCGATGTAGAATAACTGTTTTGTTTGGAAACCTTTCAACTGCAACTGACATTATCATTATTGGAAAAATGGCGACTATCCAAGACCTTTTTATTTGAGGTAAAAAATGGAAGTCAGAAGAGGCCAGGTATGGTGGATGAGAAACAAATTAGAATCCACAATCGTGAATTGTTGCCATAGCAGCCACTAAGGTGTGGGTTGGTGATTTTCTTGGTAGAAGTGGATCTATCTTGTGAGCATTTCTGGGTTTTTTTCTCTGCACAAATTTCTGTTTTCTTAAACTTTTCTCGGAATTATTAACCCTTGCTAATTCAAAATCTGCCCAAATTATAAGAAGCATGTCTGAATCTAAAAATTTGGCTGAAATTCTAACAAAAGTTTGAAAATTTTTTAAAAATAATACTATTAACTAAGGAACACATTTTCAAAATATATTTTTGTAAATCGTACCCGTTTAATTTGCACAGCTTGTCATCTATATATAAGGTATAATGTGTGTGTGTTTGTATGTCGCGCAAAAACTTTCGACAGAGGCGACGGATTTTCTTGATATCATTTTGAAGCTCGGCCCTTCGGACGACAAATATCGAAAAATTGGCTAAGAACATTAATTCCTTCATCCTCAACTGAGTACTTTCTACAGGGAGGGGTAGCAAAATATCGTTTCTTCGTGACAAGATAGCCAAATACGCATGCACAAGCCATGTTTCTTTCTTTCATTAATTTAAAGTTAATAAAACCCGGTCACTTGTGCTGACTTGCTCTTAGCTCAATGGGTAAAGACCGGCGTTATTATCTAAAGGTTGCAAGTTCGAATGGTGATGTAATATTTGTTTTTTTTCGATTTTTAAGATTTTAATATTGAAATGAAACATGATTATTTATGCCATTTTTTTTTCGTTCTTTTTTCCATCACGTACGCGGGTTTATTTTGCTTTTCCCATTTTTATGAGTTTTGACATCGTTCGTTTTGCATCACATTCGTTTTCTTTTCGTTTTTTGTTGTTTTTGTTTTTCTGATTTTTTTTAAGTTTTAGCATCGTTTGCTTATTCATTATTTTGCTGTTTTCGTTTGCTTATTCATTATTTTGCTGTTTTCGTTTGCTTATTCATTATTTTGCTGTTTTCGTTTGCTTATTCATTATTTTGCTGTTTTCGTTTGCTTATTCATTATTTTGCTGTTTTCGTTTGCTTATTCATTATTTTGCTGTTTTCGTTGTTTTTTTAAATAATATTTAAACAGGGTTATAAGGTTCGCTTATTCTTTATTTTCCATTTTGTTTTGATTTATCCTCCCTTCCCACGCACCCCACCGCACCCGGGCACCGCCGGGGTACCCTCGCTAGTCTATAATATAAATGTCACCTGTCTGTTAAAATGTATGTTAAAATGTATGTATGTATGCATGTATGTATGTATGATTAGTGTCAGGTCATGTCATATGCTACTGGTACCATGTAACCCAGTACTACCTGCCTCATGGTCGGGTCACCGGCAACTAAACTGATTCCCCCACCAGATTGTTTGGTGAGGAGGGCGGCTAGTCTCCCTGAAGGATTAAAAACAAGACCTTCCAAAGGGCGAATGAACTCTTTTTCTGGGTCAACGGCCAACTAGCACCGTGTATATTTGTGTGTGTGTGTGTGTGTGTGTGTATATGTTTATTGGGGTGGAGAGGGCTCCCGTAAGCCATGGTGAAGGCAACCTTTCTAGGAGAAGCAAATCTCTGATTTAAAAAACCATAAAGCGGGAGACCAGTACCCGCATTAAGCTGGTCTGCAGTTTAATTTGTTGCTGGCTATCTTGCTCTTGCTTGTTGCTGGATCTCAACATTTTGAACCGAGAGAGAGACTTAGCTATCGTACAAAGCTAAGACTCTGTAACATCATCTTTGTATAAATACTCCCTCAGGCATTTGGGCTCATGGATTTTAAATGTCTGAGGGAGTGGCACTCGTCTGACAAGACGTTGCAATCATCATGTATGCTTAACACTTTAGACAGAGGCAACGGATTTTCACGAGATTCGTATAGTTTTAAAGCTATAATATCATGCTCCATCTTCTGCATAACTTCCCATAACATATGTAAATACAGAATAGTTAACAAAGCCTCCCTCCCAAATAATTACGTTATTATTTCAGCGTGGTCCGTCGCCATGCAATTGAATGCAATCTTAAATAAAGCCACGGTAAAATTTCAGCATTAAATATTTTATATTTGTTTGAATAAAATTCACACCAAAACTAATTGACCGATGAGTATCAGTTTTGGAGAACAGCTGCTATGAGGACGTCTGATCTATAATTACTTTCCCTTAGTATCATGAGAAAGAGATGGAAACCCTTCTTAAAAAGTGTGGATAATATTTACCATATCATCCAATTGCTTCATTTACAAATAAACACTTTATTTTGTTTACTTTTATGGCCCCGGGCAACGCCAGATAACCCTGCTAGTATATATATATATATATATATATATATATATATATATATATATATATATATATTTATATATATATATTGTTCTTTATGATACCTTACTATTTCATGCTACGTTTGTCAATAGACATTAAAAAAAATCACAGTTGAAAAAAAAAACCATGGATTTTGTGTTAAATTCTTTCCGTTTTTAATAACACCATGGCACAGGAAAATATTCTGAAGAAGATGTATCAGGTCAAAATCATTAATTTTTAAATAAATAAATGTTTGTTTATGTATTTCATTTTAATATATATATATATATATATATATATATATATATATATATATATATATATATATATATAAAGAAAATAAAATTCAAATATCTGATTCTTATGAAATTGTGAAACCTCTATTGATTAGCAACATAAAAGGTCTTTCTATGACTACTTTGAATTCAACTTGGACCTAAGAACTCTGGATAGCATTTATATTCCTTTGCTACTTAAGAACTTTCTCTCGTTGTGATTTTTTCCTTTTTATTATTATTCTCGTATTTGTATTTTACTGCTATTTAATTTTATTTCACTTGGCTTTTTATATTTATTTTTTATGTTTATTTTTTATTCCTTTACATTTAATAGCGTTGCACTTTTTATACTTTTGTATTTATTTTTTATACTTTTTTCCCTTATTCCTTTATGTTTTTATGCCCTGATTCTATCATTTGCTTATTTCTTATTTTATTCATTTACATTTGTTTATATTTTTTTTTACATTTTATTCTTTTATTATATTACTTACTTCAATTATTTTATTATTTATAATTCATTTAAATACTAAGTTGTAATTCTGATATCCCTTATAATAAATACGGACCAAGCATAGGTCCCCTATTTCAAGAGAAGAGGTTGGTTGGTTGTGTTTGTTTTAGGCATATCAACCCTTTCCGGGTTATTTAATGCCGAATCCAAAGATTTTGAAGAAAAATTTTTTAATAGAATATATTTGTTGTTTTCACGTTGGTTTCTATTTAACCCATAGTTGGGACCCTACCAGGTACTACCACTCCGGGTCAGAGTGGATCTGGGAGCAATGGTAATTAAAGGATGGCTCCACACTCCCCAAAGTCCACAAGCTGGGACCTCACCACTGGATATGGTCATATCCAGGACCCCCATAAGGGACTTTTACCCTCTGCAGGGGGACAGTCGGCATATTCTAATGCCCCACCGACAGGGCCATCAAGAGAAGAGGGTTCTTGAAATCTCCAATAGTTAAAATCTATAACTACATATGATTAAATAAACACCTACTTTCAATCACTTCTCCAATAATATGGATGCGCATAGGTACATATATTGAAGCCACCATGGCATACGTGGTAAACACCTACGTTCATTTTGTTATAAAAGCTATATCCTTCCTCTATCGCGTAGATCATTTTAGTTCTCCTATTTTCCTCTCTGGACAGTTTCAATATATTACCATTCTCCTTTCAAGCACAATTATTTCGCTCGTAATGTAGCTACCGCTAGACATCGCATACCTAATATGTTACCTAGCATCTTCTCTCATCTTCTGATGAGAAGCATTAGGCTTTGAAATATCATAGTATAAGTAATAGCGTTCGTGTGTGTTTGTCTGTGTGTACAACTCCTTATGATCAAACAAATATAAAGTGTATATAGTGTGTATAATCCCTCCTGGTCAAGAAATACTATATTGTAGGATGCTTCTGTCAAAGAAGACATTTATTTTTATGCGTAACTTCTACATATAGCATTCTTCATATTACATATACATCGACTAGTTATGGTTATTAGCATATCACATTAAATTCAATCATTTTAAATAATTAGCTCGATTATATTACTTATTCGACATAATAGCCTCGTTAATACTGTACTATTTAAAAATATAATTTAAAATGTAATTATTTAGTTTATTTTCATTTCAATTTATATTTTATTTAACTTAAATTTACTTATTAGTATCGTAAATCTGAAACCTTTTAATTTTCAAACCAGAAAACCAAAGGGAATAACTGTGATAGTTTAATTCTTTGAAGTTGAATTATTATTTTTGTTTTTAATTCGAAGGGTTTTTTTTTTCGTTTATTCTTAATTTTTAAGTAACCTTTTGGTGCTCATGCAGAGAGTGATCCAGACATAACTCAGAGTCCACCCGGCTTTCTCCGGAACATGACGCCAACAGCCGGAGAAAACCGAGCGTCGCTGAGTAAATTAAGCCGAGCGTCGCCGATTAAAGCATAACAAGAAAAGAAAACCTACCTTTCATTTTAAATTTTATTAACTGTAAAGAAAAATTTTATAATATTTTTTGTTTTGTTTTGTTTTTGCTGTATATATTTTTTTTTAAATAAATAATGTTAAAGATTTTTTGATCAATGTCAAGTTTCTTTCCAACTTCTTAGAAAACATTAAAATGACGACTTGGATAGGTTTTCGGTGGTGCTGAAAACGAATATCACATTTAAATTTGGGGCATGATATGAAGAAATTACTTTTTCAAAAAGTGGGGGATCACTGTCCTACATAAATTTAACGTAAAATGAGCACCCAGTTTCTGGCCACCTAATAATTTATTCATATCATAAAAACAAATTTAACTGTGATATTCGTTTTTAGCACACCTGAAAACCGGCGCTGTTTTTGTTTTTGTTTTTTTACTAAGAGACTCGTTAATTTTTTTATAAGTTAGGACGCTAATAATGCCGTCAGTAATCTTACACGAGCGTTTTTTTTTTTGAGTTGGGTATTCAATTATAGAACTTGTATAGTTTTTAACAGGCGCTTCTGTAGTTTAATTAACCGTTTTTCTATAAGTAACGTGCCGACATTAACTATTAAACTATTAAAGCAGAATCGTTTAATATTTCACATAAACTCTGTTTACATTAGGGGGCTCCACAGCCCCCTAATGTAAACAGAATGTTTTGGAAATATTTAACTGCTGGAGCAACTGTTAACAACTATACAAGTTGTATAATGAAAAAAAAAGTATGTTTTTGTAAACTTACTGACAGCATAATTAGCGTCCTAAATTATGAGATGAAAAAGTGAACGAATCTTAGTAAAAAAAAACAAAAACAGCGCCGGTTTTCGGAGATGCTAAAACGAATATCAGTTAAATTTTTTTTTACATGAAGAAATTACTAGGTGGCCAGAAGGTGGGTGCTCATTTAACGTTAATTGTATATTGAAAAGTTACACCCCCTCCACTTTCTTCATATCATGAAAACTACTTATCTGCCCCAAATTTAAATGTGATATTCGTTTTTAGCACCACCGAAAACCTTCAAAAATGTTTTTGAGGAGTTGGAAAGAAACTTGACATTGACCATTTTTTTTGTTCGAGAAAAGGTTCAAAAGTAAGTCAAATAAACACTTTTTTTTTTGTAAAGTTTTTTTTTCAAGAAAAATTGAAAAAAATTTATCTTTGTTTTTTAGGGTGTTATTTTTATTTGTTTTTATTTTTCTTTCTTTTCTTTTTTCTCAAGGAAAAACCTGAAAACTAGAAAAATTGAAATAAAACTGGGTGGGATAGATATTTTTTCTTTTTTTTTCAGATTAAAACAGATATTGTTGTTGTTTCCTCAGACCGTTGTTTTATTAATGGTGTGTGTGTGTACGTAAATCGTATTCCGCATTCACACTGGAGGTCTTTCTGTGTTGCTCGCTCAAACGCCCACAATGGCAATTGTAGGCCTAGACTTGGCAAAAAAAAGTACCAGTCCGGGTGATATAATGATTCGGTATGTGGTAGCCTGACACCTCCAGGCATAGCCATCGCTTACCTTTCCTTGTCCACATGATGCACAAGTTTTCGTCCGTGTCAGTAAATTTTTTCCTTGACAAAAGTCGAGGACTCTAGTTGGTGTTTGCAGCTGTTCACTTAAGGCTGTAAAATTCATGTTTTTTTTCTGACATTAAAGTACGAAATGGTGTGTGTGTTATTTTTTTTTTTTTTACTAATTTGTTTTGTTTTCTTCCTCTTTCAAATTGTCGTCTGCTGCTTTGAATTTTAAACTCGCACGAACGCGCGTCGCGTCGAAAACCATCGTGCTACATTGTCATTGGTTCAGCTTTATGTTTCGTCAGACGGCTTAATTTTCTCGCCGACGCTCGGCTTACTCCGGCTGTTGACGTCATGTTCTGGAGAAAGCCGGGCGTGCGCTGAGTTATGTCTGGATCACTCTCTGCATGAGTACCAACCTTTTTTTATTTGTTATTGTTGAGTTATCTAGGTTTTTTTTTTTTACTGTATTTAGTTGTTTTACGTCGATATAATTCATCGTTCTGTTTATAATTGTTTATTTTTGATAAAAAAAAATTACTGTCATTGAACTATAAGTGGTTTGTTTGCCATACTTATAGGTAAATGTGCACTGAACAGATAGCATAATACTTAAAGTCTAATTCAAATTTTGATATATCTTTTAATTTAAACGCGAAAAAAACAATTGGGACACTGAAAACGTACACAGTAAAACAATACGTTGTAAAATGCTCTTATAGTTGTCAACGGGTTAATGTACACTTATTTGTAAGAAAATTGCGTTAAAATAACTTAAACGTAATACAGAAATGAACGATGTAAAAAAAAATGCAGAAAGTATTAACAATTTTTTATTTGGATAATTTAAACGCGAAAAAAAAACAATTGGGACACTGAAAACGTACACAGTAAAACAATACGTTGTCAACGGGTTAAAGTTGATTTATTTGTAAGAAAATTGTGATAGTATAGTTGTAATACAGAATAGTTGCAAAACATCAACATCCTTCCCATGTTAAATAATAATTTCTAAATAATAGCGTTAATATTTTAGTGCGCAGGCCAAATTCTGCAAAAGTAGCGACGTATGTTTATCTGTTTACGCTGTTATGGGTTTATGTTTATGTACGCTTACGCAACCGGAAGTCGTAAACCGGATGTTGGGTTACAATACCCGTTACAAGGTTATTTGAGTTTTATAATTATATAGATTTAATATAAAATATAATTTTTTTACCATACATGATATCACATACATCGCTATGGTATAATTATTACCATAAATCGGTATTCTTTTAGTTTACCGACCCCTCGGCATTCACCTTTGAATTGTCGACTTTAATAGGGTTTGGGAGACGCTGAGAACGAACATTGCATTTATTTCTTGCGAAAACGAGTAGTTATTCATATTTGAAGACATTCAGTATCCAACGTAATCACTACAGTTTGGCAAGCAAAATGGCCGCCCGTGCATTTACTAAAAAACACCAAAAAGAGCCAAACGAGCAAAAAAATGAACCCAGGCTTCCTTTCACTTTCTCATGATTGGACAAATAGTTATTTTTATGATAAAAAAAAATACATTTATTTTAATTTTTTGACACAAACCGATTTTTTTTCTTCTAACTCTAAATCTGATAATCAAACCCGTCGCAAATTTACCGTTTGCATGGTATGAACTCCTGGACCCTGGGACTTTTTGAAGAAATGTTAATTTCAATAAAGTGGGAGATCACTTTTCTATGATAATTTAACCTAACATGAGCGCCCACACATTGATCCCATCCCCAAAAAAACGTTTTGTTTATATTGGGGCTGTGAGGGGGATATCGGCGGCGGCCGCGGGGATGTTGCGGCGCTGTTGTAATTGTACTACTTAAAAATGTTTCCTGTCAAAGTGTGTTTTGCAATGAGCATAAATAAAAGTCAAGGTAAGACGTTTAAAACCGTTGGCGTAAACCTGACATCAGACTGCTTCAGTCACGGTATATTCTACGTCTCCATCAGGACAGGAAGTTCAGAAAAACTCTACATTTTGGCTCCAAATCAAAAAAGCAGAAATGTAGTTTACCACGAGGCTCTTCAATGAAAAGTTCTACAAAAGGATATGATGAAAAACTGATATGATCTGACTGTGGTATGTTTTCAGTATTCAATGTCTTAGATAAGATTTAAGCATCGAGTTGAAATTTACATCCCTCTTACAACATCCACTTACTGGAAAGGTGCCCACAAATCGCGTACCTAAGTGTGCAGAAAAGTCCCGTGCTATGTGCGGGTATCTTTGCTAGTATATATATATATATATATATATATATATATATATATATATATATATATATATATAACAAGTAATTTTCCAAACTAATGTACAGATGATGAAATTTTAGACATTTTCTAGAATCAAAATCATATGAAAGATTTTGATCAAAATTAGAATAAAGATTCTAGACATAATGTTTAGTATCATCATATCTAGATTTTTATTTCAACATGTATCATGAATTGCTACAAAATTCTTCTGTTAAGAGAATTAATTTTACCCATCTTGGGACGTACATATTTTAGCTTCTTATCATAAGTACGTAAGCATTTTCCAGCATGTCATTTTTTTCCGCTGATAATAAGAAATTATTTATATATGTTTATTGGCCAGTAATAAACATTGAAACTGTAGAATTATAAAAGAAGCACTTTGTCCGTTTTATTAAAAATGATCTATTCAAACTAATGGTTCGGAAACCTTTCCATTCTATGTTTTTTTCCTTCAATTCTTTTGGGACAACTCACTGTCAAAAAAAAAAAAAAAAAAATAGAAAAATGGAAGAGAGAGAGAGAGAGAGAGAGAGAGAGAGAGAGAGAGACAGACAGACAGACAGACAGACAGACAGAATCTTAAAATATCTAAAACAAAAAAGGAATTTTATAAAAGCTTTTAGCTTTAAGTACTAAATGGATTACATATATTTCAGAAGTATTAATAACTTATGCATGAAGAGCTCAAAATAAATTTCCATCAATTAAAAAAAACGTCTAAATTTAAGGAGTGCAATAAATCACCATTAATTTGTCATGCGAATTCCTTATATTGTGTTACTCTCCCTCAAAGGGGAGGTGCTATTCTGAATGTCACTATCAAATAAATGTTCCTATTTGCTTGGCTCCCCACGAGTTTTTAATGTGAAGAAAATCAATCCAAAGTGGGTAGATCTATTTCACCCTGGAATCGGGAAAACATAAAAATTGTCTCAAACTAGAAGAACCCCTCTTTGAATGACCGAAGACAGAAAAGGCAATTCATCTTTTTACTGATAAACTTTTTGGTTTCTTTTTTTTGTTTTTTGTTTTTTTTACTTTTACAACACATTTTTAAGATAAAATATTTTAATGCTAATTAATAATAATACTAATATATATTGTTCTTAACTGCTTTATTAACTCAGCATGGTAGAGGTAGAGTAGAATTTTAATTAAACACTATATATATATATATATATATATATATATATATATATATATATATAATTTTTGTTTGTTTTACATAAGCATTAATATGTCGCGCTACACATTCATGAGCATGTTTCGGTCAGCTAGTTACTAGTAACTAGAGACCTATCCAGGCGATATTGCTGATACACAAACTTAGTCTGTAAGTCAGGACTAAACTTTTGTATAATCAATATCGCCTGAATCTTGTCCTACTTCGGTATTAAGCACTGTTGTATTAACCTTGTTTAAACTTCATTGGTTACTTTAATTCTGGAAAATATTAACCTCTCCCTCACATGACCAAGTACATAAAAGGTGAAATCGGCAGCTCTTCCTTCTTTTTTTTCTCCCCAATGGCTGGCAGCATACACTGCTTGGGGCCTTTTGACCCTAGGCTAACGTGAGTACCACAAGCCAACATGGCTATCGTCCAAATTTGTTTCCATGTGCGCTTCACACACAAATTTTTTTCTTCCACGAGATACTACCCCTTTGATCCGTCTCTACCATCAGATGCACGCTCCTACAAACACTTGTAAACTGAACTATTCTCTCCTTCAACAAGCCGGCATAATATTAAATGTAACTTTCCAGACAAGAACACTTTCAGCTACTAACCTTTTTTTCTCTTATACATGCTACTAACGAAGATAACAAATAAAGTTGTTTTTTAATATAGAATGAAACTCCATTTCATTGTCTTTTATTCCATACATTGTTTCGAAGGTTTTTTTTTACATAAGCATAACAACTTATCAAGGTCCAGAGACCACTCGAGGATAAGGTTTAAGAGTGTACAGTAGTCAATTGGACAATATAGTAATCGTTAGTAATGAAAATTCGGTACATTTGTTAACTTAAGTGGAACGGCTCATCAAGAACTTGTTTACGTTGGACTCGAAGACAACCATATTGTAGTCAGTTGGAAAGCAGGAAAACGGATGACAATTCCACAGGCGTGCAGTTCTAAGAAAGAAGCTTCATTCATGGAATCTACGTTAGGTTTAGGCACAGATAAAGAGTGGGGGCAATTATTGAAGTTTAAGATCAACTTGATTTTGCATGCCAACCTTTGGGCTAAGATCACAGTGTAGTATCTGTTCTGATGCTACACTTCACCTTTTTTGTCCTCGGTTAGTAGAGGAGAAATTCGTCATTACTTAGACCATTTTTATTTTTGTTCCGATCCAGAGTGCACTTTTGTTTTGGAAGCTGGATTTTTCCCACATAAAAAACCGACCTTGTGTCTAACTCTGCTCCCATGGGGAGGCAAGTAAATAAGAACATTGAAATGCTAGTTAAATTGCATAGACGTTTCTTCGACACTTAACTCCCTGTGGAGAAATAGTTGAAACGATGATGCAGTCCAATGTGCTTTGGGATTACATAAACTGTATCATGTGATCTCTTAGTGAACAGGGATTGGGTTACCTGATGGCTATACTGCAGAACGCTAAACGAATAAGGGAGATAACCATTGACTAATGAATGTGTGTGATATAAATTCCAATAGTCTACCATCAGAGATTTTTTTTATCTTTGTTTTGTTTGTCTCTTTTTTGACATCCATAGATTTCTATCATCTTCTTTACAAACTACTGGCATTTTAAACAATTTTTTTTAATATCTCACTGAAGAACATTATTATTTTAGATGTTACTTCTACTTGAAAACGGGATGATTTTGCGGTATAATCTCAAGTATCTTGTTCGTAATTAAACATCTGTTTCGGTTTTGTTCCTTCTGTTCGTTTCTTTTCTCAAGATTTCAAGGAGATCCCTTCCCACTCATTCTCCGCCACCATCATAAAAATATTTTGTTTGAATAAAAATTACTTCATCATTTCTTACAGAAATTGTAACCACAAAATGTTATCTTTGTTTTTGTGCTGATTTTTTTTTTGTCAATTGTGTAGTATAATTAATAAGAAAACAGTGTTGAAAAGAAAAACAAACAAATATTCAATAAATAACTGTTACCAAAGACACTAAAAGTTACACACACCACACACACACACACACACACACACATATATATATATATATATATATATATATATATATATATATATATATATATATATATTATGTATATATATATATATATATATATATATAGAGAGAGAGAGAGAAAGAGAGAGATACAGAGAGAGAGAGAGAGATACAGAGAGGTCGAAACCACTAATTACTTATAGTTTTATCAACACATATAATTTTACACATCTACGCTTTGCCTGCTCCCAAACTGACTCTCCTATTTTTGAGTACACCCTCTCTTTGAGCCATTTAACATCAAATACTTTTGTATTATATTCCCACAAATTATTAATTTTAACCCCGGGAGCACCAAGTTGACGTTGATTGAATTCTCAGCAATTTCCATTTCCTACTCTTCGCAATTATGTTATATACTAGTGGATTTACTTGCCCAATATCTAACAAGAGCAAGCAACTAAGCAACTATCCTTTTTTTCTTTATTATACATTAGAGAATGGCTAAGTGCTTCCAAAATAGTCAGAAGGAGTGAAAGGGTAAATCAGGGTATCAAACCTGACAGGTTCAGGGAGGTGTAGTATGCTATGCAAATGAGATACCTAAATAGACGAAGCAAACCTCTGGTATTGGGTACTGCTGTAATTTCAATACTTGATACAACATTAACACAGCACAACCATGTGAAAACTTAAGTTATATAGGGTGTCCATAAAGTTCGTGTGCACTTTAAAAAGTTTATAACTTTATTTATATTTGCGATAGAAATAATCTGTAAAAAATGTTATAAAGTTTCATGTATCTAGTTTTAAGTATAGTTATTGAATAATTTTTCACCACAAAATTCGTAACAATTTTTAGATAAGTAAAAGATAAGTAAAAAATATTTTCTTTTGTTTTTCAGAATCAATTTGATCCAATGGCTACAATTCAGAAAAAAGTAAACTGTGTCCTTTGGTTGGCTGAATTGAAATCTACTATTGATGTACAAAGAAAGTTTAGAATTGAATACAATAAAAAAGCGCCTTATAGGAACACCATAGTTAAATGAATGAAAAAATTTAAAGAGACAGGCTCTGTCCATGATAAACCACGGACTGGAAGGCGATGTGTCAGTGACGAAAGTGTTGCTTCCATAAAAGAATCCTTTACTGCAAGTCCAAGAAAGTCTGTAAGACGGGCATCATTGGAGCTCGGGTTGCCAAAGTCTACCGTGCATAAGACTCTGCGGGCAAAACTTCATATGAAAGCTTACACCGCATAATGTAATAACTAGAATAAATAATGTGATTTCAGGCATTACTATAAATCATTTGGCAAACGTTTTTCGTGAACTGCAAAATCGTATTACTTTTTCTATTGCTAATGATGTAGGGCATGTGGAAAGTTAAATAAAATTTCAATAAAAGCTTAAAAAAAATAGATTTACTTCTTTCAAATCCATTTTACAGATTATTTCTATTGCAAATACAAATAAAGTTATGAATTTTTTAAAGTGCACACGGACTTTATGGACACCCTGTATTAAACAATGTAGAATTGAATAAGGATGCACTGACGCAGGGGTCACATGTGTATATATTTGTTAAAGAACGCATCCGTCTTCTCAGTCTATTACTCAATTAAAAGCATGGCATGACGTTTCTCCAGATACAACCTTCTCAGTCACACTGTCATGTTCAGTTGTTGTTAACAAGAAGTTATACACTACTGTTTATTCTGAGACTCTCCGCCCTATTTATAATTACTTTCACTGACTGTCAGTTATTATTATAGTTTTTCTGCTCTTTTTCCCTTTCCCAGTCTCTTCTCCTTGTTACTTTTTTTTTTCGAGAATAACAGACACTCCGATTCGACCCAGCATCATTTTATTACAAATAACAAATTTTATTTTTTTCAAAAATGGATTTTCTGGCATTCAAATCACATATTTTGGCAAGTTTTCATCTAGTTGAAAGTCCTTTTCATATCCTACAATATAAATGCTTCATTCTTTTAGTTGTATTCTTTATAGAAACCTGTAACATCTCTTTTTAACCTCAAATACAATGCTGCTGCATTCAGTCAAAAACTTTAACAAATAAACAATACATCAAGGGAGATTACTCCTTAAAAATAGATTTAAGAAAACAATCTCTATCATTATAAAAGGTATGTATATTATATTTTTACATGGAAATCGCCACTTATCAAGGCCTTAAGGCCACTCCAGGATAAAGATTAATGAGTGTCAGGTTATCGGTGAGATAACACTGTGATGATCGATAGTGGTGGAAGTTGGGTAGGATTTGATTATTTAAAAAGACGGCTCTACGAGAACTTGTTTACATTGAACTTGAAAACGACCATATTGTAGTCAGCTGAGAAGTAGCCCATGGTTTAGAGTTCCAAAAACGGGCAGTTCTACGAAATAAACTTTGTTCATGGAATTTTTTTGTATAGAATTCACTCCTAAGCTGATTAACCGACGTTCATGAATTTTGGAACACATCTGCTAAGTGTAAAGGTGAGTAATGTAGGATATACATTTTTTTTTCACAGAGGAATTATAACTTATCAAGGTCCAGAAGCCACTTAAGGATAAGGGTTAATGAGTGTAAGGGTCGTTATGACAACAGCTCAGTGACCATGTTGTAGTCAGCTGGAAAGTAAGTTACTGGAACATAGTTTCACAAGCGGGCACTTCTAGGAATGAAGCTTTATTCATGGAATTTGAAATTTATCTAGTTTTACACAAAAGGGGTAAACAGGGAATGGAACCCCTTTGTGTAAATTCAGATACTTTTGATTTTTGTAGAAATTTTATACAATAAATATTAGATATCAATTAATAAATTTTTCCAGATTTGAAATATTTTAAAAGTTTTTAGAAGCATAAATACAGCAAATATGCATTGAATTTGATCCATGATCATTAGACATGAATTAAGCCAGGTTTCTTGAATTTTAATATCGTTTTAAGACCCCTTAAGCTTAAGCCTTAAATTTTAGAAATTTTCTAAACTCAAAATTAGAATAAGGATTCTAGACATAATGTCTAGTATAATTATATTTTTACTCTTCATAAGGGACATAAATGTAATAAAAAACTATTCTGTTTGTGGAAGTAATTTTACCTATACTGAGACGGGTATTCTTCTAGTAATCTATACAATGTCGTTTTGGAGTTTATCTGTTTGTACGCAAATAGGAACATGTGATTGGTTGACAAAAAAGGAATAGGTAGAGTACACAAAACCGACTTTGTAATCTAGTGGGTGATACCTTTTTCTTTTCTCTGTGACCTCTTTCCCACAGAAGAGATTTGCGAGATTGTCTCTGCACTATCGTTATTTTCATGGCAAGTGCTCGACTGAGCTCCAATCGACGGTCCCTACTCGCCCAACTTTCACAAAAAACAATTGTATAGCTAAAATCACTATCAATAATTTTACCCACTCTTTGTCGGTGCCTACACCTAAACGTGGATTCCATAAACAAGGCTTCTTTCCTAGAATGTGTCTGCTTTTCAGCTGACTACAATATGGTCGTCCTCAAGTCCAACATAAACGAGTTCTTAATGATCCATCCTCATAAATAATCTAATTAGACCAAATCTCCACCACAAACGATTACAAAACTACTGTCCCAATGACTATTGTACTTACATTAACCTTTATCCTTGAATGGCCTCAGGACCTTAATATGTGGTGACAGCCTAGTAAAAATAAACTACTTAAAATTAAAAAGAACATTGCTATTGTTGACAGATTGCATATATTTGTTATCTGTTACTCAGGGAAATTTGGTATATGCATGTCTGAAGCCAAAACTTACTAATACTCTATTGTACTATTGTACCGTATTTCAATGCTTAATTAAAGGAGGGGTGTAGGTGTGGTACCTGTTCTGTTATCAAGACATCCTCCTCCCAGGTATTGTCTCCTACTTTGGCGAGAGTATTATGTGTTATGCAAACAAACAGAGCGTCCAGCAGCCGCAGCAGTCACCCTTCTATATGTATATATATACATATATACATATATATATATATATATATATATATATATATATATATATATATATAGTGTGTCCCAAAAGAAGCTGATGGTTTAAAAAAATGTATAACTTTATTTTTTTATATTTTTCTTTTATTTTTTCAGACCATTTTATATATATATATATATATATAAGGTGTGTGTGTATATATATACACATGTATATGTATATATATATATACATATATATATATACATATACATGTGTATATATACACATGTATATATATATATATATATATATATATATATATATATATATAGAGAGAGAGAGAGAGAGAGAGAGAGAGATCAGACAAGGGAGGATTGGGTCTGGTGGTCTCCCTCCTTCTGCAGCCTTGGACTCTGCTATTGGCCAGCATTTGGTTGACAACCCGTGCTGTGCCGATAGATATAAAATAGAATGGTCCGAGGTGCTACATAGAGCGGACTCCAAAAATCATTTAAAGATTCTGGAGTCTGTCTCTATTGCGGTGCGTCAACCTTCTTTGCGCCGGCAAAAGGAAACATCCAACGCATTCTTTCTCTTTGGGGAACTCTGAATTTTTTTTTTCTCCCGTTTTTTTTTTTTTTTTTTTCTCCCTTGTTGTGCCAATATTTTAATCGTTTTTTAAGCGTTAATAAATTTATTTAATAATTTCCCCATTAGAACTCTTTATTTTCGACAGAATATTATTTTGTAGTCTATCGATTTTCTCCTGATAAGATGATAGCCGAAAGAGCTATTGAGAAACTTCCGCTTATTATTTTCAAAACTGTATATAAATTCTGTACCTCTAAACATTTATATATATATATATATATATATATATATATATATATATATATATATATTTATACATTTGTTGTTGTTGTTGTTGTTTTTTCAAACGATAGATTCGGTTAATAATGGCTTCGCCTCGAAGCTAGATTTTTTGTTTTGTTTAGAAAGTCGCCCTAATTAGTTTGGACGTATATATAATTTTTTTTTTAAAACAGTAATCTACGTACACGCGTGTTTCGAGTTTCATTAACTCTCATCAGTGTAGCTCAACTGTTTCTAGGGATCGAACTTCAGACTATGTTTCCACAGTCCGGCGCCTTCACTGTTAGGCCACGAAACATAGATGAATTTACTGTTTATTTTTATCGCTTATAAATTTAGATTTGTTGTTGTTGTTTTTTCAAACGATAGATTCGGTTTATAATGGCTTTAAAAATAAACAGTAAATTCATCTATGTTTCGTGGCTTAACGGTTAAGGCACAGGGCTGTGGAAACATAGTCTGAAGTTCGATCCCTAGAAACAGTTGAGCTACGCTGATGAGAGTTAATGAAACTCGAAACACGCGTGTACGTAGATTACTGTTTTAAAATATATATATATATATATATATATATATATATATATATATATATATATATATATAAAGTTTAATGGTTAAATTTTAAATTCTGAAAAAAACAAATATAGAGACATATATTCGATTTAATAATTTATTGCTTGACAACAGGAATATATAGAAGGGTTATTTTAATTTCCTTAATCCATGGATTTTAAACAATGGGTCATATCATCAGAGGAAATGAAATGCAGTTAGCAAAATGTTCAGCTGCGAATGGACGCTATTTTGCTTTTCAGCACAATTATTGAAAATAGTTTTTTGAATTGTTGTGGATAATTATATGGAGAAAATTATACAAAAAGAGAAGTTGATACAACCTGGGTAGTCCATTATCAGAAGAAGTCCAATGTCGTTCGGGGTTATAAATCCAGGTGGGCAGAAAATAGGCCCATGGGAGTAAGTGATATTTCCATAAAGCGAAAGCGTACTGCTCCTTATTGATATTTCGAAAAGTATACCAGGCAGCCTTATTCGTTGTTGCGTTGATTGTGTGTTGGTTGCTGTAGTCCATATATATATATATATATATATATATATATATATATATATATATATATATATATATATATAGGTGTGTGTGTGTGTGTGTGTGTGTGTGTGTGTGTGTGTGTGTGTGTGTAGTACAAAAGTTTAGAACAACATCTGTACCGTCGGTTTGAAATGCAACAAGGGCATAAGAGCGTGTGTCATATTACTGTAATGCACAGCTTGTATTTGCTTAATATACACACAGATAAAATACCTATCATAATAAATACATATTTATTTATACAGGAGTGGAAGTGGCATAAACAGCAGGCGGAGCAATTTTTTTTAAGTTCTGCTAGGGTGATTATATAACTAACGTCTGTACAATTATATTTTTATCTATCTATTTTCTGCATTTGTGCATATGCAAAAAGAAAACAAAAGATTGCCATGCTCGACGTTCAGCAGCCACCGTTTCATTCTCATGGTGACACTTAGATACATGCCAACATAACAGAAGGTGGAAGTCAGGAATGGTTTAAATATATAATAAGTAGTATACGTAGGAAAGAGAAAGAAGAAATAATAGGTAAATTAAGGCTGTTGTATTCCTGTTATGCACAGGTTATCTTTATCCAGTGTAGCATACTTATTATAAGAGAGTATGGTTTAGAGGCGGCGAACTTTAAATTAAAAAAAAAATTGAAGAAAAGTATTTTTGTTATACAAGTGTATGATTTATCCCAAGGATTAGTTGCTGATATTCATAATTTAAATATGATTTCGGGCATGAGGCCTCGCAGCTTGTGTATATGTGGCATAATCAGGAGGTCTTCCTGGTCTATTTTGTCTAGTTTATCAGTGTAGACATGGAACTTTACATATCCTCAAAGAAAATAACGTAATGAAGTTAAAGCGCACAAACAGGGTAACCAGTTGACAGGTCCATTTCATGAAATTATTTGTTCATCAAATACTTCTCTCATTAAATTGATCATATTTGCAATTTGCAAACGCTGCTTGAATGTCAATCTCTTCATGATAACTTGTCAAATCCTTTACGTATATTGAAGCCAAATACGTTCTTAGATGAAGTACTGTTGGGTCTCATCTAGTGAAAATTCTGCTCAGGGCACCCTCTCCTGTCTTGATAGAGTACAAAAACCGACTTCGAAATCTAGAGATGTTACTACTCTTTCTCTACTCTATATGACTGGGCTTCAATATATACCCTCCTCCTCTGTAAAATATTATTAACAAAACTCGTCTAACTACCGCCACTATCAATACTTCCCCCTTCTTTCTTTTTGCCTAAAATTAAACAAAACTTTCATGAGTAAAATTTATTTCTTAGAGCTGTCCGTCTGTGCAACACAATACCGTGGAGCTGCTTCCCAGCTGACTATAACATGGTCGTTTTCAAGTCCTAAAATATTATTAACAAAACTCATCTAACTACCGCCACTATCAATACTTCCCCCTTCTTTCTCGTTGCCTAAAATTAAACAAAACTTTCATGAGTAAAATTTATTTCTTACAGCTGTCCGTCTGTGCAACACAATACCGTGAAGCTGCTTCCCAGCTGACTATAACATGGTCGTTTTCAAGTCCAACGTAAATAAATTCTTCTTGAGCCGGTCTATTAAATAATTACATTCTGCTTGAATCACCACCATCGTCCACCTGATACTCAGTTAACTTTTAACGTTTAGTCATTGATAAGTGATGACTTCTTTAGTAAAAAAAAAAAAAAAAAAAGAAAACATATAACCACGTAAAGAAGGAAAAAGGAGAAAGGTGTGAATAGTGATTCAAATATGTAACGAGTGTGATGCGTACGGATTAAGAATGAAAAAGAAGAGAGTAACGGATGAATTAAAACAGTTGTTACTAATTTCATACACACAGATCAAATGTGTGTTGTAATCTATATATCTATAAAAGTGAACGTGTCTGTGTGTCTGTCTGTGTGTCTGTCTGTCTGTCTGTGTACATTTCCCTACGCAATAACTTTGTCAATTTTTAGTCTATAGACTTGAAATTTGAAATACCGGGTACTGAGATTTGGGAAAATCGATGTGACGGGTGTCAGCCAGAAATTTGGCTGTTAAGGGGTCAAATTTCAACGATTTGACCTTTAAGAACTCTACCAAACTCCTCCGACAATTTTGGGTCTAGACACTTGAAATTTTAGATATAGGTTCCTTGAGTCTGGATCTAACTTAATAAAGTGATTTGAGCCCGAAACTATAAATTTTAAGGGGTCATAATAGGGGTCAAAGTTTTAAAAAATTAACCATTTTTTTTTTGTTTTTTTGCTTTTTTTTGCACAGCATACACCTCCAAACACCCGAGCAACGCCGGGCACCCCTGCTAGTAAATATATATTTCTTTAGAAAGAAGTGGCGATAGGACAGTAGTTAATGACAAAGACTGTGGTTACTGTGTCATGTGTTCAAGTCCTGATAGAATGATTACATTAACTTCACCTTAGGAAAGGTACAAACTCATCTATCCACCTTTCAGCTATGAGTTAAACAGTAGTATAAGCAAGACTGTCGGTCAGGGTCGACTATGGATGATGCATCCTTTGGATGTTAGCTTTGGTGGTGGATAACAGGCTATTGTCCAGGTAGTATGTCCCCCCCTCTCCATGTCATTGTTGTAACAGTTCAGCATCAACATCGTCACAGGAGCGAATGAAGGTGTAGGCAATGTCGAACTGCTTTAAGGTCTCCACTTTGGATTTTTATTTAAGGTTTTCTCCTTCAGCAGAATTGACTTTAGTTTCGGCAGCCTCATAACTCTTGCTTCTCTTATTTTGTCCTTTAGTTTTCACATTTAATGAGCGACGTTTCTGATAGAGGGAGGAAATTGCTGGGTTTTGATCTTGAAACATTTTTTGTAGCTCCTTACATAAAGTGACTTCATGCTTTGTTAGGAGCGATTTGTAGAGAAAAAAAAGCCTTTCATAAGAATGCGTATTCCCCAAGGCAGGGGAGGTTTGAAATCAGCTTACTTTTCCCCAGATAGACTGCTTTCCAGGGTTGACAGGCTCTATCTACCCGAATTTACTGGCTATGGTGCAAGTGACCAGCAGTGTTGGGATAACTAGTTATGATAAAGGAAAACTCTTGTAACAAGGTCACGTCGTACACCTTGTGTACTTGTACAATTTGCACGTTTCCTTAACTGTTTATCTTTTGTATAAATTAATATGAATTTTCCCCTGTTTTATTGACCGGTGTATATCTGTAAACCAAAGTTGCAATATACACAGTAAAGGATCTATTTATAATAAATTCATATGAACAGGTCCTACCATGTTTCATGACAGATAATTATAATGTAAATAAAAATATACGGGCTATAATCTATTATATTGTTAGATAATCTCAATGGCATAGAGGTAAGATTTCTGACTCTCATTCTATATCTAACATATAAAGTTATATTGTCGGATTTTAAAAGTTGGGCACAACTAGCATTTGACCTGATACACCAAACGTTGATTCAACTAAAGAATTTGGATTTTGTTTAATTGTTGTATTATATTGCTAGCACTTTAATAACGTACTTTGCTGCAGTTTATTTTTCATTAGTATTATGTTGTCCTGCCCATACATCTGGTAGAAAGGAATTACTTTAATTATTAAAAGAACTAAAAAAAATCAACAATTGAAGAATAGATAAATATTTTATTTCTTTTTCCTCTTAAAACAGAATACTTTTTAAAAAATATTGTAAAACAAAAATAAAAGCACAAAGAGTCCCTGGCAGTGAAAATAACTATTCTATTTTTAACAAGCATGGTTTACTCAAAATTGCTCGGTGACATCAATAATAAAATAGAAGAGTGGAAAAATGTACGTAAAATATTTCTTTTAAAATTTATCTCTCTTTCTCTTTCTATTCCCCCTTTATCAACCTCTCTCTCTCTCTCTCTCTCTCTCTCTCTCTCTCTCTCTCTCTCTCTCTCTCTATCCTTTCTCAGTCTCGCCCCCTCCTCTCAATAGAAAAAAATGCTCTTAATGTCGACTCTCGCTTGAAAAAAGAAAAAAAAAACAATGGAGTCGTCATATAAACCGTAATTAATGATTATTTCAGCATATGTACACATTTAAAGTATGTTCTTCTCAAGATTACAAGTGTAATACTGACTCGATTTTAACTTAAAATGGTTTCTCATTTGCTAATATTTAACAAAAACAACAAAATATAACAATATTTATTCGCATGTACACACTTTTCATCATATTATGTTCAGGCCATTAAACTTTGGTTTTACCGAAAATATATCACCTCAGATATATAGCTATTTCTTTTTGTCTATCTAACTTCCCATTGCTGTCTCGTTGCAGCGCTTTCTTGTTATGCTTCATAGATACGCCTCATAATGCTGATCTATTTCCTGTCTCTTTTATTTATTTAAGCCCCGCCCCCTAACGAGGCATGTCATTCATTTCTCTTCATTCATTCCACTATTTGTCAGTTAACTATACCATCTACTCTTTACAAAACTATTCAGACATTTTAGAATATTTGGTTTGTGGATAAAATAACAGATATTATTCAATGAATTATCTATAAAGAATGATATGCAATAAATATTGTATTTCGGTATTAAATAGCCCATAGATGTGTGTTGATATATAGCAAATAAAAACAGACAGACCAATAATAATAATAATAATAATAATAATAATAATAATAATAATAATAATAAGAAGAAGAAGAAGAAGAAGAAGAAGAAGACCCTAAAAAAGGCACAATGTGATGGCACCAGCCATAGCTGATACCGCACAAAAGTCATAAGGGGTTGAGAGGAATAGAAGTACCGAGGAGAGAGAGCACTAACCACCAAACCACCACTGGAAAGATGTAAAGATCAATGGTTGTTGCAAACAAGAAATCAATGGTAAACGTCTATTGCGATAATGCAACATCATTTGCAATGCTTATTGAAATAGATGGAGGATGTCGGAAATCTTGGCAGACTTGTCATTCAGATTTCAAAGAACACCATCGGTTATTGTAGTAATCAATTACTGATGATAATCTGCGTAAGAACTCCTAGAAAGTTTTCAATAATAATAATAATAATAATAATAATAATAATAATAATAATAATGATAATGATAATAATAATAATAATAATAATGATGATAATGATAATAATGATAATAATAATAATAATGATAATGATAATGATAATAATAAGTATTTTAATGGAATGTGCTCTGATGTACTCATTGCACTTGTGCCCCCTCGATATACATATCCCTGACAAACCTGCTTAGCAACAAAATCATACCCCTTCACTGCTGAAGTCCTTAAATACCAGAAAGCTTTCTACTCTAATAGCTTCTTTCCTCAAATAGCTAATTTGTAATTCCCTTCTTGCTATCTGTTTTCCTGAGTCTACTGATATGCAGAAGTTCAAATGTAACGTAAACCAATATCTTGTTAATATTTTTTAAGGGTGGTCCCAATTAGTAGCCCTTACGTCCAAGTAGCGATATGCCTTGTTTGGGGTGAAGGTAAATAAAAAAAATAAATAATAAAAATAATGTAATAATAATTAAACGTTTTTACTTGATAACTTTTAAATACAAAAATATACATAGCGAGCAGGAGCAAGTATTTACTTATAAAATCCTCTTTTAAAAAGCAAAAATAAAAAATACAATTGAGAAAGGTATAAACTCCTACTTACCCTTCACTGTGTAAAACAGGAGTAGGGGGGGGTAATAATTAGCTTACAAAAAGCATTCTCGCAGCGTTAAATAATTGCAATAAAAAAGGAGTTGATATGTCATAAAACATTTAAATCAGAAAAATAATAATTTACTGTGAATCTAATAATTCTGAGTGAAAATAAAATCAGCTGATATAAATTTCATCCCCTAAATTATTGTCTGCTTCTAAAGATGCAATTTTCCAGCTCAGACTTTTCTTATCGCCCCCCCCTTCTCCAAATCTTTTGATTCCTAATTAACCTATTTCGATCTATGAGATTAAAAAATAGCCCAATAACTTTGGAAATTTGTGAATTCCTCTTTGCGGCAAGTTCAGTTAATGTATTAGCATTGCATAAACTTAAAAAGATCGATATTCCAATAAACAGAAAAAAAATAAAGGAAAATTGGTTGAAGAATTCATTCTATGGTTGGTGCTTAAC
>NC_136484.1:148569975-148634975 GCF_053919585.1 Euprymna scolopes | reverse complement strand
CCAAATGTGAACTACACCTGCAGGAACAATGTTTGTGTCATTTATTAAAACCTGAATAGATTAAACCTGCAGGGATGATTTCAATTAGTTCGAACATTTCCTAATTAAACACACTGGAATTATTGATGTGTGCATGTGCTACATTTTGGTAATTTCGATTTCAAAATCTTTTCATATCTTTTTTTTGCTCTTCCAGATTTGGAACAAAGTCTGTGTCCGTTCTACCATTTTGCATGGCAGAAAAACGTGGGCCGCAAACGTTTCTGAACTACAATGGATTTGGCATAGCAACCGTGCCATGATTAAGTGGATGTGCAGCATTAAACTTAAGGAATTAGGAACCATGGTAGAACAAGGAAGACCTGACTTGAGTGCATAAGGAACGATTTGCCTAGAGTCCAAGACATTCGCAAAGCCAGATGATGATGATGATGATGATGATGATGATGATGATGATAATGTTTTTATGGTCTTTAACCTTCATTATTATTTCTTATTAAGTAAGAATTCTTACACGAGTCATTATCAGTGATTGCTCACCGACAAAAATAGATGGTGTTCCTTGCAATCTATGTGATAAAAAATCTACTTGTTTTAGAATTCTAGCATATTAACACAGAAAGTTTATCAGGTTAGGTACTATAAACAAAAACTCACAGCGATTATATATATATATATATTCATATAGAAGAAAAAAAAATTAAAAACTGTAAAAATATATTTTACATTAATTTATTGTTCGACAGGATACTCAAAAAAAGGTATATTGAAATTTCTTAATTCACGGAGTTTCAAATAAATATGTACTTCTCATCAGAGGAAAGATATTAGCAAATGAATATTATAGCGAAGATATGAATTTGATGTTACTGGCATTAATTGAAACAGCATTATATGAAAACTAATCATAAATGCCAAATAAAAACTGTTTTGTACAAAGGGTTTATAAAATGGGGGGGGCGCAATTAAGAAATCAGAGGATACATTACAAGTTAATGAGTAAAAAACAGATAAAAAGATATGGAGAGATCCAGTATTATTAATACGACAAGAAAATAGGAAATAATGTTCCTATAGGAAAAATCCGTAATTATGCTGTTGACATGCAGAATCAAAATAAAAAATCCAGAATGTGCGTATTAATCCAAAAAAGATTGTAATAATTAAAAAGTTTGTAATAATCCAAATATGTACAATCTGCACACACACACACACACACACACACACACATATATATATATATATATATATATATATATATATATATATATATATATATATATATGTATATATATATATACAGAGAGAGAGAGAGAGAGAGAGAGAGAGAGAGAGAGAGAGAGAGTCTTTTCAACCTTTAAAACTTTTAAAACTATATAAAAACATTAATCCCAAGTCCTTCATTGAAAAACTATTTTGAGTCAATTAAACTATTTGCTAACCCATCCATATTATTAAAAATGATTTCTTTACCGGTGTCAACGTTGTACCGTCGGTTTCAAATAAACAAACGTTTGAGTCTCATTAATAATTGTCACTCGTTGTTGTAGATCTGCAACAATAAATGGGACTTGAACACTTGTTGATTTAAAACCGAAGGTACCATGTTGTTCTCACATATGAATACATGAATGTGTGTATATATATATATATATATATATATATATATATATATATATATATATATATATATATATATATATGTTTAATTCTTATGTTTTAAGTATTTCCTCAACAACGATATAAAAGCAAACAACAGGAGGTTATACTTTAGTAGTTTAGTGGAGGCAATCAAGAAGAGATCACTACCAAGAAAAACTGCTTAATACTTCATTCTTTCTGAAGAGTTTGCGCATCATATTTCTCATCAGCAGAATACACAGTTATTGGATCACAGTTTGAGCAGGGACAATTTGAACTGTACTTGAAGAACATACTTGTCTGAGATCTCGTTTCTTGCTATGATTTTTTTTTTATTACATTGTTGCACTAGTTAAACTTCCTATAAATGCTTAAGAATTCTTTGGAAAGATAAAACATTGAAAGATTTTCTGATTTCAAGATACGTTGCCTTTATCATTCTAGGTAAAGCAGACCCTCTCTGCTGCCAGCATTAAAGGACATACTTCTTTGTTGTTGACTTAATTTTCATAAACTGCTCAAGCAGAGTTTGTCAAAAGAAAGAAGTTATTTATCATAAACAAGAATGTCATCATATAACTGTTTTACTGTGCAAAATTTATATACGGCTTCAAAAATAATGAACGGAAAAACCTTAGAGATTCCTTTCACCAACAAACTCATCCCCATAGTCGTTTCTCTTTACGTGATAATATTTTATTTTCATTTAAAACTAACGATTAACTCCTGATGAGTTTGTTAGTGAAAGGGATCCCTATGGTTTTCCCATTCATTATTTTTAAAACCCTTATATATATATATATATATATATATATATATATATATATATATATATATATATATATATATATATATATATATACTTAAACATATTTACTTGACGTATCTTTGGCATTATAGATTTTATCATACTGTTAAATATTGAAATGCAACACTGTTTAATGGCAATTGAGCCGTTTGGGAAATTATTTTATACCAAACATAATATCTTTGTAAACGATTAATTAAACAGGAATGGCCGTTTTACCAGGAGTATTAGTGTTACAATTTGACAGTACGTAAGCAATAACCGTTTTAAAGATTTATGCTTGTCAAGAGATGGCTGCTAAATAGGCAAGATGTAAGAGTCGGTGAGGGGTCTTTAGTTCTCATATTCCATGAGTTATGTTTTTGTCAAGTTGCTAGTGGGCCATATGGTGTTTTTACAGTTCTTAGAAAATTCTTTTAGGAATCAGAGTATTTCAATTTCACCAGAGAATTCTGAGTATCATTGAAACAATGAATTATATCATCCACTTGTTTTCTTTTTGTTTGTTGTTTTAGCAGTGAGGTGTCTATTCACATTAAATTTAAATTTAAACATGTTAATATAGTCAGAGAAACAGAAAACTGAGAAAGAATTCCAAAGTTTAATAATTTGAAGGAAAAAAAAATATTTGAGTTTGAGGCTTTCCAACATCTAGGGGCATCTATAGTGAAAGGGCGTGCTGTTGCTGTTTGTTGTTTCAATTGTAGTGTGGTGCCTCCATTCGTCAATCCTTGCACAAACACAAATGTATTTTCAATACACATCTAATCGATAATCAAATTATAATGTCTCATTGACTTGTTTTTCCATTTTCTATCTTATTTGATATGAAAGTTACAAAATGTTAAACCTAATAGACGAAATAATATTTCAATGCAGAGAAAAAATTCAATACAAACCCATTCAAAATGACTTGCATAGAACGTATAAATATATATCCAACTAAGAAAAAACTAATGCTTTTAAATTATAGTTCCTGTTTTTAAAAAAATTGGTCGTGCTGAAAAAAATAAAATTTTATTTGGGACAAATGTCATCATATCTATTTATGCTTATTATATTATTCTATTGCTTGTATCCCAGATAATGCTGATATTTCGTCTGACCTGTGTGTTATCTTATTTGGGCCAAGATGTCAATTAAAATTCCAGATGGCAGCAGACTGATTTAATGTCAAAATAGAAGTACAAGAGAATAACTGATCCTTTTGAAGAGAAATGACAAAGTAAAATAATTCCTTTATCCGTGACGTCAGTATGTTGTAAAAAAAAAATAACAAGAGAATGTTATTGTTGGGAAAGAAGAGTAGAAAGTGGATTTATTTTATCCTTTTGTCCTCACATTCCATGAACGATGTTTGCTGTTTTATGAGTTGAAATCTATTAACACATATCATTGGCTATTTTTTTTTACCTTGAAGTAGTATATTTTAGCTCCTTACATTAAGTGGCTTTATGCCTTGCCGTGAGCGATTTCCATTAAAAAAAAAAGTAAAGCCACAGACATTGATGACAAAATTGAAACCAAAGGACGTAAACAAATATTACTTAACATGTTGACTATGGATCCTGGGTTAGAAGGAGTTTGACAGACAGGCACACTCAAGGAGGAACTCAGGTGAATAGATATTCAAATATCTGATGAATTTAACAAAAGAAAAATATTCTTAAAAAAAAACAGTCGTGTAATCTAAAATAAGTGAACCAACTCCTAACCTGACAAAAAAAGAAGCGATAAATTAAACAATTTCCTTTACACTCTAAACTTTTAAACAATTAAACAATATCCTTTACACCCTAAAGTTTGCATTAAAAATTGTTTTTGTGATACTGTTAGATGTGGACTAGTTTTTGATTTACGCCTTGCATTTTTTTCTTTCAAATACAGCTTTACTTTTGTTACTTTGGAAGAGAACCGGAGAATTTCTTTAAATATTTTCTTGTAGGGGAGGGGGGGGGTTCTCGTTAGAACAACTGACAACTGTGTGAAAATAACTTAAATGCTGGTATGAAGTGAAATGAAGATGTCAGAAACTGAGTTGTGAAGAGTTTTTTTTTTTTCGAAATAAAGCTTTATTTTGAATGAATTCTGTTGTGGCTGATTCATCTGTTAGCCACATGTGCTGGATGAAAACTCTGATCTCCATCATTAGATTTCTTACATGTTGAGTCACTAACATCTTGGCTCATCTTCCCATCTTTTGTAGAAGCAAAATTACTTGAAGAAATGGTTTAGATATATATTACAAAAATAAATGCTTAGTAAAAACGGTTAGTACTTATTAAATTGTCTCAGTGTTATGCTTTCTTTGCTTAAGTCAGTTTATTAGGAAATTGAAACAATCCAAAAAATGTTAGGATTTGCTATTTAAGTATTTATACGAGATGTTATTTGGTTGATGTAACCTCCGACCTTCTTAAGGTGTGTTTTGTCGAACTCAGAAATCTTTCTATTGAACTTGAGAATCTGCACAGGATTTTGAACAAAACCCTTTATTTTTTTTTTTTTTTTTAACCCCAAACAAGGCACAGTGCCACTTTGAAGTAGGAGGCTACTATCAGGGAAATAATTTGCGGGGGCATTATGAAGGGAGATGAGTAGAAAGAAAACTTCTGCATATCAGTACAATTGGGAAAGCAGAATCCCGGAAGGGAGTTCCAAAGACTTGCAGTTCTGGGGAAGAAACTATTGGAGTAAAAGGCTTTCTTACACCTAGGGATCTCTAATGTAAAGAGGTGGGACTTAATTCATGAGGGAGCATGCTCTCGTTCCATCAACCATGACTGAGTAGAAGTAATTCACAATTGTACTTTTGAGTGCTGCCAGCACCAAGGATCGAACCTTCAACATCCAGAAGAGTGTAACTCTACAATTGAATTTTAACAAGTACTTTATTCACCATGCCACGAGTTTTTAATCCTCAGTGTGAGCGATGATCAAATGTACGATTGCAAATTACTTAAGACTCTTACCTAGTCATGGCTGGCAAAACGATAGCATGCTACATGCTAAACAAATGGGCGTTATTCGAAATTCCGTTTTCCTTTCTGAATTCGTCAGAAATATTCCCGAGTTCCTATTTACTTGCCTCCCCACGAGGACAAAGTTAGACACAAGGTTGGTTTTTAATGTGGGGAAATCCAGCTCCCCAAAAAGGGGCACTTTGGATAGGAACAAAAATAAAAATCGCATCAGTCTAGAAGGGCCTTCCCTCCACTGATCGAGGACTGAAAAGGTGAAGTGCAGCATCAGAACAGATACATCACTTTGTTCCGAAAGGCCATGAAAGTTATTCTCGAGTTTGACAGAAAGATTCCCAAGTTCGACAAGATACCTCAAAGATGATCGTAGGTTACATCAACAGAAACGTGAAAATAACAAGGTGAGAACAGTAGTCTCAAGAATCCAAATAATACGAACTATCAAACCTTATCTAAAGAATTGAGAAACATTATACAAGTTGTGTCTGAAAATTGTATTCTGACCATTTAAACTAAGCAACCCAACTGATATGAACTGAGCTTCAATTTGTGCCCCCCCCCGTAAAAATACACAGCAAAACTCGTCTAGCTACAATCAATGACAATAATTTCCCGTTTCTCTCTTTCTGTATCTAAAAATTAACAATACTTCTATGAACAAAATTTCTTTCGTAAACATACCTGTCTGTGGAATACAGATTCGTGGGCCTGCTTCCTCTCTGAGTATGACATGATCGTTTCTCAAGTCTAATGTAATCAAGTTCTTGTTGAGCTATCCTCCTAAATAATCAAATTCTGTTCAATTTCCACCATTGCCCACATGACACTCAATAACCCTTATCATCGAGTTAGCTTTGGGTCTTGATTAAGTGGTGGCTTCCTAATAAAAAAAAAAGCTACAAAATCATGTGACACTTAATCGGGGGGGGGGAATGACTTGTGAGTACGTAATGATTATCACAGCATTCGACAACATTTGCATGTTTTTTTCACATTCTTATATGTTCATACTTCCTATTCTTCACCATGACAATGCACGTGTATACAATGGTTTGGGCATTAAGTTTTTTTCTTGGTCAAGAAGAACATTGTTGTACTGAAACAACCATCCTGTTCACATGATCTTGTTCCGTGTAACTTTTCATTTCCCAGCACCCATTCTGAAGACATGTGGATCATTAGTATGTAACTACAGAACTGAGGACACCACAGAAGAATCCTTCTAGCAGTGCATTAAAGCATAGCATAGATGGAAGAGTATAAAGTTGATCTTGTGTTGACTTTTTATAGCCTTGTAACTCTTGCTTCCTTCTATTTTGTCCTTTTGTTGTCACATTTGATAACCAATGTTTCTGACAAAGTGAAAATAATTGCTGTTTCTAAGTTTTGCAATGTGTAGAAGTATGGGAGAATAACAGAAAAGTTAATTAGACTTGAGGGATTATGGATATTATCCTTTGATTCTTGTAGATTATCTGAACAGCTTGAGAAACCTTTATAAAGAGACGAAGATACTTCTTAAAAATCTCATCAAACAAGATCAATGTTTCTTAATTGGAATTCATTTTTGAGATGAGCATTATATATATTAATTTATTTTTATTTCGGACTATTATTCTCATATTTATTAGTTGTTGTTTTCATCTTTATTGGTTGTTGTTTTTCACAACGTTTCGGCCAACTATTCCTCTGGCCTTCGTCAGGTGGTAACTGCGACGGATAGGAACTTCGAAAACGTAGTGAGACGACAACAACTACGGATGGCAGTGATTGCTGAGAATACAGTTAGGAGATTCGAAGTTCACAACTAATAAAGATGAGAATAATAGTCCGAAAATAAAATAAATTAATATATATAATGCTCATCCCAAAAATGAATTCCAAATAAGGAATAATATATATACCAATCGGTACGGACCCGACTATGGAAGATCAGATAATTAATAAACGTGGATTTATAAGATCAAAGAATCCAACCTTGATCGTCCTTCGGGGCCCATGGCGCAGTTGATAGAGACATTGAATCTCTACAGTTCCAGATGGACATTGTCTGAAGATAGCGGTTTTAATCCTACCCAAAGTGTGACAGAGGTTTACTTGGCCAAAAGCGTGGTGAGACGACAACAACTACGGATGGCAGTGATGGCTGAGAATGCAGTTAGGAGATTCGAAGTTCCTATCCGTTGCGGTTACCACCTGACGAAGGCCAGAGGAATACTTGGCCGAAACGTCGTGAAAAACAACAACCAATAAAGATGAAAACAACAACTAATAAAGATGAGAATAATAATCCGAAATGAAAATAAATTAAGACCAATTTGTTTTATATGGACCGATTGCTTCAACATTTTGGTATAGTATTTCCATCGTACCCATGCGTGCTTTTATATATTTCTTTTTAATTAGAATATTATACTCAATTTTTATTTAACAAATTAGGTGGTTTTCTTTGTAACGATATTGCCATTTGTTTCTATGGGGAAATATCACCGCCGGTGATTCACCAGTCACGTGACATCCCTAAAAGGAACTTTCGGTCATGATCAGTATATGTTGATATTCTTTTGATCTATTTACACAATTATTCTGTTTCCTATTAAAGGTTTTCCAATGTATATAAGACGTTCTTGGTAAGTACCGTTGTTGTTACAGTTTTTTTCGTTAAAATGTCCCCCAGGAAATCACACTTGGGTCGTCGTACTCACAGTGCCTAATTAAGGTGGCGATTAGTTGCCAGTCAAAATCCTGACCAACGAGCATCAGCAAACGAGCGGTGCAGACAAAGGACGATTCAGATACGTGCCAATGAAGTAGCAGAGCGACGTCTGCAACACCTGAGGAGGCACGATTACGGGTACAACAATCCCATAATGCCTATGCAGATCTGCTTTGATCTCAACGGAATGAATATAAGAGGCTGAAACATGCGGAAAGACGTCAACGAGAAATTGCAGATCGGTGTCAAACACGACTCCATGCTCAACAATCCCAGGATTGGGATTGGCTTGCATTCCATTACAACCCTCATGATGATTATAGTTTGAGTCGCAATGTTCACATCGGCACTATGACTGAAGTGTGCCCCTATTGGAAGGCTCCGAAATTTAATGGATGAACTAAAGGATTGTGTTGTGCCAACAGAAAAATTAAACTACCTCAACTTGAAAAACCACCAAAACCATTAAAAACTTTGCTTGCTGGGTATACTGCTGAATCAAAGCATTTTTTATTGAACATCAGGAAATACAACTCATCCTTCCAAATGACGTCGTTCGGTGCAGAAATCATTACAACTCAATTCATGCCAACTTTTAAAGTATAAGGACAAGTTTTCTATAAAGTTAGATCTCTGCTTCCTTTCCCAGATGGTCATCATGAATTCCTACAAATGTATTTCAGTGGTAATAACAATGATGAACTGAATGAACGCTGTAGAATTTCGAATGGCACAAGAATGTCCATTGTTTCTCAAGAGCAGCTCCATAATAAAAACAATTGAGTGCATTTATTCAAAACTGCAATTGAAATGATACCATCTGATACACACAAGATTGTTATTTGTGCTGACAAAGCTCCTGCTGGAAAATACGTGCGAAGATTCGATGTTCAAGATGAAGCGGCAATTGTTATAGTTGAAGATCAATTTCAACCTAGGGATATTGTCCTTCATAGGAGAAATGATTAATTGACAAACATTGCAGAAATTCATCGATGCGACGATGCCCTGAAATATCCAATCATTTTCTGGGATGGTGCTGATGGATATCATTTCAATGTTAACATGATAAATCCAGTTACTGGTGAAGAAACAAATAAAAAATGCAGTGCAATTAACTATTTTTCATACCGATTAATGATTGGGGAAAATGAAACCAATCACATTCTGAAATGCCGTCAATTGTTCCATCAATACATCGTAGATATGTATGCAAAAATTGAATCTGAACGTTTGATATTCATACATTTGAATCAGTCCAAACTTCACTCTGAAGAATATGTTCACTTGCGAGATGCAGTTGAAATTGATGGTAATACAACAAACATTGGAAGACTAACGATTTTACCATCTTCATATATAGGTAGTCCACGTCATAGGCATGAGTACACTCAAAATGCTTTTGCATATGTTCGTCAGTAAGGTCACCCTGACCTATTCATTACATTCACATGCAACTCTGCTTGGTATGATATACAACAACTATTACTTTCTGGACAATTATCAGTGGATAGGCATGATATTACAGCACGTGTTTTCAGACAAAAACTGAAATAGCTAATAGGTTTCATTGTTAAGCATAAAGTATTTGGGTCTGTGTGCTGCTGGATGTATTCGGTGGAATGGCAAAAGAGAGGATTACCACACATAATAATCAGGCTCTATAACAAAATCAGTCCAGATCAAATCGACAATGTAATATGTGCTGAAATACCTGATGTTGACATCGATAAAGATTTACATGAAGTTGTAACAAAAAATATGATACATGGATCTTGTGGTATATTGAATCCAAATTCACCATTCATGAAAGATGGGAAATGCTCTAAGCGATATCTACGGGTATTACTATCTCAGACACAGTTACAGGAAATGATAGATATCCTTTATACAGAAAAAGGTCAGTATAAAATGGCGTTAAATTAGCAGTCATACAAATGCGAAATGGTGACATTGAAGTCGATAACCAGTGGGTTGTTCCATATTCACCTTTGCTATCAAAAGCCTACAAATCGCACATTAATGTGGAATACTGTAACTCCGTTAAGAACATCAAATACGTTTGCAAGTATGTAAATAAAGCAGCCATATAGCAGTCTTTGGTTTGGAAACTCAAAGAAATGATAGGAATGCAAGCATACATATCGATGAAATTGCACAGTTTCAAGCTGGAAGATACATAAGCAGTAATGAAGCTGTATGGCAAATTCTTTCACTTCCCATACATGAACAAAGTCCGGCTATTGTTCACTTATCAGTACATTTAGAAAATGGACAACACGTTTACAGCTTCAAATGTGCAACAAATAGCTCTTAATCCACGACAACATTAATGGCTTTTTTCACGTTATATCAAAATGACGCATTTGCATCAACACTGCTCTATTCGGAAGTGCCCATGTATTACACATGGAATAGGAGTAGAAAATTATTTGAACGACGCAAACGAGGAGATAGAGTAGAAGGACACCCTGGAATATTCAAAGAAAACACAATAGGCCGACTGTGTACTATTCATCCCAAACAATATGAATGTTTTTTTTCTTTGCTTGCTGTTGGTACATGTCTCTGGTTCAACGTCTTTCCAGCACTTAAAAATTGTCAATGATGTTACACATGCCACTTTTTGCAGTGCATATCAAGCTCTGAATTTATTGGATAATGACGGACATTGGGATGGAGGCATTAATGATGCATGTAACACATCGCATCCGATTCAAATTCGTGCATTGTTTGCCATCATATTGACGACTTGCTTCATCTCCATTAGAGTTATGAGAGAAATATAAATCACGCATGGCCGAAGACATTTTACATGAAAGACGCAATGAAAATGGAAATACCTACCTGGATTTTACAGCAGAAATCTATAATGAGGCATTGATACGGATTGAAAATTTGTGCTTAGAAATTGCGAACAAAGTTCTCACTCAATTGGGAATGACGTCACCGAATCGATCTGCTGCGACTTTGTTTGATGTAAAATTGCGTCGGGAACAAACTTACAACACAGATGATCTTTTGTTGTGCATTCATTTAAATATTAAAAAACTAACGTCTGAGCAAAAAGACATTTACAACAAAGTAATTCAGACTGTCAATAATGGAGTGGGAGAAATTTCTTCTTAGATGCGCTATAATTCCTCGATCAACACCAGCAGATGAAATAAATGCTTGACTCAAATATTCCCCTTTTTGGCGACATGTGAGAACATTCCATTTGACTCAAAATATTTGTGTCCAGCAACAAAACGATCAATCAGCAGAGTTATTTTCAAATCAATTGCTGGAAATTGGGAATGGAAAAGTGCCGGCTAATCTTACCTCAGGGCGAATTTCATTGCCACAAAACTTCTGTAATTTAGTGACAACAAAAGTAGAATTGATTAAAAAAGTATTTCCGGAAATACAAATTAACTATAAGAATCCCAGTTGGTTGAGTGAACGAGCTATTCTTTCGCACAAGAACAAAGATGTTCATGAACTAAACAGTACTAATCAGTTGAACATTGCTGGTGAGTTAGTCACATACAACTTCGTCCATACTGTTGTTGAAGCAGGTGAAGCAGTCAACTATCCAACAGAATTTTTGAATTCGCTAGATTTGCCATGGATGCCACCACATGTACCGCAATTGAAAACTGGCGTGCCAATCATCCTGTTGTGAAATATTAACCAGCCCAATCTTTGTAATGGCACACGTCTTTCAGTAAAAAAAAATTAACGACTAACCTAAAAGAAGTCACAATTTTGATGGGGCCTTTCAAATATTCTGATTCTGTGCATTCCTATGATTCCTACAAACATGCCATTTCAATTAAAGAGATTGAAATTCCCAATTAGACTGGCATGTGCTATCACAATCAACAAAGCACAGGGACAATCTTTAGAATCGTGCGGCTTATATTTACACACTTATTGCTTCTCACATGTTATATGTTGCATGTTCTAGAGTCAGCAAACCAGGTAATGTCTTCATTTGCACTGAATCTGAAACCACCAAGAATATTGTGTATCCACAAGTATTGGAAAATTAAACATATTAGATACATGCATGTTTTATTCAATTTACACAATTTGAGCCACAGCAACGCGTGGCAGGGTACAGCTGATATATATATATATATATATATATATATATATATATATATATATATATATATATATACATGTACGCACACACACATATATATATATACATATATATATATATATATAAACTAGCTTAATATTTACTGGTGTTTATTAAATATCACATATAATTATTATTTTAGAGAATAGTAGAAGACCAAATTTCCTTTGCAGACAGTATCAAAGAGTATCAGACAGTATCGAAGAGTATCAGATATTAAAAGTCAGACAGTGTAATAAATTTAGACTCTGAAACACTAAACCAAATACTTCCTGGTGGCAAAAATGTTCACACATAATGCAGAGAAATAAAGAATTAGAACGATAAATCAAACGCAAACACACAAATACAATTCACAACATGAACAGACATCATAAACAATAACGGATGTCATTCAAACGTACTATGAATTAGTTCAGGAAAATGACAATAGTAACAGTTGGTTCATCTCTAAGTACATAATCGACATCAAACAATACATAACATTAACACGATCAAACTAAAACTGATCCACCATTCACTCAACACAAAACCCAACCAGGAGAAATGTACTCTTAGTAAAATGTATTTGAGACTTTTTAATGTGTGCTTTACAAACTTGTTCAGCAGACCAAGTGGCTGCAATACTTATGCAGTTACGAAATCATCTATCACAACTACCATAATGTCTCGTACACATTTTCATCCAGGAAAGAGAAGTGATAGAAACTGTAAACACAATGTCACGTTATCATTGAATTACAACTTTTTGGTTGACATACTCTGCCCCCAACCTCACCCAACTAAAGAAATAAAAGAAGGTAAAAATGAATCAAAATGAGTAAACTGATTATAAAATATTAGTAAGAAAGTAACTCTCTTTCTCTCTCGATTGACCGATATTTTATATATATATATATATATATATATATATATATATATATATATATATATATATATATATATATATATATATATATATACATACACACGAAGCCAAAGATTATGATTACCGTATTCCTTCGTTTGGAATCCAAAACTAAAGACTTAACTTGAACTTGCATCATTTTATTTCATTTTATTTTATATTATTTTATTCTTGAAACTTATCTTGAACACATTTTTTAACACATTTTTTTAAATATTTTTTTAATATTTTTTTAACATTTTTCTAATCCCATTTTCTTCACTTTCAAATCGTTTTATTTTTAATTTTTAATTTTTTTATTTTGTATTTAAAATATTTTTTTATCTATTTATATATGCATTTCCATATCCCTTATTTACTATTTATATCTCCTCCCCTTCTTTCTCGACTTTCTCTTTTATCGTCCCTATTTTTTCCTTTCTCCTTTTATTATTGATTCTTCTTTAATGATTCCAATTATTTGATAGTGGTCTATACATACATATATATATATATATATATATATATATATATATATATATATATATATATATATATATATATGTTTTTAATATTACTTGCACACATACTACCTTTCTAATTGAATCTTCTATGTTGTATCTACTTTTAATTACTTTTTACAATATTATCTTGTTCCTTTATTTTCATTTCATTTCTAAATAACATTAAGCCAGTTTTTTCTATATTTGTATTTTGTATAATTCTGGCCTTTCTCCTATTCTGATGAGAAGTATTTAGCTTCGACGCGCCATGGCCGAAAGAGTTTTTATTCTTTAATTTCCCCATAACTTTTCCTTATTGTCTTGATGATATAATAAAGTTATATATAACTTTTATTCCTCATCTTTTATTTAGCAATCTGTTTGCCTGAATCCAAGTTTGAAACCTAAGGTACCATGGTGATCTTGACTTATGTCATATTATAGATAAATAAATCATACACACTTATGAAATAATCAAGCATTCTATTAAATTTCTTCCCGCGAAACAAAGAATTACATAGGCTTGCTTAGATATATTTAAGAAATTATTATGTGTTGGTGACTGTCACGTTGTCGTTTTCGTGATTGTGACAATGGATGGAATCATCTATATTAAGATAGTGATGACCAGTTGTCTCCATAATCCACAATCGGCCTTGTGCTACATTTGTGTATATTTTTAGGTATACAAATAAATGCTAACACACTACAAGATTGCAAGATGAGAGTTTTTACTTTTATTTCAGAGGCTGTATGCTAATTGGTTGTTTTAAATAGATGTCCGCCCATAGGTCACGTTTCATCTGAAATAGCATGTTTTTCATCAATAAACGTTTACATGGAAAAGATGAAACATTTTCGTCAGTCTGTCAAACTTAAGTATGGAATATATATATTATTCCTTAATTGGAATTCATTTTTTGAGATGAGCATTATATATTAATTTATTTTTATTTCGGACTATTAGTCTCATCTTTATTAGTTGTTGTTTTTTTATCTTTTTATTGGTTATAGTGAACCAATATAAGATTAAAAAAAAAACAACTAATAAAGATGAGACTAATAGTCCGAAATAAAAATAAATTAATTAAGTATGGAAGTTTGTTTTGTTTTGTTTTGCTTTATGGCATATCAACCCTTTTTGTTTTTTTAATGCTGAATCTGGTAGTTTTGGAAAAAAAGTTTTTATGTTTCAAGGTTTTATATTTCCAAATATTTATTCATGGTCTTTAGATTGGTGGTTGTGTAGAGAAAAATTATTTTGTTTTGACTTAGCAGAGCATGGATGAGTTTCGCAAAAGGAACAGAAAAAAATAATAACATTTATTATTATTTAGTGTATTTTAGGTCAGAAAGCCAGTATTTTCAGACAGCCTGATCTGGTAACACCTAAGTATGGAGGAACATTTTCGTTGGTCTGTCATGTTTAAATTTGAATAATCATATTCATTTGTCTGTCATGCTTAAATGTGACATAGCATTTTTCTGAGTCTGTCATTTTGAATAAGCATTTTCATCAGTCTGTTATCACTACGTTTTAAAGAGTGTTTACGTTGGTTTTACCTGCTTAATTTCAGGTCATGATTAGGTTTGGAATAGCATTTTCGTTGATCTGTCATGCTTAACAATGAAAGAGAATTTTTCTCAGTCTATTATGCTTAATGTTCAAAGAGCATTTTCGTTGGTCTGTCATGCATAATTTAAAAATAGTGTTTTTGTGAAACTTTCATGCTTAAGGTTTATATAGCATTTTCATCAGTCTTAAGTTTGTAATAACAATTATGTCAGTCTGTCTTGTTTAAGTTTGGAATAGCTTTTTTTATGCTTAAATTTATATCAAAATGTTATGCTTAAGTTCAAAATAGCATTTATTTCGGTCTGCCATGTTTAAATTTAAAACTGTATTTTTGCAAGTTTGTCATGCTAAAATGGCATTGTTTTTTTTTATTACATTTTCACCTCAAACAAGGCACATTGCCACTTTGATGTAGGGAGCTACTATCAGGGACATAAGCTACAGGGATACTATGTGGAGAGTTGGGCTTCAAGATGTCGGTTCACGTTACACTTGAACTTCTGCATATCAGTACAGTTGGGGAAGCAGGAACCCGGAAGGGAATTCCAAAGTGTAGCAGTTCTGGGGAAGAAACTACTGGAGTAGAATGCTCGCTTACATCTAGGGATCTCAACTGTGAAGGGGTGGGATTTTGCTGCTTGTCGTAATTATGTTGAGAGGTTACAAGTGCTTGCAGTTCTTTGGAGTATTCACCGTACAAGTACTTGTAGAACAGGCAAAGGAATGCTACATTTCGTCGATGGGACAGAGGCTGAAGCTTAGATTACAGTTCAGGACCTATTAGGTTGGCGACTCTCTTTTGAACCTTGTCTAGGAGTGAGAAACTAATAGCAGATGCATCAGCCCGAATATGAAAACAATACTCCATGCATGGGCGAATGGTGGCCTTATAGAGTTACAGGATACTTTTGGGCGTTAGTAGCTTTCTAGCATGGTAGAGGAAGCCTACCTCCTTCGCAGCGGTCCTGGCAATGCTCTTAATGTAATTTTTCCAACTCATGTTTCCTGTGAACGTTAGGCCGAGGAGTTTAAAAGATGTCCTTTCAGATAAAGAGTCTTTGGCCATTGCTATTGGTGGTAGAGAAGGTTTCTTGTAGTTATTGAAGGAAACAAGTTTAGTCTTGGCAGCATTGAATGTGACCATCCATTTTTGCCCCCCATTCCACTACAGATTTGAGGTCATACTCTAGTGTTTCTGCCATTTCTTTAGATATGTGTTCATTTGTTTTCCTGTCATGTCTGTTGTAGAGCGTGGTGTCATCAGCATATATACCCATCTCACAGACAATTTTGTCAGGGAGGTTATTTATGAATATTAGGAATAATAGAGATCCAAAGATAGACTCCTGAGGCACTCCCATATTTATATCATATTGTTTAGATGTACGACCATCGATGACAACCTGGATTTTTCTCTTATTTAAGAAGGATCTAATTATGTTAAGTATTCTTCCAGTGATACCGTATGATCTGATTTTCCTGAGAAGACCTTCATGCCATGTCCTGTCAAAAGCATTAGATATATCTAGAGTTACCGCTCTACTCTTCCCTGCTTTGTCAAGGAACGGGATTGCCTAAATATATATTGTTGGTCGGTCAGAAGTTTAGCATATGTAAGGTGATGGACTAGAGCTTGGTTAATTATGGACTCAAATATTTTGACGAAAAGTGGGAGGAGGCTAATGGGACGGTAATTTAATGGGTCAGTTCTTTCGCCAGAATTCTTGAATACTGGTATCACAGAAGCAGTTTTCCAGCAGACAGGAAAGCAAGATTCATTAAGGCATTTGTTGTAAAGTTTGGAGAGAACTGGAGCTACTTTGGCGAAGCACTTTTTTAATAGAACAGCCGGATGAGATCAGGTCCACATGCTTTTGAAGTGTCAAGATTTTTTATGGCAGCATACACCTGAGAAAGGGTGATTTTCAGATCGTTTAGTGTGGCGTCTGTCCACAAAGGAAAGTCAGGGAGATGGTGATTAGCAGGGTCCAGTGTGGAGTTGGAGACAAACCGACTGGTAATCATGTTAGCCTTCTCAGTTATTTCTGGTTTCTATATACTTCTGTCTATTTGAACTGGACTTACGTTGGTTAAATCTGTGGTACACATGTGGCCTTTGTGCGATGGCAGCTGCACCAGTAGAAGTAAACCATTGGGGAGACTGGGGCTTGCAAAAAATTTCTGCGTGGGAACATGTGTTTCAATTGCTGTTTTGAACCATTCAGTGATATCTTTTGCGCACTGTTCAGCAGGAAGTGAGAAGATATTTCGCCATGAAACATCTCTGATGAGATCATCTGATGGCTTCCCAGTCAGCCTTTTTATAATATCTCTTTGTTTTGAGCAATGGCTCTTCCGATTTGGCTCTAGAGTTTAGGGCGATTTCAACTATTATCACTACATGATCAGCATTCCCAAGTGGGCTGTGGGCATTCGTAACACAATCATTGAGAACTGTGGTCAGAAACAGGTCTAAAAGTAATGCGTGCTGTTCTTGCTGGTCAGGGAAACGGGTTGGAAATGTAACTATCTGTGATCGGGAGTTAGATATAGAGAAGCTATGTGTTGTGCTACCAGCTGCGACTGTGTAAGTAGAAAATCCAAGCCAGCTGTTGTGGTGGATATTGAAGTCACCAAATACATGCACTTGTGCATTAGTGTCGAGGGAAAGTGCTGTATCTATGCTGTCAAAGACTTTGTTTATTAGGGTACAGTCCTGGGTCGAGGGAGAGCGGTAGAGAAAATAAAAGTAACTAATGTTATGTTGCATGTTAAGTCTAAAGCACATAAAGGCTTGATCGTCCGATTCTAGTTTTGTTTCTCTAGTCAAGGGGAGGGTATTTCGAATATAGACTCCAAGCATGTGCATATGTCTGTCAGAGTCCTTATGGCAGGGTGGGAGATATCCGGGCATGTTAAAGTAGTTAGAGGGGATGGAGGAGCGTAGGTTAGTCTCATTTAGTGCTAAAATATCCGGGGTGTTTGTTAAGAGAAATGCTTCAACATCATTTAAATTAGTTCTAAGCCCATAGATGTTTGTAAATGCAAGCCTCAAGGGAGGAGGCAATTTGGTTTTGCTTGAGTTTTGTCCTGGTTTAAGCGCAATTTTAGATTGTACTCTCATCATTTTATTTTTTAAGAGGTTCAATTTAGATAAGGGGTGCTGAACAAGTGGTTATGCAGAATACCAGACATGCCACACAAGTAGACCATCAGCTGACCCTCCATCTACTAGGATTGTGGCCTTAGGAAAGCCGACCGGGGATGAGTGCAGGGTCCCTTTCCATGCGCAAAATGGCACTACAAACATCCCAATGTTATTCAACTGTTGATGGAGCAGCTGCTCTAAGCGCTACCAAAGAGTTAGGGCTCCTGTACTACCAGTTGGGAACAGCAGCCAGTAACTGTCAATCCGGTACCCTCAACCCATTAAACGATAGTCAACCAATCTGCTTGTACTGGCATTATGGCATTCAAGCACTCCCAAGTGCCCAGTTTAGATGGATGGAATGTGTCCGGAGAGGGGAAAACGGCGTTCATTACCCTAGTCAGTAAACAAGATCGACCACCGAGTGTTTCTGTCGAATCCTTGTGATTCGACCTCTACGCCTGGCTAATAGTCAAAGAAGGAGTATGGAAGCTAGGCGATAGACAGTGCCTATCTATTCCTTAAGCAGTTTAGGTGTGCAGACCGGTAATTTGTTTGAGTCACCAGCTCTAGGAAGGTTGTCATCCAAGACTGGAGAGGCCTCCCTCCACTTAGGTTTAGCTTCAGAGTTTTCTTTCTCCTAGACGGATGACCTAGGAAGGTCTACGGGTCCATCAGCACCAAGAGGGTTTGCCCCGCGCCTGGGTCCTAATCCAGGTATTTCTGCGACCCCGCGTTAATGTTGCTTGGTTAGTATATAAATGTTATATATCTACTGAAAAATTGCACTCCTTAAGGTGATTAAGGGACATTGTTATTTCATTGTTACTGGAGGAGGGGGTGAGTAAAAGTTCATGCAGTGGAAGCAGATATATTTGCAACAGGTTTGTTGGAAGGAGTTAAGATATGGTTTAATATTTTTCCTTTAAATTTAGAAAAAAAATTTTTTTTCTTATTTTTATTTTGGCTTAGGAATAGGATAACATGTTACAGAATGGTTTAATATTAAGAATTAACTAAAAAATTTACATTTGTCTGTCATAATTAAGTTTCAAATAGCACTTTTGCTGGTCTGTCATAACTAAGTGTAAAATAGCATATTGTTGGTCTGTCATAATTAAGTTTAAAATAGCATTTATGTTGATCTGTCATAATTAAGTATAAAATAGCATTTACATTGGTCTGTCATAATTTATTTTAAAATAAATTTTTGTTGGCCTGTTATAATTTAGTATAAAATAGAATTTACGGTAGTATGTCATAATTATGTACAAAATAGCATTTTTATTGGTCTGTCATAATAAAGTATAATAATAAAAAATCGAAAAGCACTTCCCCCGTAACCAATGACTTATACAAAATTTTCAATAAAAATAACCTAAAGTTATCATACAGTTGCTGCAAAATTTAGAGATGATAATTAAAGCACATAATAACAAAATATTAAATAAAAGCAATGAAAACAACAATAAAATATACAATAAAAAAGTGGACATCATGAAAAAATAAAACTAACACAAAGGACACATATGTAACTAGTAGTAGTAATAATAATAATAATAATAATAATAATAATAATAATAATAATAATAATAATAATAATAATAATAATAATAATAATAAACCAAATCCGGACAACGACTACCATACTAGAAAAAAAAAATACTAATAACGAACAAGATAAATGAAACTGCAGATCCCACACACTTTTTCCACTTCAAAATAAATGTCTAACCAAAAGCATAGTTTACCAGGCCACTATATTTGCGAAAGAAAACCTGAATAACAAGAAATATTACGTAGGTATGATTTCCTTAGATTTTAAAACCCGATATTATGACCACAAAAGTACATTCAAAAATAAAAAACACCGAATGAGAACAACCCCAACAAACAAATACTGGGAACTCAAAGAAAGCGGGTGTTCGCCGGTAGTCAAATGGAAAATAGTAAAACAAGCAAACACATGTAGAGACCTAGACGGCCCATGTAGATTATGCCTTCACGAAAAATTTGCTATCCTATACTTTAAAGAACCCAAGATCTATTAAACTGTAGGAGAGAAATAGCGAATAGCGTGTAGCTTTTTAGGAGATTCCGTTGTGCATGTAATGTTCTAAGTCGGGTCACCAACTTGTGGGGGTCGTCAGGCCGTTTTAGGAACTAACTTTCTCCACAAATAAATAAAAATAAAAAGAAGAAGACTTACATGCAAAACAAACGGAGGTTTATTCACAGAAACCAACCATTAACAAAGAAAATATAGTTCTCTTTATAATGAGTTCAGAAGTCCTTTTAAGTGTTCGTATAAAAAAAGGAGAATGTCTTTTTTGTTGAACTGTTCATATGTTAAAACATGTTAAGAGAGGCAATAGGTAATGTTCGCCTGTGAAATTGTATGAAGCGCACGGAGCGGTGAAAATGGAAGAGTGATAGTAACACGCGTGGAACGTCCAAATAAGAATGCAGTTGAGAGAGAGATTTGATGTTTGTGTGTGCTTAAATACTATTTGGACCGGCTCCTAGCGAGCTTAAGAGGAAATGTTTAGAAAAATGTCCTTGGAGAAATCCCATTGGACGGAAACATCACGTGGGGTGCTCTGTACTACGTCCGCTCGTTTTGAGTCGATTTAATATATAAGGCCACGTCGGAATTTGCGTGGGAGTTATTTTTTATTTTTCACCCGCCAACATAATCATAATCATACTGCGCGCCTAAATTGTATTTATTTTTATAACAATTTTTAATCCGAATCTTAACCGTGTCAACTGGCACATAACATACAAGGTGAGAGCAGTAGTCTAAATAAACTTAATAATACAAATTATCAATCCTCATCTAAAAAAATTCTGGAATATTTTCTTCGCTTTCTGGATTTTTGAGATGTGGATTGATAATTTGTATTATTTGTATCATTCGAATTACTGTTAACACTCAGCATAAGAGCAGTAGTCCGAATAATCCAAAGAATACAAATATTTATTATTATTATTATTATTATTATTATTATTATTATTATTATTATTATTATTATTATTATTATTATTCATACTGGCGTCTATTTCAGGTTCCTATAATTCGTTCTTTCTCCGAACTCAATATTTCATTATTTTTTATAAACGTGCTCCACAAACAATATAAAGAACGTGTTAGACTGGCATTCTAAACTTGGACATAAATCATGGAAGATATGTGGGATGCTTCAGACAAATAAACCTTAAAAACAGAAACGTTTTCTTGTTTTACTTACTAACTTACTTATTTCCCACCCTCTTATTTATATAAGTTCAATCTATTATAAATAGGGTTAATCATCATCGTATATTGCGAGTATTTGAATTTTATATACTGCAATTTTTTTTTGTCTTTTTAAAATAATTTGTGCTGAATGTGAGTGTATGTATTAGCACACAAAGGATTCTCTTGGAGGCGATATTTTTCTCGTGAAAGGAATCTTTCAAAACAGGACAGAAACGAAAATGGAAAAGAAGAAAAAAGAAAAACTTAAGGCGTGTAAGATGGATTCACAAATATTTCCCATAAAGCATTAACAATTTTCTGAATGGCGTTTATATTAAACTCGTTACAGAGAAACATGAAAAGCAGACTTATTGTGTCGCTATCTATTTATCAAGGACGCAATTAGTGAACAATTGTGTCTGCAACACACACACACACATAAATTTATATACATGTATATAAATAAATAAATAAATAAATAAATAAATAAATCTATATGTATAGACACACACACACACACACACGCACACACACTTATATATATATATATATATATATATATATATATATATATATATATATATATATATATATATATATATATATATATGCACACGCATATTCATATACATGCATATACACACATATGCATAGATATATATGTGCATCAATATAAATACAATTATGGACATACAGTGTCCGCAAAAGTTTACAATACGCATTTGAAACTGTCAGTTTTTGTATTTCTAGCTTCCAAATGATAATGAAAGATTTTGTAAACATAGAAAATGTATTGAAACTAAGATAGAAACAGTGGGGCGGATAACAATTTAACACAACGCGAAGAGAAAACTCAATAATTAGCACCACAAAAGTTTACAACACATCAAATTCATTAGATTTCTCAATAATTTAATGACGGTTTATCATGGTAAAATGTTTAGAAGCTTCTAGAATGTTGTGAACCCAAATGAGCTCCACAACAAATAGACATTGAAGTAAGCAATTAGTAAAAGTATTGCGTCATTCTTTATCTAATAACCGTATTGTAAGCAACCACATCATGGGAAAGAATAAACAGATTTGTCAAGAGCTCAGAAAACGAACTGTAAGTCTTCATCAAAGTGGATTGGGATATAGAAAAATATCTAAACAGTTGATGGTTCCATTGAATTCTGTTGGAACAATAATTCGGCACTGAAACCCTTCCTTTGGCCAGATTAGGTCGTCCTCAAAAATAACCAAACGTGCTGAAAGGTTATTAACAAGGAAGGTTATCGATTCGTGTAAAATTACTCTTGGAGAGCCGCAGAAGGACTAAGAAAACAGTGAAATTAAAGTTAGCAAGGACACAATCAGTAGAACACTTTACCATAAAGACATCTTTTCTAGATCAGCAAGCCAAAGCATATTCGTGCTGGGCTTGAGTTTGCAAATGAGTATGCAAGCACACCTCTAGAGTTTTTGGCATAAATGTGCTTTGGTCAGATGAAATCAAAATTGACTTGTTTGGCACTTCAAAAACACCGGAAGTTTGGAGAATAAAAGGTACTGAATACCAGTCAAGAAACACCAATGCAACAGTAAAATTTGGAGGAGGATCCACTATGATCTCAGGTTGTTTTAGTGCAGGAGGTGTAGGAAAAGTGGAAATAATAAAAGGAAAAATGAATGGAGCACTTTATAGGAGTATCTTGGAGAAAAACCTTAAAGAATGTGTGAAGTTGCTCAAATTGAAATCAGACTGGATCTTTCAACAAGATAACGATCCAAAACACACTGCGAAACTCAGACAAAATTGGTTTAATTCAAATATAGTGAATGTTTTAAAGTGGCCTAGTCAATCACTTGATATCAACCTTATAGAGAATTTATGAGGAGAATTGAAATTACGGGTCTAAAGAAGAGAACCTTCAAATCTGCCAGAATTGGAGAGAATTTGTGTGGAAGAATGGAATAAAATAACACAAGACCCATGTAAGAAGTTCGTAGGAGATTACTCAAAACGTCTGCATGCTGTAATCAACAATATTGGTTATGATACAAAATACTAGATATAATTTTGTAAACGTGTTGTAAACTTTTGCGTTGTTAATTATTGAGTTTTCTTTTCGCGTTGTGTAAAATTATTATTTTTTATTTTTCCCATTGTTCTTATCTTAGTTTCAATACATTTTCTATGTTTATAAAAAGTTTCTTTACCATTTGGAAGCTAGAAATACAAAAACTGACAGTTTCAAATGTGTATTGCAAACTTTTACCGGGCACTGTATGTATTTATGCTTATACTTATATAGAAAAAATATCTATGCATATATAAAGTTTGTCATGTGTATGTTTATAAATTTCTGTGTATAGAATTCACTCCTAAGCTAATTAATTAATCATTATGAATTTTGAAACATAACTTCTATGTGTAAAAGGAGGGATTCTGTGGGTTACATTTAGTTTAATTTAGTTTAATGTTTCTATCTAACTTTTGGAAATCTATTTTGTGCTAATTACCGCTAACTGTTTTCTTATTGCAGCTTTGACTTAAAAACCCGTAACTTAATTTTACCTATCTTGTCTTGCTTTTTTTTTGTTCTGAAATCTTTTTTGTCAAATATGCTATTAACCAATATTGTCTTGTTACATGTAAAACGAAAAGAAAAAAAAAGTCACCCATGAAAAATAGAACCTTCCAAATTAAAACCTTGAACTTATCTAAACTCAAATGTAAATTAATACAAAATTAAGCCGACTTCACAAATTGATAAAAGTTCATTATTGGATTTTAATTATAAGGTGCAGCTCGAAGATTCAAACCCGATAGATAAAGCAAAAAATAAAAATAAAAATAGACAAATAAATAAATAAATAAAAGAATTACTCTCCTCCCCAACATACACACACAACGTCCACCATATCTTTATGTACCTAGAATCAAAGTCTGCTAGCTTCCCATTTCCGATATGACCTGCAGAAGGATAGGTCGCATTTTCCAGACTCTTAAGCTAAGGTTAAAAAATGTTTCTGTCTAACTTTTTGAAATCTATTTTGTGCAAATTACTGCGAACTGTTTTCTTATTGCAGCTTTGAGTTAAAACCCATAACTTAATTCAAATGTAAATTAATACAAAATTAAGCCGACTTAACAAATCAATCATTATTGGATTTTAATTATAAAGTGAAGCTCGAATGATTCAAACTCGAGATAGATAACGCCAAAAACATCCCCACATTAATATGGGAGGGGAGATTATCTTCAAACAGCATCCTGAATTGATAACTGAGCACCGGACTTATACTAAAGAGATATTACCTATCTCCTTTTTTTCTTTTCTTTTTTTTAATGGAGAGTAGATAATGCAGTGGATGTGTTATCGGCAGCTCCAGTAACTCTTGATTCTCCTTTTTTGTCCCTCAGTCCTCATGCAAATGAGTGATTTTTCTGACAAAGGGTGAAGAAAAAGCTGCTTTCCAGGTCGGTAGTACTTGATGAACAGTAGTCTGAGATGTCGGAAATTTTTCTGTCTCTATATGGCTATGTCACTAGCAAGAGTGCTGGAGGTAAACGTTTCGTCTGGGCTGACGTTATCCACCTGATAGTCAGGGACCTGAACCTTGGATTAACCACTAAGGAGGCTGTTATATCAGCATGTGCAAAGCACTGGGGCTGCTGTATTGCCATTTGGTGAATGGATTCTGGACCATGCAGTAGTCTCTGGCGGGGCGTCTCGATGCCATACTAGTGGATAATTGTTACAGCTTTACCTTATCATGTGCTACATAAAAAATTCCTGTCCTTTCCTCTCTTACTTTCCCTCTCTATCCTGCTCAAACCAAGTATGCCGACCTGTTCCATAAATCCCAAAATCTCGACATGAAATATCTCCAGAACAAAAAATCGAATAAACCTAGAACCCCATCTTCCAACGTAAACCCCTATTACCATGTCTTCTTCTCCAACATCAGGGGTGTACGTTCCAACCTTCCAGAGGTTGACACCCAATTACAAGAGAGGAAACCGGACATATTCTTTCTAAGCAAACCTGGAATAGGACCGACCACTTCCCTAGATGAGTTCATAATTAATGGATACTCTAACTTAACATCTAAATCTGACCCCCAAGATCGCCATGGGCATGGGATTTGTGCCTACATTAAAGATGGCTTCCCGTGTGGCAGGGATATCTCTAGAGAAGATCCTTATTTACCTTATATGTGCTTCCAGGTTGCACTTGCTTACACCACTGCATTCATATTTTCCCTCTATTGGCCCCATAACAGCAGAGTTAAGAGTATATCTGAGAAAATAGACCACATCCTGTCTGCATATCCATCAGCTAACATTCACATCTGTGGTGACTTCAACATCCATAACGTGGAATGGCTGACCCACTCAAATAAGACAGACGATGAGGGGAGGTTCTGTCATGGTTTTGCCATTGCTTATGACCTCACTCAAATTGTTAGCGAGTCCACCCGTGTGCCCGATACTACAGGTCAGTATGCAAGCCTTCTAGACCTTTTTCTCTCAACTTCCCCTGAGCTATGTTCATGTTCCGTTATTTCTCCTATAGGATCCTCTGACCACTCTGTCGTATCAGTTAAGATAAAAATGAAATGTAATAAGTCCCCAGACATACCTCTCCACCGTACTGTATACTGATACTCCATGGCTGACTGGGATAGCTTCCGTACATTCATATCTGATCTATCTCTGCAATCCATGTTTAAAAAGGATGTGTCCTCTATAGTATCAGACCTGATCGAATTGTTAATTGTAGGCATAGACCAATTCCTACCATCTAAAAATTCCAACAAAAACCTAACAGCCAGCCATGGTTCTCCCCAGAATGTGCTGCTGCCATTGTGCACAGAAATCACTTTTTTCATAGCTACTACCAACGTAATAGATGTACTGAGACTAAAGCTGCTTTCAGGAACGCCAACAACCACTGTAAAAGATTAATAAAAAATGCAAGAGAGCTATATGCTCAATCCATTAAATCCAAAGTAGCTGATCAGCGGCTTGGTTCCTATCAGTTCTGGCAAATAACAAATAGGATCCTGAACAGAAGTGTGCGTTCTATCCCAACCATTATCAATGGACCAAATGTCATCTCGTCAGCATCAGACAAGGCCAAACTATTTGCAAAGAACTTTGCAGCTAATTCTACCCTATGCGACGAAAGCCATCAACTCCCAATATTTCCTCCCATAACACAGAACACGCTAGGTAATATACAAATATCTGTGCATGAGGTCGCCAACCTAATCAAAAACCTTGATTCCAGTAAAACAACTGGCCCTGACGGCATCCCAATTATAGCGTTAAAAAAGCTTCAACCAGAACTTGCTCCCATACTTACGAAACTGCTTAAGCATTGCCTTAAGGAGAAGTGCTTTCCAACACCCTGGAAAACCTCATCAGTATGCCCTGTATTTAAGAATTCAGGTGATAAGTCATCTCCCTCTCAGTACAGACCAATAAGTCTCCTGTGTGACATGAGTAAGTTGCTGGAATCCATATTAAATAGAGAAATAGTCAACCACCTCAGCAGAAATAACCTGCTTACTGACACGCGATATGGGTACCATTCTGCAAGATCTACCACAGATGTGCTGACGGTTATATCATAGGATTAGCAAATCTCTTGACAAAGGCTTCCTTTCTAGGGCAATTGCTCTTGACATATCAAAGGCCTTCAACAAGGTATGGCATAAAGGCCTACTTTACAAGATTTCCAGCTACGGTATAACTGGAAATGTTTTCTCAATCATTAAATAATTTCTCTCTGATAGGCTCATAAGAGTAGTGGTTGATGGACAAAAATCAGAGGCCTGCAGTATTAATGCTAGTGTCCCTCAGGGGTCCATCCTGGGCCCAACTCTCTTCCTGATCTACATCAATGATCTCCCTAAACACATGCTTAAATCATTCGTTGACATCTATGCTGATGACACGACCATCTACGGCAACACATCAAAGGCCGTAAATGACAAAGTTCTCTCTGATTCTCTCTCTCTTCTGATCTCGAGTGCGTGGTTCAGTGGGGGAACACGTGGCTGGTTACTTTTAATGCATCTAAAACCAAACTCCTATCCTTACATCATCAAAGCACTGATCCCAATCTGGCATCAATTGAAATGGATGGCTCTCGTCTAGGAGAAGCTCCATATTTTGACAAGCTTCTGGGCTTGACCTTTACTCCTGATCTGAAATGGAACACATACATCAAGTCTGTTGCCAAGATTGCTGGAAAGATGGTGGGATCCTTCTACCACTCCAGAAGATATCTCAATGCTGATGCAATTCTCTATCTATATAAAAGCCAAGTACGTCCAAGGATGGAATACTGCTGCCATATCTGGACAGAAGCTGCTAAAAACAGCCTATCCTACCTTGACAGAGTACAAAATAGACTTCATGGCTTAGTGGGGGATGCCCTTTTCTCTTCCTAGCAACCTCTCTCCCACAGAAGAGACGTTGCGAGCCTATCTTTGTTTTATCGTTATTTCCATGGCAAGTGCTCGTCTGAGCTCCAATCTCTGGTCCCCCCTCGCCAATCTTTCACGAAAAACACCCGTATAGCTAAACTCCTGTCAACAATTTTCCCCAGTCTTTATTTGTGCCTAAATCAAAACGTAGATTCCATGAACATAGCTTCTTTCTTAGAACTGCACGCCTGTGGAACTCTGTTCCGTCTGCCTGCTTCCCACCTGACTACAACCTGGATATCTTCAAATTTCTGATGAACCGCCCCTTAAGTAGACACTTTATTAAATCTCCACACTAACATACTGTACATGCAATAACCATTATCCCTGAGTTGCTTCAGCGCCTTGATAAGTGGTGACCACCTTGTAAAAAAAAAATGTAATTGGTTAAAAAAGGGTGTATGGAAACTCTTCATAAAAATTCAGGTACCCTTGATTTGTTTGAAATTTTAGAAATCGATATTCAGTCAATCAATCAATCAATAAGGGTTTTATCACTGGATTTTAGCCATCTAATGCTGTCCCGAACTATCCACTACCATGTGGGACCCATGTGTTGTATCAGGTCGTCCCTCCATCTCGTTCTTGGTCTTCCCTTTGGCCTTGTATGTTTATGAGGTGTCCATTCTATTGTCCTAATGGACCATCTGTTGTCATGTTGTCTGGCTACGTACCCTGCCCATCTGTGTTTATGTGTTTTGATTGTTGGTTGGTTGTTTTTGTTTTACGGCATATCAACCCTTTTCAGGTTATTTAAGCTTCAAATTTTAGAATTTTCTAGAATCAAAATTTTTGATGAACTTTTTATGAAAATTGAAATAAGTATTCTCAACGTAAGGATTGATATCGATATATTTTTATAAATCATTCTGTTTGAGTTTTTGTACCCGTCCTAGGATAGGTATTCATCTAGTGTTTGTTTATATATATATATATATATATATATATATATATATATATATATATATATATATATATATATAGTCATCCACATACAGTACTGTTTTGCTGTTTCATTAAATTAGACAGCAGGTTTTTACGTCAGACTTTTCCTTCTCCCAAATGCATGTCTTAACAAAAACTGAAGATGCATTTCTCCCAGTGAATTAATGCGCCACCAGATTCCAACCTGGAAATTTCTATGACTCGGCACGCTACATACAGCACGTAGTCTTCCCAAATGGTCATCCATTTGGGACTGGGCAAATGCATCATTGCTTAACTTCACTGATCTTGCAAGAACCGCTGTGTCAATAGGGCAGGTCGATTTTGGAACCCCCGTGAAGCAATTGTGATGATAGTTGAGGATTGACATAGAAAAGACCTACACGAAATATTTTTCTCAAAATCGTTATCTTTGCTTGAGGAAATGACTTTAAAAGTTGAAAAATTGAAGTGATTAAAAGTTTTTCGGTGAATTGTCAAGAACGTCCCGTCATCAAAACAATCCGTACTGTTAAGAAAATAGAATCATTATTTAGAATAATTTTTAAACTACATTTTTAAATAAAATGAGTGAGGATAATGCATTAATAAAATAAATATTAAGTGTAAAGGCAAAATTATGTTTTTTAAATAATAACAACCAAAGTTCGCTTTTTCATTTCAGGAACTTTTTTGGAGTGGAAACATTTTAGATTTCACCGTCGCAAAATACGCTCGTTATTGATATTGAAAATTAACGTTTGTTTATTATTTAATTTGAAAACATTACGATTTAGGCTTAATTATTTTGAAAGGAAAAACGAAAAAGACTTGTTTAAAATATATATTATTATATTTCAAGTGTCTACAGTGAATTTAAACATTTGTTTTATCTTTTTTAATTTATTTTTCTATCAGGTTGACACAAAAACACTGTCATTTTTTGATGTTCAAATGAACGTCAAAAGCATTATTTTTGCACCAACCTAATATTTCACACCAAATTCTATTTGAAATTTTTATGAAAATATGGTAATACTACAGTTTTATATTAAAAAAAAAAAAAAAAAAATAGTCGATACAATTTCATTCTACACATTCTTTACGAAACATAACCACGTAAATTTTCAAGTTTTTCTACTTAATAAAAATACTTTGCAGAAAATTAGTGTCAAATTTTAATTTCTTTTATTTTTAGGGAGTAATTGTTTTTAAGCAGTGTTTTTCTTCTAAAATTATAGTTTTAAAATCAGATAACTCACAAAGATTAATACAAGTAAATAAGGAAACTCATTTAAAGGTTTTTCGTTATGTGTACAGTGTACATCTATGATATTGTGCTAAAATAACTTTGTAATTTAGAAAGCCATTCTTAATATGGGAAGGAGGTTGTATTGTAACTATTCTGTACTTTCACCTAATAATTTAATAAACAAAAATTTCATAAAAATTAAATTTAACTTGAAAATACTATTAAAAATAGCATAGTAACATAGATGCACAAGCACTGGTTTTTCAAACTCTGAACACTAAACACTGGCACAGCTACAGCAAGAATGAATCTCTTTATGCATAAATTCATGTTATCAAAGGCGGAGCTAAACTCTGCTAAAAATGTTTAAACTAAACACTATTATGCCTCTGATTTGGTTTGATCCTCTCTCTTCAATACATCTAATTCAACTCTACAAAGTTTTTCATTATTTTTTGTAACTAGCACTTATTTTTTTACATATGAAACTGGAAGATAGCCTAATACAGTTTCCTTCAGTTATAATCCATTTATTCATTTTACTTTTCAGATTAGAATGTCAGTAAAAGCACGACGTTCAGCTTTAACCCGTGGTTCACAAAATTTGCTGGTCTACCTTGTCATTTGAATAAAACAGCACCCCCAACGTCACGACAAGTCATCCAGTTTAGTTATTTCCTCGAAAATAGTTATCCCCACTTTAAAAATAGTGAGATTTCTAAGTTAATTGCCAAGGAAATAATTAATATTCGGCAACCAGTCAATCCATAATTGCCCTTGTTAAGGTAACATTATATAGGACAGAAGGTTAATATATGTTGCTATAAGAGGACCAAACAGATTGACAGGAAATCTCTTGCAGCAATCAAAGTGAAAAGAATGAAGGAACAGCTAGACAGACTGTTTGATATATCTTCTTGTTGCTGTAAACTTTCTGTGATGACTTTGCAGAAAAGTGCAAGACAGAAAATTGTTAAACAAGGCACATAATCTGCACTTGTCCTCCTAACAAGGATGTAAAATTAATTCTATAGATTCACCTGCAATTATGTTCCTTTTTTGTGAAAGATAAAATAATATATTGGTATTTATTATGTAATCTGGCTCTATTATTAAACATGCAAATTTTCCAATTTTCAGGTTCCACTAGAAGAATTTCCGTTTACAGCAATTTTTACATTAATTGATGGAACAACAAAACGCCTAACAACATTTACTGGTCCTTTGGGAAAACTTTGTATCAATAATAATCAAGATTTGCCTCAAGTAGAATTCTAAAAAAATTAGTGTCCCTCCCGATCATTATTATCTGATAACAGACGAAACAAATAATTTAAATGTGAAGACCAGAGTCTACTTTTTTAGTATGCTGTTGGCATTTCTTGTGGAGAAGTTAACTTAGAAAATTGGGCCCTTGAATCAAGGAAGATGGCTAACTTAAGCCACAAGATTAATGTTTTTTTGGACTAGAGTTGTCTATCCTCAAACACTATGCTAAATTAAACATTTTGGTCAAATTTATCATCCAAGTGTATGCAGTTAGTTGGTTTGAGATCAAAACCGACAATATTTTTTTACCAACAACAGTATATTTTAATATGTTTCAGAGAACAAAACAGTTAACTGAAATCCAAATTACTGTTTTAAACAGTTCAAAATATAGTGCTTTTGCACTACTTCTGGAAAATATAATATCGATGATAAACTCAGATTAATTGGATGTGAGAGAAGAGGGCATTCAAACGATTTTGTCCATTAGGTAAATAAATATTTATCCATTAAATTTTTATTAGTTTTCTTAATTTACCCAAACAATAGTTAGTTTTATTCATATTACATCGCAAAAATATATAAAAAATAAGTGTTTTCAAATAATTTTTTTGTGTTGTTTTTTCCAAAAATATTGAACAACTCAAAAAAAAAAAAAAAAATGAAAAAATTACTGCTATCAATGTTGCAGCCACACACTGGCCAAATTTGATTGATTTTTTTCTCCAAAAGTTGTATATGGGCAGGAAGCATTATTACATTATTACAAAGTCATCGTGCCAGCAAATTAGACCTTCATTTTCCTCAAAAGGAAATTATAAAGAACAATTTAGTTCTATTATAGGTTTATATTATTGCGTTTAATAAAAAAAAATTAAAATACATGGTTCTGTAACTTGTATCAAGTTGTTATATTGTGTAATACATCTCCACATATCTTTTTGAATTGTGAAATTTAAAAGACTTAGTTGCTTATTAGCTTTTTTTACAATTTTTGTTTAATCAATGCAGTAAAATTGGGATATTTTGCTAGTTGTGATTCATAATTCATGTATTTGATTTCATAATTCATGTATTTATTTTTCTTTCAATGTATTTCATATAAATATATCAATTTTAATTGAATATTTTATAAAAAACAGTGAAATTTCAAAATCAGTGTTGTGAAAAATGCTATGAAAATGAAGGATTTTTCAGCATTTTTCTACATGATTTTTAAAATTAAATGCTCAATTTTCTGTTTAAAATAGGAATCTAATTTTTTGTATATGTTCTTATCATATCAAATCCCAACTATCATCACCAGTGCCATGTTGATTTTCTGAAAAAAAGTTGCAAATCGACCTGCCCTACTGTGTCAACGCGATTGTGCCGTATATATATATATATATATATATATATATATATATATATATATATATATATATATATATATATATATATATATATATATATACACACTAGAGAAATATATGCTTCTGTTAACTATTTCTCAATTGCTTGTTTGTTAGATTGTATGTCCAAGAAGTAGAATGCTTGCTTATGCACCTAATGTTTCGAAATAGTAAAAAATTGATTACTTTATCCGAAGAGCTTTGCCATATAATTGAGAACAGAACTTCTACACGTGACGTTTGTTCCATTATGTCAACACATGTGGATTAGCAGGTTATACTGAAGCACTTGTTTAAGGTCTCTTCAGAAATGTATTTTTGTGTAGGAAGGTTTTGGCTCCTCTCCCTGTATACAACGTCCGTTATTCTCAAACGGTCACCTATTTGATACGGACCACGATCAATGTTGCTTAATTTTCATCATCTATCAGGTGTGTCAATTTGATTATCACTGATTTATGTACTAACCAGGCTCAATGTTGCTTAAATTTTGTGAACTAATAAGAACTTGTGTGTCAACAAAATTCTGCTGTAAGCAATATACAACACAAGCAGTAAATCGTCCAAGAAGTTGGAATCTCAATATTTGAACGACAGGTGTTAGTTGAGAAAATTTGTCAAGATTAAGTTACTTCAATAAAACATTAATCATTATCAATTTTTTTTTGTAATTTATTTATACGTATGATAAAAAGCCAGATTATTTCGCACTCATTAATGTAAATCAATAGTTTATTTGTTTACTTATTGCATCAAACAAGAATCAATAAAAAGGGGGACTCATTTTTTGGTTTCTTCATTTGGCACTATGTCATTCTTGGAAATCTTTGTTTATATGTCAACACCAAGTATTCTTGGATGTCGATTCTATCATCAGTTCAGGTCCTAAGAAGATTAAGATTTTGGTCTATAAGTGATGTATCTTTTTTCATCCGCTATTGTGGATTCTATCTTCGACAACGAGTTCATATTTTACTCTTCTTGCGACTTTTTGTGCTATCCTCGAACTGACTGGTGGTTTCAAGGTCAAGCCTGATGGAACGGCTTTTGTAGAGGAATTTTAAGTGGTTGGTCATTCTAGCTAGTTTTTGGCATTATTTCTCAATTTGTTTCCACTTTTTTATTATTTCAGATCTGTAGTGATTTGATATTGTTTCAGAATTTTTGTGTTTTCCAAATTTCTTTATTTGGCGAGATTTGATTTCCTGAAATTCTCCAAAAAATTTTTTAAATTCCTGAAACATAATATTATATTGGTAATCATGTTGAGCCGTTCTTTTAAATATACAAATTTTGCCTGGTTTGAACTGACTCTTTGTAGAATCTATATAAGTGTGTGTGTGTGTGTGTGTGTGTGTGTGTGGACGCAAAGGAATGAACTGGGCAGAGAAGAAAGAAGGCGTGCAAAAAGAAAGTAAGAAACACTGTGTAGCCCTGTTAATTTATATAATATTGAAGTTATTCTTTTCTTTTATATTTATGTTCTTTTACTTATTAAGGTCATCCTCTTTATGCTACTATTTTAGTTTTTTTCTTCCTTTTCTTCTTTATTTACGTTATTTAATAATGCCATACATTTACTCACTTGTTATGCTACTCCAATTATCCTCTCTACTTTTCATTTCAACTGACTTTCCTTCCACTACCTAAAACATTCAGTGTGCGAACAAGTAAGCAAGTAATATTACAGTTTCGCTTTAGTGGTGAAAAAAATCACATATTCTAATTTCCAATCAGATATCTGTAATGAAAATACAACGTGTGATACATCATATGATTCTTCATTGAGCTTAGAACAGTTTTATGGACACTTAGATAATTGTTTATTGTTTTCTATGCATTGGAGAGTTCTTATTCAAAGGAGATAATCTTAGACAAAGAAATAACTTGCGACTTCTGATAAAGCATTTCAGATCCCATGTGTAGATAAAAGAACACAGTCATCAGAATTAGTTCCTATAGTAAAGGATGCTGTTTGAGTGTGAATTCAACAGCAAATCAGGCACTTGACAGGAAGTCAACCAAAGCAGGCAAATTGCATTCTGTCAGCTGGTAGAGTGAGGTCTACTCTTAAAAACTGAACATGTTTTGTTATATTTCAATAGTCCTATAGCTATGAAAATCAGCATTGTTCATATAATAATAATAATAATAATAATAATAATAATAATAACTTGTGGGACCTATGGAAATTCCACAGCAACACCTTTCATATGTAATATATTACTGCCGGGTATTCTGTGGACGTTCAGCGTGAATGGAGAGTCCGTGATGTTATTGTAACACTTTTGTAAAAACTGTAATAGTATTTATCTAAGTAATCTGGTTAATGTAATGTCAGTATATATTGTATGGGCGCCCGGCATGAATGGAAACCCCACGATATCATTATAGCATCTTTAGACAGAACAGATACTATGCTTGGATACTAGCCAGAAGACCAAGAAGATATATTTTAGTTTCATGTACAGTTCAAAAGCAACATCATTTTTTTTTTTTTTTTAAATTTTGTCTTTGCATTGTGTCTACGGTGATTGGAAGATCCTATTTATTAAAAAGGAGGATAGAATGTGATAACGCTACAAACATTACATTAGTGTATCCATGTGCTAATTTAATGTTTGTAGTACCTTCTATCATCCTTTTTAATAAATAGGATCTCCCGATCAAATAATTTATAATCTGGAAACCGTGACACACGTATGTGCGTTCATTAAAGGTACTATGGTATTAATATATAAATAATAATAATAATAATAATAATAATAATAATAATAATAATAATAATAATAATAATAATAATAATAACTAGCAGAACCCACGGTAACTGAAAATTAAAAAAAAAAACACACATCAGTAAGAAACATCTTATCACATAATCAAACGATTACATTGAGGTTGGACCATATACCATTAAAGACTTAACTAAATCACGAAGCTCTGGATCTTCAGATCATCGTATCTCTGCTGACAATTGCATCAATTTTATGAACTGTTCTGAGCTTATCCTGATCTCACAACATTATGATCATGTGGCAGTATGGTAGCCCTTTTTTGAAATTCAATAACATAAACGTCTGCTAATAGAATTCCCAGTACATTTCGGTTTTTAACGTCTTTCAAAAGTTCAGCTAGATGTGCATGATACACACGTGCTATTAATTCAGGTAAATTTTATGCAAGTTCTGATTGCCCCAAATTGTTTATTATTTAAGGACATCTTGGATTACATGTGTATGGAAGGAATAGGGCTGGTTTTCCGCATTTATAGGAAACTGCTTTGTAGGAAATGCTTTTTAATAATTTAAACATAACATATATAAGTAGGTAATAATGTTTTCACCTGAAATGCATAGGTTCAAAAGATCTATAATCAACAAAACCATCCTATGGTTGTAAATATTTCGATATGGCACTTTAGTAGGTAATAATGTTTTCACCTAAATGCGTAGGTTTAGAAGATTCCTAATCAACAAAAGCACTATATGATTTTACTTAATTTGACATGACATTTAAGCATGTAATAACGTTTTCACCTGAAATGCATTGGAATTTGTACTGATTTCAACGTAACATCTAAGTAGATAATAATATTTTCACCTGAAATGTGTAGATTTAAAATATTCCTAATCCACAAAAACACTATATGATTTTAGTTATTTTGACATAACAATTAAGTAAATAATAATGTTTTCATCTGACATGACACTGGAGTAGGTAATAATATTTTCACCTGAAATGCGTTGGAATTTGTACTAATTTAAACATGACATGTAAGTAGGTAATAATGTTTTCACCTGAAATGCGTTGGAATTTGTACTAATTTAAACATGACATGTAAGTAGATAATAATGTTGGTGCTTATGCACTTTTGTTACCATGCTATTTTTTAATGTTATTTTTTCAGGCTAAATTCAAGTTTCACGATATCTTTCTTTAATTAAATTGTTAAGTGGAAGCACATAATAGTTAAAAAAAACGTCCTCCCCTCCATATGTTAAGGATTACTTTCAAAATAATAACGTTATTATTTCAGCACGGTAACAAAAGTGCATAAGTGTCATAATGTTTTCACATGAAATGCATAGATTCAAATCCACAAAAACACTACATGATTTTACTTATTTTGGCATAACATTTTAATAAGTAATAATATTTTCCCCTGAAATGCGTTGGAATTTGTACTAATTTTAGCATAACATAAGTAGGTAATAATGTTTTCACCTAAAAAGATCCATAATCAACAAAACCATCCTATGATTTTATTTATTTTAACATAACTCTTTAGTAGATAATGATGTTTTCAACTGAAATGTGTTGGAATTTTTACTAATTTCAATATCACATATAAGGAGGTAATAATGTTTTCACCTGAAATGCGGAGATTTAAAAGATCCATAATCAACAAAAGCACCATATGTTATTACTTATTTCGACATGACACTTTAGTAGGTAATAATTGTTTCACTTGAAATGCGTTGGAATTTTTACTAATTTCAACGTGACATATAAGTAGGTAATAATGGTAATAAAAATATTTGGAAAGGGAATGGCTTTAATGATTTTAACTAATAAAGAGTGACTATAAAGGGAGGTAATTCGTTTCTTATTAATTAATGTTTGCGATGATGATTTTTTTTTTTTGTGACACCAGACATACGGACAAGCGTACCCATATATAGATTTTTTTAATTTTTATTTATCATATAAGCTTTTTATGGATTTATTTAATTTATGGAGTCTAATTATCTGCTTCACCCACCTCCTCACAAAAACTCAGTTGTAAAATCACCAATTTTTTTTTTTTTTAAATTATTTTATTAAAGAGAATTTTTACTTGATCAAATAATTCGTAACAAAAAAAAATTGTTTTAATTTAATTATTTTTATCGTGCTGTAATTCACATCACTATGAAATAGGTAAAAACAAAAAACTAAGTTCATTACTACGAATTTAAAAAAATATTCCATCAAATTTGCAACTTTTTCATGTGATTTTTTCTTGAGTAAATAATTCAAAATAAAAAGACTGATGATACTTATGAATCTGTGTTACCGCACTGAAATAATAACGTTATTTAGAAAGCTATTCGTAACATGGGGAGGGTAGGGTGATTTGTAACTATTTTGTACTTTCACCTAACAATTTAATAAACAAAAATATCGTAAAAATTAAATCTAACTTGTAAATACAAAAATAATAATAATAATAATAATAATAATAATAATATTAATAATAATAATAATAATAATAATAGCGCAGTAACATAGATGCACAAAAATCCAAATGAGTTTTTGTTTTAATTTAGTTTTAATTGCTGTGTAATAATTTATATCAGTTTGAAATAAGTTCAACTAAAAAAAAACATTAGAAGTAAATATTTATAACGAGTTCTTTTATTAAGGTCACACAATAAACAAATAACAATTTTAATTTTTAATTTTTATTTGTCATATGAGCTTTTTATGGATTAATTTTATTTTGGGGGTCTAATTTTTTACCCCCCCCCCCGCCTCCTCCAAAAAGAAAGTCTGTTGTAAAATTAATGTTTTTTTTTTTGTTTTTGTTTTTTTACTTTAGTAATCAAGTAAAAAATGGAATTTTTACATGATCAAATAATTCTAAATATGAAAAACATTTTTGTTTTTAATTTAATTATTTTTATTGTGCAGTAATTCATATCACTACGAAATAGGTAAAAAATTAAAAAAAAAAAAAGAAAGGTCCATTACTACGAATAAAAAAAAGATATTCTATCAAATTTGTAACTTTTTCATGGATTTTTTTCTTGAGTAAATAATTCGAAATAAAAAAACTGATTAAAAAAAAACAACAAAAAAAAAACTTTTATATGGCGAAGTCTTTATTTATCCTTCTTTCTTTAAAGTCCATTTTTATCACTTCACTTCTCCCCCATGTTTTTTCTTAATTTCTTCCATGAAATGAACCTGCTAACTCAACTACTCAGCATATACTAACCAACGAACACACATCTCTTCTTTCAACGTTGCTTTATTATCAAAGTCTCCTGTTCTGCACACATTTCTCTGTACTATTTAAATGTAACATTCCTCTGGAGCCATCTGATCTAAGCCTGTCTAAGACTCACATTACGCATTGATCAAATCATTCTTATATCATTTCTCTCCACACAACACTTGTCCTCAACCATCACTTGTCAGCTTTCGCTTCGATCACACTGCATGCACATGTACGAGAGATTTTCCTCTTGGTAGACAGTGATAATGCTGTTCAGGTATTTTCATGGTATATCTTGGAAAATGTAACAGTTTTGAATAAAACTTAAAATATAAAAGCAAACACATCAAAAATAAATCTAATATGGAGATAGGTAATAGGGAAAAATGTGACAAATACATTGTTTTAGTTCCCACGTGTAAGAGTAAGGCCACCCTTTGTCCATTTGACCTATTTAAATATGAAGAACATCAAAACCCCTGTCAAACAAAAGAAACGATGCCTATAGGTACTGTAATAAACGATCGAATCTGATTAGTTAGTAGCTAACTAATGCAATAGTTAGATATAAAAACAACCTACTAATACTACTGCACAATTTAACATCTGTTCCCAACTGCTGGGATTGAACGCCTTCATGTCGTATCACTGCCGGTGTTCCTGGCCACTCTTCAGGCATTGCAATCATTAACCAAGTGTTCTGTGATGTTTCAAGTGTAGAGGTCAGTCTCCAGCAATTACTTTGATGTCGAAGGCTGACTGTGGTATTTGCCTCTGACATCAAAGGACAAACTTCTGTGTTGCCAAAGGTTGTCATCCATTCTTTTCACTTGCCCAAACTTCCATGCCTCAGGATAATTTCAAAGAGGGATGCTAAAATGTTTTTTTGAGATCGGTCATGCGCCTTGTCCATAATTCTTGAAGAGAAGATCCATCTGATTATGGCGTTGTCACTTCTCACAAGAATGTTTGAAGCGACAATACCATTAAATATAAATCCACATAATTAACTTGACAGTTTACCCCGAGAGTGAAACATAAACGTTTCTGTGCAGATTAATTACTATATAAGTACAACAAACGAGATTTATTTAATTTCAAATCTATAAAATGATTTGAAATTAAATACTTCTCGCTTGTCGTACTCCTCCTCAGAGGGATTGAAGTAAAAAGAAATAATTTCCCATGTAGTATCCTAATAAATTTTATTATCCTATGCAGTCCATATTTGAAAAAGCAGAAATAAATTCATTACCTGGTATGTATTGGCTTTGCTGGTCTGTATTTCGAGGGTCCGGGTTTAAAATATCATTACATCTAGCCATACTGAGGAGCCATAAAGACGATGAAATGCAGGTTTATATTCTATATATTTACACACATTCTACCGCTCTGTAAAGTATCTCACTTCTGATGCAATCTCTTATAAGAGTAAAATATGCCATAAGATGGAGAACTGATGCCACATTTGAGAAGGTTCTGCTCAGAGCTCTTTTTCCTGCCTTGGCAGTGTACAAAACTGACTTCACAATCTAGTGAGAGATGACTTTCCTTTTCTGCAGTTTTTTCTCATGAAATAGACGTTGTTAGTTTTTCTCGGCTCTGTCATTACTTTCATCAACCGAGCTCTAATCTATTACCTCGCCCTTGTAAAACAAAAGGTCGTCTAGCTACAACCGCTGTAAATGATTTTCCTTTCTTCCTCTGTGTATCTAAAACTAAACAAAACTTCCATGAGCAATGTTTCTTTGCAAGAACTACCCGTCTGTGGAAAACAATCCCGTGGGGCTACTTTCTAGCTTATTAAAACATGATCGTTTTCAAGTCTAATGTTAACGAATTCCTGTTTAGTCATCCGCTTAGATACTTAAATTATGCCAACTTTCAACCATTGTTACATATCTTCAAGGTATTGTCTCACCGTTCATCTGACAAATTCATTAAGCCTTAGTGTTGTGTAGCAGGGGTTCATATTAGAAGAGAGATGACGGGGACATATATAACCATGATGACATGTATAACAGAATACAAAGATAGTGATGATGAGGGAGAGTAGATATTTATACAGTTCTGGGATGCTTGGGACTTCATATATATCTGAATGGAGATGTATACAAGTTCTTAACGCAAAGGAGGGGAGATGCATTATCTTGTAAAGGTTACACAATGTTCATAATAAGATGATTAACACATTATCTTTTGAGTGTTGAAAAATGACACTTGACAACAGTTTTACAAAACACAAAGATTGTTCTTTATTCATTGGACCGGTCGAATGCTGATGACGTCAAGAATTCAAATCTGGGATCTACATAGTTTAATGTTTTTCCTTTCGCTTCCAAAGGACTGACTCCAACTTAACCCAACTCAACTGCTCTCGAGTCTACTCTTCTGCTGATTCCCGACTCTCTCTCACTGACTGACTAACTCTAGCTACTATATTGAGAATCCGCTTTCGTCTATGAAAGTGTGTTTCCCAAACATGACCAATTCACGTGACTATACATGTTTTTCCAAACACACTTTTAACAACAAAAAAATTCTCAACCCATTTTTTAACAATATATTTTTAATTTGTATTGTTCATTCTTTAGCTGACATTTACAATATTAAGTTTTCTAAAAGAACGAACAATCAATTCTTTTTACGATATAAACAATATCGAACTGTTTTCTAATAGAATTTAACAATAGACTAAATTCTAACATTCCAATTTTTAACATTGCTTACAAGGTTCGAGTCTCGGTTTATCCTAATCTCATTTTCACCTATCTAATACTCTTCTTATTTACATGGAAAGGGGACAGTCTTTCCCTGTAACATTATGATCGAGTGCATTTTGACCTTGATAAGCAATGACTTGTAAGTAAATAAAAACAAATTATGGTTTCCACTTAGTATAAAAGTAATACTCGGCCATAAGTACTTTAGTTTATCAGTATTATAGACATATAAATAAATGAATAGTTCCATTTAAATATGACATATTTTTCGGTATGTCCAGCCGCATTGATGAGTTGTAAAAACAACGAAACACGAGTCTGAAGATAAGTATGTTATATATATATATATATATATATATATATATATATATATATATATATATATATATATATTTATATATTTATATATAAATATTTATATATATATTTATACATATATATATATTTATATATATATTTATATGTATATTTATATATATATATTTATATATATTTATATATATATATTTGTATATATTTATATATATTTATATATATATATTTATATATATTTATATATATTTATATATTTCCTATTTATATATATATATTGATATTGATATATATTTATATATATGTATATATATATATTTATATATATTTATGTATATATATTTATATATTTATATATATATATTTATATATTTATATATATATATATTTATATATATATTTATATATATATATTCATATATATATATTTATATGCATATATTTATGTATATATACATTTATTTATTTATATATATTTATATAAATATATTTATATATATATATAAATATATTTATATATTTATATATATATATTTATATATATATTTATATATATATATATATATATATATATATATATATATATATATAGCAAAAATGGTAATTAGTAAAAACCTGAAGAAAGTGCTCAATACTATTGCAGAGCAAATATATATATATTTTTTATTTTATAGCCGTTTTATCTGCTTTGTTACATATGTTTCTGTTATCGAATCGTATCAACGATCCAGCAATTTCGTTGCTGGATCGTTGATACGATTCGATAACAGAAACATGGAATGATAACAGAACATGGAAAGTAGATAAAACAGTAATAAAATAATAATAAAAAAAGATTATATATATATATATATATATATATATATATATATATATATATAGAGAGAGAGAGAGAGAGAGAGAGAGAGAGAGAGAGAGAGAAAGATGAACGGGAGAGGGACATATAGAGAAGAAACAAAGAAAAAGATGTCTCTAATTGTATAAATTTACATATTTATTTTTGTACTGCCATTGCATCTCAAATAAGACACAGTGTCACTTGGACATAAGAGGCTACTATTTGGGATCAAATCGCAGGGATACTATGTAGGGAGTTGAGCATCGAGATGTCTGTTAACACTACGCTTGAACTTCTGCATGTCAGTTTAGTCAGGGTAGCAGGGACCCTAAGGGGAATTCTAAAGTCTAGCAGTTTGGAGAAAGAAACTACTAGAATAGAAGACTTTCCGGTATTTAGGTATGTATAAAGTGTAGAGGTGAAATTTTGTTGATTGTTGGGTAAGTCGAGGATATTTACATCAATAGGGTACAAGTGCTTTGAGTTTGTCAGAGCACATTCCATTAAAATACTTATAAAACAAGCAGAGATTCGATATTTCGGTGATTGGACAGAGGTTGGAGCTTGGCTGATAGTGCAGGACCTATTCAATTTGAAACTCTTTTTTGAACCCAGTCTAAGAATGTGAGACTAGGGGTAGATACAGCATCCCAGATGTGGCAACAATACTCCATGCATGAACGAATTGTAAAGATATAGGATACTCTCTGGTGTGAGTAATTTTCTATCATGTTAGTGTTGTCTCACCATCTACTAAAAAGAACTCATTTAACTCTTGTCTTCGAATGGCGTTTGGGCCTTGGTAAGCAGTGATCCGTTAGTTCATAAAAATAGACCAATGTGTATCTGTTTGTATATTTTTATATAAATCAATATAATATATCCGTTCTATCACTCCAAAGTTTAAAAGTAAAAAACCGTGCCTTTTTCTATTTCTTATATTCCATCATGGGTGAATGGTTACCTTGTAGAGATAGAGAATACTCTCAGGTGTGAGTAATTTTCTAGCATGGTAGAGAGAGTCCACATTCTTCGCAACAACCCTGACCATGTCCTCAATGCATTTGTTTCAACTTTTATTACCTGTGAATGTTAAGTCAAGGCGTTTGAACAAAGAGTTTTCGGGTAGTGTATTATTAGTCATGATAACCAGTGGCTGAGAAGGTTTCTTGTAATTGTTAAAGGAAAAAAAGCTTAGTCTTAGCAGCTTTGAATGTTACCGCCCATTTATGTGCCCATTCCGTTACACACTGGAGGTCTTTCTCTAAGGTTTCAGCCATTCCCTTAGATATATGTTCATTCGTTTTCCCCTTGTGTCTGCTACAGAGCGTGGTCATCAGCAAATATACTAATCTCGGTAACAATTTTATTAGAGAGGTCATAACAGAAATAATAAAAGACCTAGGATTAACCTGTGTGGCACATCTGTATTTATATTGCGTTTCTTTGACGTATGACCATCAAGAACAACCTGTATTTTTCTCTTTTAGAGGGATGTGATTATATTAAGTATTCGTCCAGTAATACCATATATTTTTATTTTCATGAGAAGACCTTGGTGCCCGACCCAGTCAAAGGCCTTAAATATATCTAGGTCTACTTCCCTAGTTTCCCCTGCTTTCTCTAGTGTGTGGTATATACGTTCAGTAATTACAGTTAGGATATCTGCTGTAAAACAAGCTTGCCTAAATACATACTATTGGTTGGAAAGATGTTTAGTATCTATGAGGTGGTGAACTAGTGCTTGACTGAAAGATTTTGGCAAAAACAGAAAGGAAGCTGATGGGTCGATAACTGAATAAGTGAATTCTTTCACTAGAATTCTTGAAAACCAATACCACAAAAGCAATTTTTCAGCAGTCAAGAAAGCAAGATTCAGTAAGGCATTTGTTGAAGAGCTTGGAGAGAACTGGAGCAACGTCAGTGGAGTATTTTTTAGTAGTATAGCAGGGATGAGATCAGGTCCACACGTCTTCAAGATGTCTAGATTTTTTTATGATGAGATAATTTTCACATCATCGAGTGTGGCTTCTATCTGCAGAGGAAAATTGGAGAGGGAGTGTTTGTTGGGTTTAAAGTGGAGTTGGAGGCAAAGCGCTGAGCAAGCAGGTTAGCATTCTCGGTTGCAGTTATAAACAGCCTTGTTGGATAGAGGAGGAATTGTTCATTGCTCATTATTTACTACACTGTTATAGATTTTAAAGAAATCACAAGTTTCTAATTTCTGCAACTCAATGTATTTTCTGGTGATTTTGATATGCCTTTCCTTGGCTGTGGCTATTTCACTCTTACAATTATTTCTAGCTTCTATAAACTTTTGTCAATTTGTACTGGACTTATGTTGGATAAGTTTGCAGAATGCATGCTGTTTTTTAGCGATGGCAGTTGCACGAGTAAAAGTGAACCATTGGGGAGAGTGGGGTTTGCTATAGAATAGGTACGGGCAAAATGAATGCCGATGCTGAAAATGTATAAACATTTTGACCCCCTCCTTACTTAAAAAGCTCACAAAAAAATCAGGAAATTAACCAATTTTAATGAAATTTTCAGTATTTATCAAATAATGATCGCGGAATATAATGAACTAATTACATTTATTTAAATCTTAGTGGTAATGTATTATTTTGTTTTAACAAAAAATACCTTTACTAAAGTTATGGTTTTCAGTAGTAAATAAAAAAACGCAAGAAGTTATTTTTTTACTTTTTTTTTATATAAATAAAGCATCGTAATTTGTATCAATAAAAATAAAATAAAATAATTTTTATAGGAACATTACGAACAAAGCCCCTAAAGTCTGTATTAATGAATTCGATATAACTCGAAGAAAAATGAATTTCTCGAACTACCAATATTACCATTGCTTATTTAATATTTTCACAAAAAAATTATAATTGCAAAAAATATTTCTACTTTTTCTTTTTATGAATTACAGGTTTTGCATAATTTTTATATGCAAGATTTTAATAATTTCCTTGCTCGCAAGAATGTGAAACTTTTATTTTATTTTTTATATAATATTGACCAATAATTAAAAAAAAATAATTTAAAAACAGGAATAGAAAAATAATTAAATTAAAAAATCGAAAAATTTATACAAACGTTCTGAATAGGAATGTACGGATGCACTTCTGGGAAAAAGCAAACTATCACACCCCTTCCTCCCTTTTAATTACATGACGTCATAGTCAGTCTTTCGACTGCCTGAAATTTGGGCCTTCATATATTCTGTGTTTGCAAAATTTTAGTTTGTTGCATTTTGCGAACGGCAGAATCACTCGGTTTTGGGTCTAATTAATTTATGTTTTGTACAAACAAGGTGTTTTTTTTTAATTTAATTCAATATCTTAGGACTTTACTAATTATCTTTGAAATAGACACAGAAAACTAATATTTATCTTTAAAAGGATTTTTACAATGAATTTATTGAACTTCAAAATTTAGCTGAATTGGGTAGCTCGCCGTGAAATCATTTTTCATAACTTTTTTTTCACGTGTACAAATATTTTTTTCCTTTTAGTTTAGTCCTTAACCTTTCAAATACAATCAAAAAGTAATCAGAAACCTACAAAAAAATTATGATAAATCTGCTTTCAAAACTAGGTCCCCCTATTTTTGTCTGCCCATTTTTGCCCGTACCTACTATAGAATATCTGTGTGGAACCATGTGCTGCAATTGCTGCTTTAAACAATTCAATAAACTTATTTGCACTCTGTTCTGCAGGAAGAGAAAAGGTACTGCTTGATGGCGCATCTCTGATGTGATCCCTGATGGTTTCTGAGTCAGCCTTCTCGAAGTATCTTGTTTTGAGCAATGGCTCTTCAACTTGAGGCTGAGACCTTAGATTGCTGTCTGCAAATATTATGTGATTATCATTACCGAGTGGTCATTTGTTACACAATTCTTGGGAACTGTGGTCAAAAATAGGTCTAGAAGTGAGGCTTGCTGATCCTGATTATCTGGGAGATGGGTCAGGAATTTAATAGTCTGTGCCAGCGAATGGGATATAGGAAAGATTTGTGTGATGCCACCAGATGCATCTGTGTAACCGGAAAAACAAAGCCAGTTACTGTGGTGAACATTAAAGTCACCAAATACATGTACTTGAGCGCTAGTATCTAGGAAGAGTGCTGAATCTATACTGCCAGAGACATGATTGATTAGGGCACAGCCCTTGATCGAGGGAGAATGGTAGGAAAAAGTAGGAATATATTTATTATTTCTATGTATACATTTCACTGTTAAACTAATTAGCTAATCATTATGAATTTTGGAAGATAGCTGCGGGATATTTTGGATAATTAAATGTAGTTCTATGCAAAGAAACAAAGAAGAGGTAATGACAGTGAAATTTCAGATGTTTCTTATTTTTGTGCAATTTTAACAAGGTTATTACACATTAATGAATAAATATTTACAAATTTCACATTTTTGGAGGTATTTTAAACGGTTTAAGGGGCTACTATGAGCACAATCTCCAATTTGAAAGTTCAAACATTTTAGGCTTGCATAAAATTTTATCCAATTAAGAGAGATTTTTAATTTCAATTTTGTCTTAAGACCTCTAAGCTTAAACCTTAAATTTTTATATATATATATATATATATATATATATATATATATATATATATATATATATATATATATATATATATATATATATATATAGATTGTTGGAGAGCTATTGGCTACACATTAGCAAACGTGTTTCAATGACCCCCTAGCAGGGAAAATCACCTCATCAGGACAAAAACCATCCACGAAACTTTCAATAAAGACCATCCATTTATATTAAAGTCAACTTTACAGGGTTGAACCATTCTAAAAAGAAAGAGGGGTACTAACAACCTATATCAAAACAAATATAACCTATTCACAAAATAATGTTAGGTTTTTCAAGGTATAATTCTGAAGCAGTAGTAATAATAATAATAATAATCGTAAAACAAGAAACAGGAAAATAATTTGGTTTTTACCTCCCTTTAATAGTGCTCTTAAAACTGGACTGGGTAGGAAATTTTTGCAATTGCTAGATAGGCACTTTCCCCCAGGTAGTATATTAAATAGTATTTTCAATAGAAATACTATAAAATTGGGTTATAGTCGTTGTGAAAACCTTGAAAGAATTATTAAAAAGCATAATAATAGGATACTAAAAGGCAATAATAGTAAAAATACTTGGGGAAATAAATCATAATGATAAAGATAATAATTATAAAAATACTGAAAAATGTAACTGCAAAATTCCTAGTACTTGTCCCATGAATAATAAATGTTTAACGAAATCAGTAGTTTACCAAGCTAAAATATTCCCTGAGGAAAATCCTAGTGATATAAAATTTTATATAGGTAGTACGCAGGCAACTTTTAAAGAAAGATTCTATGGGCATAAAAGTTCTTTTACTAATCAAAAATACGAAAAAGACACATCATTATCACTTCAATATTGGAAATTAATAAAGGAGAATAAAACTCCAAAGTTAGAATGGCGGATCATAAGAAGATCGAAAGTATGTAATTCATTACATGCACCGTGCTTTTTATGCCTTCATGAAAAATTAGAAATAACGAATTTTAAAGACCGGGAGAAACTATTGAACATTAAACAGGAAACAGCAATTTCCTGTAAACATTTCCAAATACATTCACTGAAAAAATTATAAGAATATTAACGAATTAATCATACCATCGACTTATATATTGTAATATGCTTTATTATTTATTTCAGGATTTTAAACGCTAAATCTTATTTACTTACTTATTTATTTTAAACGCCAAATCTATTTTAAACGCTAAATTTTTAACGAAGAAGCTATTAAATTTTATAAAAATAATTTTTAGTGAAATTTTTACCGTGAATAATGGAATTAGACTTAGTTACTAATATACTTAACCATATTATAAGAGTAATTTGTATATATATAAATTTTCACGTTTGTTTGTATATACGTCGGTACTTTTGTATTATATAGAGAAATAGCGCTAAATTTATAGTTTAGTAATATATGTCTATATTTATATCTCGATTTTAAGTGGGAAAAAAACCTTAGTTAAATTTATGAATTGCTCTGATATTGGAGTAATAGTTCTAAAAATCCGTATTAACAAAACAAACGAAAAACAATTATAATTATAATGGTTGGAGCTAGAAAATTTAATGCAAACTTATAATAAATCTGCTTCAGAATTATACCTTGAAAAACCTAACATTATTTTGTGAATAGGTTATATTTGTTTTGATATAGGTTGTTAGTACCCCTCTTTCTTTTTAGAATGGTTCAACCCTGTAAAGTTGACTTTAATATAAATGGATAGTCTTTATTGAAAGTTTCGTGGATGGTTTTTGGCCTGATGAGGTGATTTTCCCTGCTAGGGGGTCATTGAAACACGTTTGCTAATGTGTAGCCAATAGCTCTCCAACAATCAATATATTGCTCTGTTTCATGCATTGAGCAGTCTTTGGAATTACATATTGTGTTGTTGTTATGAGTTACTGAAAAATTCTACCAACAGTATTATAATAATAATAATAATAATAATAATAATATATATATATATATATATATATATATATATATATATATATATATATATATACAATGAAAATTACAATTGAATTTTCCAAAATGATCCAAGATGGTCAAATTAAAGTAAATTATAAATATTAAAGAATTAATATTTATAAAATTATCTCAGCCAGATATAAAAGCTCGATAAAACCAAATAGAAAATAGAGCTTAAAATATGAGCAAACAGTTAATAAAATATGTTAAAAAACACTTTGAAATGAGTTAAAAACATATTTAATCTGAAATGGAAACACTAGATAAATGGATAGTCCTTAATCCGCGGAGTTTCGAAGAAATACTTTCCTTCTCATCAGAGGGTAGGAATTAGCAAAATGCGGGATCGGATTTTGCATGGAGAAATATTTGATGAAACAACAAATAAGTCAAAGATCTTACTTGAAAACAAAAAAAAGTGAAGCAGAGGGAATATGGTAAAGAAAAAGGTGATTACACACGAATGGATAATCTGGTGGAAGATAAAAAATCCGGTGATGGTAAAATCCAAATGTAAAACTTCAAGAAAGTTAAAAGAATTTCCATTTGTACAAGTAAAATCCAAAGAAATCCCATAATTGGAAGAAGATGGTCCGTAATAATCCAAAGGCAGAAATCCATGGAATAATTAACAAAAATGTGTACAAGGAAAAAAAGAAAAGATTCCAATAATATTAATAAAAGAAAAATAAGATGTGCTTTTCACTCTACTTCCGAGACATAAATATAAATAAGAATCTCTATATGTATGTATATGTGTGTGTGTGTGCGTGTATGTATGTGTGTGTGTGTGTGTGTAATATTTTTATTTATGTAGACAAATATTGCATAGTCGCTATACTGTATATACTAATGTTACAGACAAGTGGTCGGTCTGGAGTTAAGAACCAGACTTTTTCACGGGAACACAGACTTTATTATGTCGCCTGAAGAAAGCATGTTGGTCCAGACCGACCACTTGTCTGAAATATTATCATGTTCAGTGTAGCAACTATGTAATATTTGTCTTTATAAATAAAAATATTATATTGTGCTCTTGTTATTGAGCACTCTTTATAACCTTGTTTTAATTCACGAGTTTTCCCTCTTGAATACCTTTATATATATATATATATATATATATATATATATATATATATATATATATATATATATATATATATATACAATAAATATACATAGGTATGACACAAGGGACGTTTAAGCAGAGATTTTACATGCACAACAGTTCCTTTAGCGCAAAAACAAGGATAAAGACAACAAAACACCATTCAGCATTAAATGGGGGATCATACTCACCTGCCTCAAAACGGTGCCCCCTTTGTGATGCGAAGAAATACTACTTTATAAAGACTATAAATGACACCCAAAAGACCTGTTTAAACGTCCGCAGTGAAATCCTTAAGGCCTGTATACATAGGAGACAAGCGATCCTAACAAACTGAGAGGACCGAACAACAAACGAAGATCCTACCTAAAGGAAATTTTTTCAAGAGTATTCTAAATGCAGTTAATTTAACACATAAAATAATTTAGTAAAAGTAGAAATAGATATTTAGGCAATTGTAAGTATAAAAATATTAAGAATTTTTATGGCTATATTAAAGAATACCATAAACCAATACATATATATATATATATATATATATATATATATATATATATATATATATATATATATATATATATATATATATATATATATATATACACAAATAAAAAGACATAGACATTACAAGTCAGTAATGAAATTTAATAGCTTATATAAAATCCCTTAGAACCTGATACCAGATAATAGTAACGGAAGATAAAATAAAATAACAGCATATAGGATACTGATTGATTAATCAAAATATAAGAGTATAAAATATATATAATGAATAAAATAAATAAAAACATATATATAAGAACATATAAAAAATATATAAAAAATAAAATATAAAATATGATATAATCGAAAAGCAAAGGATCACGAATTACCTCCTTTAACTAAGATGAAGAAAGACAAAACGTTCAAGAATTAATAAGATATATTCATTATCTCCTTTGGACCCACCAAAACTAACCGATCAGACCGGAAACCATGCCAATTAGAAACAGAATAGGAGAATATACATTAACTAAAAATATATTAAATAAAAAATTAAATAATTAAAAAAATTGATATAAAAATGATATAAAATATACAACAATAGGCATAAGCTATAGTTAAATAAAATGGACATCATTATAAACAATATATGCGGTGCTGCTTTTTCTTCAAACAGAAAATAACATGGTTCACGAGAGCCTAACATTATTTACGATTTACCATTAACTGGTCGCCCTTATGTTAGGCTTGAAACCGACGGTACCAATGTTTTTTTTTTGTTTTTTTTTTTACACGGTGGTCACCATTTGTCAAGACCCGGAAGCCACTCAGGAATAAGGGTTTCTGACCTTCTGTACAATTTTAAATAAATAAACATTAAGCTCTTATATTGAAAAGGGTTTTTCTTTGTAATCGAGCACTTGGAATTATTTCCCAAAATAAACAGTAAACAAATATATATATATATATATATATATATATATATATATATATATATATATATATATATATAATAGTTGAGAGTGTTTAATACTATTGTAGATGTTTATAACTATTATTATCATCATCACCATTTTTATTATTGTTATTTTTTATTATTATTACTAAATTTTTTACTATTATTGTTATTATAATTGTTTTACTGTTATTATTATTATTATTATTATTATTATTATTACAGATAATTATTGACATAATTATGCTTATATCATTATTATTAGTAGTTGTAGTAGTAGTAATAGCATTATCATTAGTATTATCATTAACATTATTATTACTTTATTTAATTGGAATTAATTATTGAGATGAGTATTATTTATTGATTTTATTTATTGTGGACTATTATCCTCATCTTTTCTTAGTTGTTTCACGACGTTTCGGCCAAGTATTCCTCTGGTCATCGTCAGGTGGTAACCGCGACGGGATAAGAACTCTGAATCTCCTGACTGCATCCACTGCAATTACTGCCTTCTGTAGTTGTTGTTGTCTCACCACGTTTTGGCCCAGTAAGCCTCTGGCCGGCTTTGGGTAGGATTGAACCATTATCTTCAGACAATTCTCACTTGGAACCGTAGAGATTCAACGTCTCTATCAACTGCGTCACGGGTTACGAAGGATAACAGTCCGCAATAAATAAAAATAATTTATTGTTATTACTATTATTTTTTTTTTACACAGGCATCACCACATTATCAAGGCCAAGAGACCACTCAAGGATAAGGGTTAAAGAGTGTACAGTAGAAATTGGACAATATAGTAATCATTAGTAATGAAAATTCGGTAAATTTGATAACTTATATGAAACGGCTCATCAAAAACTTGTTTACATTAGACTTGAAGACAACCATATTGTAGTCAGCCGGAAAGCAGGGAAACGGGAGACAATTCCACAGGCGTGCAGTTCTAATAAAGAATATTTGTTCATAGAATCTACGTTTAGGTTTAGGCACAGATAAAGAGTGGGGGGAATTATTGATAGTGTTTTCAGCTAGACGAGTGTTTCTTGTGAAAGTTTGGCGAGGGGGGACCATAGACTGAAGCTCAGTCAAACACTTTCCATGAAAATAACGATACATCAAAGACAAACTCGCAACATCTCTTCTGTGAGATAGAGGTTGCAGGGAAGAGAAAAGGACATCTCCTACGAGGCTACGAAGTCTATTTTGAACTCTATCAAGGCAAGACAAGTCCTTTCTAGCAGCTCCTGCCCAGATGTGGCAACAGTATTCCATCCTTGGACGTACCTGGCTCTTATATAGATAGAGAATTGCATCAGCAGTGAGATATCTACTGGATCGATAGAAAGATCCCACCATTTTTCCAGCGGCCTTGGCAACAGATTTGATGTACGTGTACCATTTAAGATCAGGAGTAAAGGTCAAGCCCAGAAGCTTGTCAAAACTTGAGGCCTCCTGAAGACGAGACCCATTTATTTCAATTGATACCAGATGTGGATCAGAATGTTGATGATGTAAAGAGAGAAGCTTGGTTTTAGATGCATTAAAAGTAACCAGCCACTCCTTTCCCCATTGTACCACATCCTCAAGGTCAGAGGAGAGAGAATCGGAGAGAAGTTGGTCGTTTACTGTCTTAGATGTGCTACCATAAATGGTAGTGTCATCAGCATAAATGTCTACGAATGATGTAAGGATGTGATTTGGAAGATCATTAATCTAGACCAGGAAAAGAGTTGGGCCCAGGATGGACCCCTGGGGGACACCAGCATTAATACTGTAAGCTTCTGATTTTTGCCCCTCAACTACTACTCTTATGAACCTATCAGAAAGAAATGATTTAATAATTGAGAAGACATTTCCAGCTATACCATAGCTGGAGATCTTGTGAAGTAAACCTTTATGCCATACCCTATCAAAGGCCTTAGATATGTCAAGAGCAATTGCCCTTGAAAGGTAGCCTCCGTTGAGAGATTTGCTAATCCTATGAGATATAACTGTAAGCACATCTGCTGTAGATCTAGCAGAACGGAAACCATATTGCGTGTCACTAAGAGGGTTATTTTTGTTGAGATGGTTGATTACTTCTGTATTTAACACAGATTCCAGCAACTTACTCATGACGCACAGGAGACTTATTGGCCTGTACTGAGAGGGGGATGAGCGATCACCTGAATTCTTAAATACAGGGCATACTGATGAAATTTTCCAGGGTGATGCGAAGCTATTCTCCTTAAGACAACGTTTAAACAGTTTTGTAAGTATGGGCGCTAGTTCAGGTTGAAGTTTTTTGAGTACTATAATTGGAATACCGTCAGGGCCAGTTGCTTTACTGGAATCAAGATTTTTGATTAGCTTGGCAACATCACGTACAGATATATGTATATCACACTCCGTGATTTCTGATAGAGGAGGAAATATTGGGGGTTGGCGGCCTTGGTCGCAAAGGGTAGAATTAGCTGCAAAGTTCTTGGCAAAGAGTTTGGCTTTGTCTGATGCTGATGAGATTACCTCAGGTCCATTGATAATAGTTGGGATGGAGCACACGCTTCTGTTCAGGATTCAGTTTGCTATTTGCCAAAACTGGTGGGAACCAAGCCGCTGCTCAGCTACTTTGGACTTAACGGATTGAGCATACAACTCTCTTGCGTTCTTTATTACTTTCTTACAATGGTTGCTGGCAGTCCTGAAAGTGGCTTTAGTTTCCATACATCTATTACGTTGGAAGCAGTGGAAAAAGTGATTTCTGTGCGCAATGGCAGCAGCACATTCTGGAGAGAACCATGGCTGGCTGTTAGGTTTTTGCTGAAACTTTTTCGAGGGTATGAAACGGTCAATACCTACAATTAACCATTCCGTCAGGTCTAATACTATAGATGACACATCCTTTTTAAACATGGAATGCAGAGGTAGATCAGATATAAATGTACGGAAGCTATCCCAGTCAGCCTTAGTGTATCGATATACTGTACGATGGAGAGGTACGTCTGGGGACATATTACATTTCATTTTTATCTTAATTGATACAACAGAGTGGTCGGAAGATCCAAGAGGCGACAGAACAGAAACTGAACATAGTTCAGGGCAAGTTGTGAGAAAAAGGTCTAGTAGGCTCGCATACTGGCCGTCATTGTTGGGCACACGGGTGGGTTCCTGAACAATCTGAGTGAGGTCATAGGCAATGGAGAAATCATGACAGAACCTCCCCTCATCATCGGTCTTGTTTGAGTGGGTCAACCATTCCACGTTGTGAACATTGAAGTCTCCACATACGTGAATGTTAGCTGAAGGATAAGCAGATAGGACTTAGTCAATTTTCTCAGATATGCTTTTAAAGATAGTAACTCCGCTGTTGTGGGGGCGATAGAGAGTAAATATAAATGCAGTAGTGTGAGCTAATGCAACCTGGAAGCACATATAGGGTAAGTTAAGATCTTCCCTGGAGATGTCCCTACCACATGGAAAGCCATCTTTAATATAGGCACATATTCCATGCACATCTTTAATATAGGCACATATTCCATACCCATGGCGATCTTGGGGGTCAGATTTAGAAGTTAAGTTAGAGTATCCTTTAATTGTGAACTCTTCTAGGGAAATAGCCTGTCCAATGCCAGTTTCGCTTAAAAATAAAAGGTCTGATTTAATCTCCTGTAATTGGGTTTCAACCTCTGGAAGGTTAAAACGTAGACCCCTGATGTTGGAGAAGGAGACATGGTAGTAGGGGTCTATGGTGGAAGGTGGAGAACCGGGTTTAATCGTGTATTTTTTCTTGAAACTTGTCATGATGAAATTTTGGAATTTGTGGACTAGGTCTTCAGATTTACTTAGAGCAGGACAGAGAGGGGAAACTAATAGAGAAAAAGAAACAAATAATTTTTTTTTGTAGCACATGATAATGTAAAGCCGTAACAATTACCCACTAATATAGCATCGAGAGGCCCCACCAGAGACTACTGCATGGTCCAGAATCCATTCACCAAATGGCAATACAGCAGCCCCAGTACTTTGCACCTGCTGATAGGACAGCCTCCTTAGTGGTTAATCCAAGGTTCGGGTCCCAGACTATCAGGCGGATAACGTCAGCCCAGATAAAACGTTTACCTCCAGCACCTTTACTAGTGACATGACTACAAGGATAGACATAGAAACAGAAAATTTCTGCCATCTCTTCCAACTGTGCGTGCAAAATACTGCCAACCTAGAATACAGCTTTTTCTTCTCCCTTTGTCAGAAAAATCGCTCATTAAAAAATGAGGACTGAGGGACAAAAAAGGAGAAGCGAGAGTAACAGGGGCTGCAGATAACGCATCCACGATGCGTTTTCTACTCTCCATTAAAAAAAAAATAAAAAAATAAAATAAAAAACTATTAAGTATTATTATTGGCATCACATTACTTTTATGAGTATCTATATATTAATAAAATAGCGTGTGTGTTATTTTCTGTGTCACGCTTACATCCGGGTATTTTATCAAGAATTCTTCATAAGTTTTGGTTTCGGTTTCGATTATAACTGATGGCACTCCAGTAATCTATTTTTTTTTTCATAAATATTTTTACCAAGAATTCTTCATAAGTTTTGGCTTCGGTTTTAATTATGGCTGAAGGAACTCGTTATATATATATATATATATATATATATATATATATATATATATATATATATATATATATATATATATCATAAGTTTTTATTTCGGTTTCGATTCAAGCTAATGCACCCAAGTCATATGGATATGTTTTTTTTTTTTTTTTTTTTTAAATCGCTATTTTATGATATATAAAAATCGATAGAACATTAACTCTATAATAATATATACGAACTTTGCAGGAGTTAAAATATCATATGAAGTGTACTTAACGACCGGGCTTTGCCAGGCGTTCGTGCTAGCTTAGATAAATACTTTTGCAGTTTTAACAAAAAAGCTACAATAATATCAGAGTGTCTCCATTTATACTGAACATCTACAGAATGCTAACATCAATATATTACGTATGAATGAGTCCCCTGTGAAATTTCCACAGGTCCCGCTAGTCATCATCATCATCATCATCATCATCGTCATCGTCATCGTCATCGTCATCATTACTATTTGACAGCTAAGATTTTGCCACACTTAAAACATTGTAATCCTTTACCCCTCACCCTTTTATGTATTGACTTCTAAAAATTTGCAGAAAGAATTGTTTCGGTCTGTCTAGACAATTTTCTGTTGCAGTGATAGAAACAATCACGTGCTGACATGTTTTAGGCTGACTTTTATTTTTAAAAATTAAGTCTGAAATCGTCTTTTCTAATTAAGCCAGCGATGGGAGGTGACATGTTGGTTTTCCTGTCCATCTAATTTTTCAAATCCACTCAACTGAAGATTAACCTATCTTTGGACAACTGCATTAACCACAAAAACAATTTCCATGAATTTCAGATGCATTGAAAATTTTCCAACCGGGCCAATTGTACTCAACTGAATTTTAATTTGGATTTGATTCTTTCTAAAAAATTATTTTCACCTTTCGGGTTACCTGTGAGAGAGTCTTCATGCAAGCTGCAATTTTATGCTCGGTTTGTTTTTATTATTTTTCTATATTTCTTCCCTTTTTCACTCGTTATTTTTAAAAGACATGCATATCTTTGCAATTTATGACTATAATAAATTGCGGTTTCATTTAATGTCGTAACCAGCAAATTCTAGCTTTGCTACAAATATAATTTGCTGATTTTTTTCTGTCCTCTGATTGGAAGAAGAGCATTCTTTGAAATTCGACGGAATAAGGACTTTGTAAATTGACTTTTGCAGTATTCAATCAAACAATAAATTTAACTGCAAATTTCAGTTTACAATTTAATTTTTTTTTCTCTCTTATTTCGGCCCAACATTTGCTGAATATTACATGTCAGCAATTGAAAATAAAATCTTTAATGATAGTATTGAAAAACCCACAATATATGCATGATATGTAGATGATATATTTATATTACCCAAAAATATAAACGAAATAACAAAACTAAAAGGAACACTCGAACTAAACTCCCATCTAAAATTTACCATAGAACATAATATAAACAATAAAATACCATTTCTAGACATACTAATTAACTCAGAAAACAACGACAAATTTACCACCACCGTATACAAAAAAAACAACCAGTAAACATTCCTGCCTTCTTAATTTTAACAGCTATTGCCCCAACAAATATAAATAGCCATAATAAAAAACCTATTAGACCGAGCACACCGAATATCATCTAGTAAAATCTTTTTCTACAAAGAGCTAGCAAACATTAAACAAACACTAGTTAACAATAACTTTCCCAATAAAATAATCGATCAAGAAATAACCCAATTTATTAGAAATAAAAACAAACCAATTAATCAAAACGAAAACACCCTAATTCCACTATACTACAAAAATCAAATGCACTATAATCACAAACAGGACGAAATCACCATTAAAAATATTATAAAAAGATATATAAAAATAAAAAATCCTAACAACAAAACAAAACCAATAATATATTATAAAAAATACCTAACGAAAAACCTAGTAGTAAAGAATAATAACAACGATATAACCGATAAAATGAGTATAGTCAATGTAGTTTATTTGTTTAAATGCCCCCTCGAGGACTGCTACTCGAAAAATATGTACTATATTGGCCATACACGCACTACATTGGGAAGACGTCTCACAGGACATCAGAACACCCCCAGTGCTATTTGCAAACACCTCGAACAAGAACATAACATAATAAACACCACCTCCAAACAATACAAAGAACTTTTAAAAATGATACTAGCGTATTAAAAATTTGCAATAATTACCAACGACTAACAATGCTAGAAGCATTAATAATAAAAAGTAAAAACCCAACCATTAATAAAATAACTTTGACAACAGCAGCCGAATTCTCCACCTATTTTAACAGGATAAAGGTGAAGAGGAAGGAAAAAAATTCAAATTAGGCGAAACTACACATAGTAAAGTAGTAATAAAAACAGTAAAACGACAGAGAACAAATCAATCAATAAGTAGGATGCACAGGAAGAACAACCCTGACGATGGTCAATCGAGACCGAAAACGTTCGGTAAACTAAGTGACTTTATAAGAACTTTGGATCCCACAACAAAAATACTTGTACGAAAACAAGAAAAAGAAAAATTCGAAAGAAAGATCATAAAAAGAAGAACGAAGATCCTCTTCAATAAAATATGCGCGAATATATATATATATATATATATATATATATATATATATATATATATATATATAGTAACATATGTATATCTATACATATGTTGTAATGTAAATTTATAAATTAATTAAAAAAATTAACTTCCATACTATTTTGTTAATCACACTTTTAAACCATTGTACATTTATTGTAGACACGTTCTTAACACGTTAAAAACACTTTTTTTGTTTACACACGAGACACTTCACTATTTTAAGTAATTTAAATGTAATTTAAACTGAAGCATCTGAATTTGAGCTGAAGCATTCGGATTTTAAACGAAATAGTAATCAAAAACTACCTGAAGACGACTGAAGAAAATCAGTTGAAAGTACTTGCAAAAAAAGTGAGAACGTGTATATGAGGACACTTCTTAAACTATACAATCAACGAATTTTTAATCTACAGACTTGCACCTTGATATCTAGGATAATCAGACAAGTGGAACACTTTTTAATCAGTTTTCACCCGGAAAGGGGGCTGCTAAGCCGTTAAAATTGAAAATTGCTACTTGGGAATCATCGATTTTATCTATATTCAACTAAAAGGGTCATGTATACACGGGTTACTATTTTTTAAAAAGACAGACATGAAATCTCCATTATAATAAACTCATCTCATTACTTATAACTAGGGCTATGACAACAGCATATTCTTTTCATTCTTTTTACTCTCGAGTATATATCCGACACAGTTAGACACAATTAATCAACTGAGAACCACATCACTCTACATAAAAACATATAAGATATCAATGGATATATACCTGAGAATCAAAACAAGGAAAAAATATGCTGTTGTCATAGCCCTAGTCATAACTAAGGCTGTGACAAGAGAATATTCTTACCATTGTTTTGACTCCTGAGTATATATCCGACACAGTTAAACACAGTTAATCAATCGAGAACCACCACTCGATCTAAAAACATATAAGATATTCACTGATATAAACAGAATATGAAAAGAATATGCTGTTGTCATAGCCCTACTCATAACATACAATAATATCATCAATTGTAGCCACTACATTTTGCCTCTTTCATTTTACCGTGTCACTTATTCTACAATTAACATTTTAGACTTTATTATTTATAGTATTGCCACAGTGATTCATCGCTCAACAATTATTTATAGCGGTGGTCGTCGGATTAGTATTTTTGTTGTTGCTTCTAATATTATCCAGTATTGTCGGTTGAATGTCATGATTATATGGTAGCGGGCACACGGAATGCCTTATTCATAGAAGTTTTATTGTGAGAATCGCTTCAGCCGAGAATGGAAATATTCATAAACCCCAAACGAAAATTAAGCCTAATCGTGTGAACATAGCTTATATAATATACATAAAAATAACATTAGTAAACCTTGTCAGTCGAGACAATACTAAAAAAAAAACAAAATACTAAAAAAAAAATTATATCTCTATGCATACGAAGTGTATTTACATTATATTTTACTTGGTCTACCTGTCTGTCTGTCTGTCTGCCTGTCTGTTCCACTTTTTTCTTGGAAACTACTGACTGCGCTGATCTCGCTGAAATTTTGTGTAGACTTTTTGTTAAAATAAGGTACAGCGAACGAAGTATTATCATATATGTTCGATGCACAGTTAGGGAATAATAGGAAGTTATTATTTGATGTGAAAATTAACACAAATTTAAACACATTAAACTATCAATTTAGCATAAATTACTTATCTCAAGTCAACGGTCTATAACTTTTGCCCATTTTTTCAGGCTAAAAAATCAAACATGTTTATATATTTGTATGTATACGATTCACTCTTAATTAACCAATCATTATAAATTTTGGAACACAGCTACTAGACATGCTTGGTTCAAATATGGGCTGTATTTAGTCCAATTTAGTTTTATTTAAAGGAAATAAAGAGGGGGTAGAAGCCTTTTGTGAAAATTCGAATTCCTCTGATTCTTGTGAAATAAATATTTGACATCAATTAATAGACATCTCCATGGAGAAATAAAACTGTTTTTAGAGTTTTGTCAGAATATAGATACAGCCGCACATTTGAAAATTCAAATATTTTAGATTTGCATTATATTTGATACTTAGACAACAATTAAGCAAAATTCCCTGAATTTTATTTTCTTCTTAAGACCTCCTTAAGCTTAATCTTTAAATTTTCGACATTTTCTAAGATCAATATCATGTAATACATTTTGATGAAAATTGGAATAAGAATTATTGGCATAAGGTTTAGTTTCATTATATCAAGATATTTTAGAATTTTCACACGCACACACACACACACACACACACAAACACACACACACACACACACACACATATACGTATATATGGAGAAATAAAATAAGAACAAACCAAGTTTTTCATATCTTCATCTCGTTGGAATATTTTTTTCTTTATTTTTATATATATATACTTGACGTTGACTGGGTTCAAAAACAGCCTACAGAAAATGGACTCTGATTTATGAAAGTATGATAGGTTATGAAAAGGAAGGGTTGTAAAGAGATAGCTTCGAATTTGGGGATATCAAAACCAAAGCAAAATATGATGAAAGTAAAAATAAAATAGATAAACCCCATAATTTATTATACCATACCTGTTCACACTAAAACACTTATCACAATATTCTGTGGATCTATATTAAAAAACCTTGTTAAACTTTGTGACATATTTCCATTCTATGGAGGTCAGGCGCAAACGAACACCTCATAATTTTATTATACCATATTTCTTCAAGCTGAAACATAATTATCAAAGTATACTTACGCAGATAGATATGATAAGTCTTTATTAAAGTTTGTGTTTATTTCCATTCTATGGAGGCCAGGCATGAACGCAGACCCCAAAATTTTATTATACCATCCCTATTTAAGTTAAAACATACTATCAAAGTATTATTATGTACATCTATATCAAAAACACTTGTAAACGTTTTTTTTTTTGTAATTTTTAAATTTTTTGTTTCCATACTTTATGGACCAGGCGTGTACGCAGACCCCACAATTTTAATGAATCATCATTATGCCAGATCAAACATATACATTCCTGTGTCTCGATACATCTTCTATCATTATATGTGATCAGTTTTCTATGATAGTCAACCATATAGGAGCCTAATCGTGACCAGACACACACACAGACGTTTAGCTTTATATTATATATATATATATATATATATATATATATATATATATATATATATATATAGTAAAGTAATTTATAAAATATATATGGCGATTAAGTTACACTGAATATTTTGCATTTCATCCACTCTAGGACTCTTCAGGCTTATGCGCAAATTCTGGGGTTGTTTATCGTTTTTATATGCTCCTCTTCTATTGAGATTTTAGTTAGCCAATAAGCTTTCTAGTATCCACCGCGCCCTTCCTATCAGCCAATGAGCATGCATTTATCGGCCTATTTGGCCTCTGGTTGACCTGTTCCTTTGTGTGTGCTCTATTTAGTTTCTTGATCTGTTTTAAAACTAGGTTAGTGTTTTTTTGTTTTTTGTTTTTTGTTTTTTTAATGTTAGTTTATATATAAATATATATATGTGTACATACATATATGCACATATATGTATATATATGTATACATACATATATCTGTGTGATCGTTTATGCATATTCATGTTTATTTTATTTATTTATTTGTTTATTTCTATTGTTTTTGTTAGTTTTAAAACTATTTTGTATCGCTATCCTAGAGTAAATTTTATCTTGTGAACACAGTTGTTTGCTATTTCTCTTCTACAGTTTAATAGATGTTGGGGTTCTTTAAAGTACAGGATAGCAAATTTTTCATGAAGGCATAATCTACATGGGTCGTCAAGGTCCCTACACGTGGTAGCTTGTCTTATTATTTCTCATTCGACTACCGGCAAATGTCCGTTTTCTTCGAGTTCCCAGTATTTATTCGCTAGTGTTGTTTTCATACAGTGTTTTTTTTATTGTTGAATGTACTTTTGTGGTCATAGTATCGGGTTTTGAAATCTAAGGAAGTCATACGTAATATTTCTTGTTGTTCGGGTTTTCTTTCACAAATATTGTGGCCTGGTAAACTATGCTTTTGGTTAGACATTTATTTTGAAGTGGGCAAAGTGTGCGGTGTCTACAGTTGCATTTATCTTGTTCGTTATTAGTATTTTTATTTATAGTATGGTTGTTCTTGTCCGGGGTTGTTTATTATTATTATTATTATTATTATTATTATTATTATTATTATTATTATTATTATTATTATTTCTGCTAGTGTTAGTTTTATTTTTGTCATGGTGTCTACTTTTTTATTGTTTATTTTGTTGTTGTTTACATTGTTTTTATTTAATATTTTGTTATTATGTGCTTTAATTATCATCTCTGAATTTTCACAACAACTGCAGGATAACGTTAAGGTATTTTTATTGAAAATTTTGTGTAAGGGGTTGGTTGCGGGAAAGTGTTTTTCAATAAGATCTAGAAATTTCTTGCCAAGTTTTGTTTTTAACAATATATATATATATATATATATATATATATATATATATATATATATATATATATATATATATATATATATATATATATAGGCTCCTTCAGTCTTTGACAGACTATAGATAGCTATGAAGGGATGCCTGTGCATGAATTTTTTGTGGCAGGAGGTGTGCAATCTCCAGCCACCCCTCGACTGAGACGACATAGTTAAATACCAGTGGCAAGTGAAGTGTATGTACAGAATGACTGGAAACAAATGCTGAGATAAGCAGAGAGCACATACAATGCCTAGAATTCCCAAATGGTCCCCCATCTGGTACTAACCAGGCTCAACATTGCTTAACTTCGGTGATCTGATGAGAACCGGTGTGAACGCGATTATGCTGTGTCAACGTGATTATATGCCATATATATATATATATATGTCAACGCGATTATATGATATATATATATATATATATATATATATATATATATATATATATATATATATATATACAGTGTATCACAAAAGTGAGTACACCCCTCACATTTCTTCAAATATTCAATCAAAAGTAGTCTGTCTGCAGCATATATAACAGATTTCATTTATTTTCCCCTCAAAATAACTCAAAATATAGCCATTAAAAGCTAAATCCCTGGCTACAAAAGTGAGTACACCCCCTACAAAAAGTTGTCAATATTAACATACAATATGTCAATCCTCAATATTTTGTATGGCCACCATCATTATCCGAAACTGCCTTTACTTTCCTGGGCATGGAGTTTATCAGAGCTTCACATGTAGCCACTGGAATGCTCTTCCACTCTTCAATTATGACGTCACAAAGCTGGCGGATATTTGAGACTTTGCACACCTTCACATTCTGCTTGAGGATGCCCACAAGATATTCTATTGGGTTCAAGTCTGGAGACATGCTTGGCCAGTTCATCACCTTTACCCTCAACCTCTTCAGTAAAGCAGTGGTTGGATGTGTGTTTTGGGTCATTGTCATGCTAGAACACTGCTATGCAACCCAGTTTCTGGAGGGAGGAAATCATGTTCAGTATTTAACAGTACATGTTGGAGTTCATGTTTCCCTCAATGAAATGTAACTCTCCAATATCTGCAGCTTTCATGCAGCCTCAGACCATGACATTCCTACCAACATGCTTGACTGTAGGCATGACACACTTATCTTTGTATTCCTAACCTGGTCGCTGCCACACATGCTTAAGGCCATCAAAACCAAACAAATTAAATTTCGTCTCATCAGACCATAGGACATGGTTTCAGTAATCTATGGGCTTTGTTGACATGTCTTCACCAAACTGTTTGTGGGATTTCTTGTGTATTGCCTTCAGAAGAGGCTTCCTTCTGGGGTGACAGCAATGCACATCA
>NC_136484.1:148537475-148567475 GCF_053919585.1 Euprymna scolopes | reverse complement strand
TTGTTCATGGGCGAAAAGAAAGAACATGGAAGCGATTAAAATAAAGTTATGATATTTTCGAAGATCCTAGAGCTTATTCATGATCAAACCTAAGAGCCATTCTCTCTGTGTACAGAGAGAAGGCCTCCTCAACCGAACTGAATAGTCTCCAAGATCTTTAGATGAAATGTGGAGTGAGCACAACTCAAAATTGAAAAATTTGCTGCACGTGACGGGTTTTTAATGAGATGGTCAGTTATTGATGAAGACCTCTATGTATTGGCAAGTACGTCCGTTTAAAAAAAAAAATTATTCCATTTTCACCCCAAACAAGGCGCAGCACCACTTTATCGGAGCCATAATTTTTAGAGAGTTGAGCAGCAAGATGTCCATTCACATTACATTTGAACTTCTGCATGCCAGTACAGTTGGGAAAACAGGAACCCAGAATGGAGTTCTAAAGTCTATCAGTTCTGGGGAAGAAACTATTAGAGTAGATAGCCTTCTTACATCTAGGGATCTCTACTGTGTACTGGTGGGATCTTGCTGCTTGTCGGGTTTGTCAGGTTTGTTGGGGGTATTTACGTCGAGGGTACAAGGGTTTGTAGTCCGTTGAAGCCTCCACCATTATAATAGTTGTGGAACAGGTAAAGAGATGCAACATCTCGTCGATGGGACAGAGGCTGAAGCTTAGATGACAGTTCAGAATCTATCAGGTTGACGACTCTCTTTTGAACCCTGTTCAGGAGCGAGAGACTAGTAGCAGATGCACCAGCCCAAATGTGACAACAATATTCCATACATGGGCGAATGGTGGCCTTGTAGAGGTACAGGATACTTTCCGGCATAAGTAACTTTCAAGTACAGTATCAATAGCCCACGTTCCTTGCAGCGGCAATGCTCTCAATGTATCGGGTCCAACTCATGTTCCCTGTGAACATTAAGCCAAGGAATTTAAAAGAAGTACTTTCAGGAAATGTATCTTTAGCCATAACGAGTGGTGCTTGAGAAGGTTTCTTGTAATTATTGAATGAAACAAGCTTAGTCTTAGCAGCATTGAATGTGACCATCCATTTTTGTCCCCATTCCACAACAGATTGTAGGTCTTGCTTTAATGTCTCTGCCATTTCCTTAGATATGTGCTCCTTTGTTTTATCTTTGTGCCTATTATAGAGCGTGATGTCATCATCAAATATACCTATCTCAAAGACAATTTTATCAAACCTCTGTTTACAGAGGGAAGGTCTCCTAAACCGAATGTAAATAGTCTCCAAGATCTTTAAATGAAATGTGGAGTGAGCACAACTCACAATTGAAAAATAGTTCGCTGCTGGGTATGCCTCATTTCTGATTTTACTAGCGGGAGGATACCCGGCGTTACCCGAGTGTTTGGAGGTGTGTGTGTGGTCGGGTGGGGTGGGGTGTTAATGAAAACCTAAGAATAAGCGAAGTAAAAAAAGAAATCAGAAAAACGAACGTTAAAACTTATCTGAAAAATAAAGCGGGGGGCGGGTACCCGGGCGGTAGAAGGGGGGGGGGTAATCAAAACAAAAAACACAAAAAAAAAACTAACGTAAGGCAAACGAACGATGTTAAATGTAAAAATCTGAAAAACAAAAACAAAAAAGAAAACAGAAAAACGAACGTTAAAACTTCAGAAAAATAAAAACAAAACAAAAAAAACACGTGGAAATGGCTTAAATAAGCCTGTTTCAATATTAAAATTTAAAAATTCGGTGGGTACCCGGATGTTTTTAGGTGTGTGTGGTCGGTCGGAGGTGGGGGTGTTAATGAAAACCTAAAAATAAGCGAAGTAAAAAAAAAAAAATAGAAAAACGAACGTTACGTGAAAAATGGCTTAAATAACCCTGCTTCAATATTAAAATTTAAAAAAAGACATCTCACACCACGATTCGAACCCAAAACCTTTAGATAATGAACCAACCTTCTAACCAACTGAGCGAACACGACGTACACGAAATTGTGTCAGTTCTTCAAATATTTAAACTAAATCAGGTCATGACGTTGTCTAACGCATGCGTAGAACCGATCTTGTCATGAGAGAATGGTTTTTGCTGCCCCGCCCCTGTAGAAAAATGTTGATTTTAGGGTGAAAATTAACTTTTTTGGTCAATTTTTCGATATTTGTCGGGCGAAGGATAGGGCTTTCATATGAGACTAAATTTGTGAAATTTTGTTCTGTCTGTGGAAAGTTTTTAGCAGACACACAAAATACACACATACATACATACATTTTCGCTTTTATATATATAGATTAGGTACGTGCTGTTGGACTCTCCCATCCAATCTCAGCATTGTTCGACCCACTATTAGCACCGCAACTACATTTAAAATTGTAAATTACATTACTGTTATGATGGGGGAGGGTAGAACATCTTTTCGAGAGGATGGCATTAAGGTTTTCGTAGAGAACATAACACACACATTTGAAGCAAAATAACATTTTTCAACGGTTGAGCTGATTTGTTTGGCGAATTTCTCACTTACTGTTCCCAACCACAGTAAACGAAGATATATTGGAAATTTAGTCACTGTTTGATAAAGTTCAAACAGTGACTGAATTTCCAATATATCTTCGTTTCAGAAAACTCAATTATTTTTCTTTACATAACTGATCTAATCACATCAAAGGAGTACCCATTCTTGAATAGGGTATCAGTAATTAATTTAAATTCCTCATCCAAATTTGGATTTTGAACAAATCATCAGGGCATAATGTGTTAGAGTTAAAATTAAATTGATCTTACGTTTTTTTTTTTGTTGGGGGGGGGGAGGGCAAAATAAATTCCAGCGTGTATACAGTCTCGTAAATGTGGATTTGTAATATATTGATGTTAGGTAACTAGTTGATGTTTGTTAGCAATGCATCAAGGAAAACTACGGACGAGTCATACTCTCCTTCATAAGTATACTTGAAGGTGGGATGCATTTTTATTGAGTTTGGAGAAAAAAATATTTGCTTCCGTTTGGCTATTAAAGAGACAAAATGTATCGTCCACATATCGAAAATAGACTAATGGTTTTATGGGTCTAGAAAGTAATTGTTCTTCGTGGAAAGTCACAAAAATATTCGCCATTATCGGTCCCAGGACTGAGCCCATCGATAAACCTTCTATTTGCCGATACATTAGACTGTTGAACTGAATTCGACAGATGTAGTGGCGAATTGCATCAGCTTAACAAATATATACTAGTGGGACCTGTGGAAATTCCACAGTGGACTCTTTCATATGTAATATGTAATATATTAATGTTCGCATTTTGTGGATGCTCAGCGTAAATAGAGAGGCCCTGAAATTATTGTAGCTCTTTTGTTAAAACTGCAAAAGTTAGCAGGGATGCCTGGCAGAGCCTGGTCGTAAAGTATGCTTAAATAGTATATTTTGATTTATGCAGATTTCGTATATATTATTTTAAAGTGAATTTTCTATCGATTCTTATATATTATAAAGTTGTGATTTAAAAAAAAAAATATATCCATATGACTTGGGGGCATCAGCTTGAATGGAAACCAAAACTTATGAAGAAAAAAATATATACATACGAGGGGCGTGCAATAAGTAATGCCCCTGACCCACTTCCCATAGCAGTAGAGCAACGAAACTTGGCACAGTTATTAGTCTTTCTCTACATAGGAACCACCCAGAGTTATGCATTTCTCCCATCGTTTGATGCAGTCCTCCAACCACGATGTGACTTCAGAAATCAAGGCTGCATCATCTGGGAAACGTTTTCCTTTCAAAAACAACTTCATGGCTGGGAAGAGGTGAAAGTCAGAGGGTGCAAAGTCAGGAGAGTAGGGAGGATGGGGAAGGATTTCATAACCACATGCTCGTGCTTCTGATCTGGCAACACACGAGTTGTGGACCGGAGCGTTGTCCTGCAGGAGGAGGGTACCTTTGCTGATCTTGCCCGCGCCTCTTGATTTTGATAGCTTCCCTTAATTTCCTCAAAAGTGAAGCATAATAGGCTCCTGTAATTGTGGTACCCTTTGCCAGGAAATCTGTCATCACTATTCCGTCCTGGTCCCAGAAGACTGTGAGCATGACCTTGCCAGCGAAGGGCTGCACCCTTGCCTTCTTTGGAGGTGGTGAGTCCAAGTGCTTCTACTGCATTGACTGGGCTTTGGTCTCTGGATCATAGTGATGGACCCAGGTTTCATCCTGTGTAATCAGTCTTTTGAAAAACTTTGACTCATCTTCTTGGCACGTCTCCAAATTCATCCTCGAGCACTTAACGCGTTCTCGCTTCTGGAATGGTGTGAGCAACCTGGGAATCAATCTGGTAGACACCTTATGCATATGCAAATGGTCACGAATGATAGTTTCTCACAGACTAATCTTGACATCTTGGGCTATTTGGCGAATAGTAATGCGCCGATCTTCCAAAATGGCAGCCTCAATTTGATGGACAGATGCCTCATCAATGGCAGAAGGGAGGCGACCAAGTCTGGGAGCTGTTTCCACAGACTTCCGGCAATGTTTGAATTCATGATGCCAGCGTTTTACAAGGTCATATGATGGGGCATTATCACCATAAGTTTCTTTCATTTCATCAAAAGTCTCCTGTGGTGTGCGTCCTTTCAAATACAAAATCCGGATCACTGCTCAACATTCAACAAGCTCCATTTCACACCTGACTCAGTTCAAACACATGCAAAACAGAAACCACAACTAGTTCAGAGCTGTAATTTGCCACATAACCTATAGAGATATAAATCATTACACATGCAAAATTTTAGCTGGATCAGACAACTGGAAGTCGGTCAGGGGCATTATTTATTGCACGCCCTTCGTATATATATATATATATATATATATATATATATATATATATATATATATAAAGACTTTAATTCCTTAAGCTATAAGCGAGACCAAAACTTATGAAGAAAAAAGAAAAAGTTTATAACTTGAGCCATCTGCTATAATCAAAACCAAAACTTATGAAGAATTCTTTGTAAAATTATTTATTACAAGAAATGGAAGGTCATAACAATTAAACGACAGTCACCCAAAAGAAAAAAGATGTAAGCATGACACACAAAATAACACACACGCTATATATATATATATATATATATATTAAAGGAACTGTGTCTGTGTGTCTGCGTATCTGTCTGTCTGTGAGTTCGTTCCGTCTGGATACAACAAATGTACCTTATGTCTCTAGGGGTGGTGTTAGATAGATTTGGTACTGGAATGCCTCCGATAATTATTAAAAATCTATAATCGAAAAAATAAAACGTTCCAGATGGAACTGTTCGATTTTGACTCAAGTTGCCAAACATCACAAATGCTTTTGAGGAGTTTTAACACTACACAAACAAATGTGCCTGGCATATAAAATCAACAGGAGGTTATCTGATATGACATCATATGCATTCGAAATAAATCTTTCTGTTTAGAGCATGATTGAAACATTGATTTTTGCATTTTAAACTATAATTCCAACCATTAGATTCCACACAAGTAGAAAAGCCAGGCATATCAAATATACAGCATATTCTTAAATATGACTGTGGCACATTTGAATTGAATGTTTCTGTTTAGAGTACAATTGAAGCATGATACTTATATTTTGCATTTTAAACTTTGATTCTAGCTATTATATTAATATAAAAAATAATTTTATAAAATCAGCAGTAGCTTCTCTGCAGTGTAATTTATTATGAACTAAGTCAGTACGGGAAGAATGTGAAGCTTTCTTCTATTGCAACGCAATGGGTCCCCAAATAGAGATAGCAATCAATCAATTTGATATGAAAATAGACGATTTCACCAATTTCAATGATAATAAAATATAGAAAGGTGAAACATTTGTTGATCCTTATTAAATTCAGGGCAACGTCGGGTTTCCCTGCTAGTATATATATAAGACAAGACCTTCTAATGCTTGAAAAGGCATACTCTTAGAAAGATCTGAACGAGACATGAGTCCATGCTGAAAGATGAGCTAGAAGGAAAGTAAGATTTTCTTAAATTCCAAAATTTTAAGAGAGTGCATTCTTTTTTGTTGTCCAGAATAAACTCAAGAACGATAACTCGGATATAATTCCTAAAGGCTCAGATAATTGTAAGCCTTTGTTAAAGATAGATAAATTATGTCCGTTGAGTGAAAGTTCCTTCTCATGAAATCATAGTGATAAGGTGCTGTAACTGAAGTAAAAAAAAAAGTGACAGTTGAAAACTTTTTTGTTTTATTGAACTGTAAATAATGGCAAATGTTAACGTTGCTTGAATTGTTATCAACAACTGAGTAGTACTTTATCCCCTACACCACGGATACTCGTGTAAGATATCATGGCATAGTAGATAAAGTACTAAGTAAAATTCAGTTGTAACGTTATACTCTTCTGGAGATTGAAGGTTCAATCCTCAGTGTGGGCAATACTAAAAATACAATTGTTAACTACTTAGAACTTCTACCCAGTCATGGTTGATAGAATGAGAGGAAACTACTTCTGTTGATTAAATAAAGGGTTCTGTTCAAAATTCTGTGCAGATTCCCGAGTTCGATTGAAAGGTTCACAAGTTCTAAGAGATACACCAGAAGAAGTTCAGAGATTACATAAACTGAAACTAACACTCAAGATGAGAATAGTAGTTCCAAGAATTCAAATAATACAAATAATCAATCCTCATCTAAAAAATGCAGAAACATAATGGTTGTGTCCGATTAGTTTGAAGAGTAATTTGTTTTGTAGATGTATATTTTATAAACAAATAATATGCAAACGACTTTTATATAAGGCAATCACCACTTATCAAAGCCCGAAGGCCACTTGAGGATAATGGTTAATGAGTGTCAGGTGGTCACTGAGATAACTGAGATAACACTGTAATAATCAGTAGTGGTGGAAATTTGGTAGAAGTTGATATTTAAGAGGCCAGCTCAATAAGAACTTGTTTACATTGGAGTTGAAAGCTACCATATTGTAGTCAGCTGAGAAGTAGCCCCATGGTATAGAGTTCCACAGGCGAGCAGTTCTAGGAAAGAATTTTGCTCATGAAATTTCTGTTTAGTATAAGACACAAATAGTGGTTGTAGCTAGACGGGTGTTTGTTGTGAATGTTTAACAGAGGATACCATAAATTGAAACTCAGTCAAACCCTTGCCATGAAAATAATGATAGAGCAGAGGTAGATTTGCAATGTCTTTCTGTGACAAAGAGGTTGTAAGGAGTAGAAAATGTCTTTGCCTATTAGATTTCAAAGCTAGATTTTAATCTTGTCAATGCCATCTAATATCAGAACAGATATTACACTTTGCTTTTAGCCCTAAGAATGTATTTCATAATGCAATGTTTTCCATCCATTTTATACCCCATCCTGGATATGACACAAATTTTTGTTGAGTTGTGAGGAAAGGGTGCTCTGAGCAGCTTCATCCCCGATGTAGCAACAGTACTTCATCTTAGGACATATTTGGTTCTTATACATGTAAAGGATTGCATCGGGAGTGATACTTTAACCCTAACTACCATTCCAGATCCAAGTGGACCTGGGAGTAGTATTATTCCAAAAGCTTCCAAATTAGATTCTCACAATTCAACGAAATTTTGTGTCATATCCAGGATAAGGTATAAAATCAATGAAAAGCATTGCATTATGAAATACATTTTTAGAGTTAAAAGCAAAGTGTAGTATCTGTTCTGATATTAGATGTCATATTTTGTGTTCTTAGTCAATGACGAAGAAATCCGAGGCTTAGGCAATTCATATTTTTGTCTTAATCCAAAGTGTCCCTTTTCAGGAAGCTAGACTTCCCCGAGATTAAAAACCGACCCTGTATCTAACCCTGCCCACATGGAGAGACAACTTAATAAGGACATTTGACTTAACATGGATGAATTTGTTATATGGTGATGCCAGTAACAGAATGGCACTCACAGTATCAAAAAGGGACCATCGTTGCATTCAGTGTTTGAAAAAAGTCATGCTATGCAGTCACTTTGTCAAATATGGAAATGTTAGGTTGATGATATACTGGTGTTAAACAGCTCTACTTGAAATAAAGGGACAATTGATCACAGAACAATGGGTCTCTCCGATTATTTGTATCGGACTGTGAACGATGATATATCATGGTCGTCTCTTGAATTGAACACTTTTATTGATGGTCATTTATTGAAATTTTGAATAACTATGGCTACCTGGTAAACAAAAGAAAAATTCTATAGATTTTATTGATTGATTCAATGGCACAGATAATTACTTTCCGATATCAATCATTCTGATAAACTCTTGAATGATAATCAATTCTGATAAATTCGCAGCCAATATAGATCGTTTAGGTAAATTATATTTATTACTAGTGATTATGACTTGTATTTATTTTTATCGTATTAGAATAAAAGTTCATACAAAATAAGTGATGGATTTTATGAATAAATTTTTAAAACTTTTAAAAAGTTATTTTGTACTTTTATTCATCCTAAACAAAGTATATTGTCACTAACACATTAGGGGCTACAGTGAATTAGGGATCAGATCTATAGTAGACATCATTTCTGTGTGCTAGTGCAATCTGAGGAAATAAGCAGCAGAAAGAGAATTTCAAAATCAAGCGGTTCAAAGAAAGAAGTTATTAGAGTAGAAAGTTTTCTAGCACCTGAGGACCTCCACAATGAAGGGATCAGATCTTGCTGCTTGTCAGTTGGGGTAGTTATGTTGAGAATGTACAAGTTTAGTAAGTTTGTTGGAGCACATTCTGTTGAAGTGCTTGTAGTTTGGTGGACAGTGTGAGACCTATTAAGTTAGAGACATTTTTGGACTCTGTTTAAGAAGAAGGAGGCAGTGTCTGGTGCATCAACCAGACAGCAATACTTTATGCATAGGCAACTGGTGCCTTTATAGAGATATATGAATGATACTGGCAGGTAGATTAAATTTTATTGATAACAGGCAACAAATTTGGAGAAATAGCCGAATATAGTGTCACTCATAAAAAGACAGTCTAATATTTACGCTGAAAAGAAAACAGAATACTTAGGTTTAAGTAATGTACTAGAGATGATGACGACGACGACGACGATGATGATGATGATGATGATGATGATGATGATCATCATCATCATCATCATCATCATCATTGTCGTCGTCGTCATCATCATCATTTATTTTATTATCTTATTTCTATTGATGAGGGGTCTAACATGTTTTGACAGCTTGCAATCTCAGTCTCCAAGCTTTGTTCTATTCAAATTCCACTGTCTAAAACTGTTGGTAATGGCTTGCATCCAACTTTTGCTTTGGTCGTCCAACTTCGTTTTTATCCTCCACCTCGAGGTATCTACATTGTTTTATCCAAGAGTCGCTCCTCTCAACATTGCCTAATAAATGTAACAAATTGATGGTCAGGAATTCAAGCTGAATATAGTCACTGGCCCTTTGATTTTCCGATGCTTAAAAATTCTCGACGATGTGAGACTCTAATAAAGCAAATGAAAAAAAATTGAACTGCTCAACATTCACCGGCGCCTGTTGAACGTTTACGAAGCTGATGATACACTTTATGTCAGCACAGTTAGGAGATGATTCATTGATTTCAGAGTGGAAACAGAGATGTGAATGACAAAGAATGTTCTGAACTTTTATGACCGAGGTATCAAAAGAGGTTGCATTGAAAATAGTGGTGACTATGTAGAAAAATAAATTCTGGATCACAAAACGTTGCTCGTTTTAATGGCATCACTCTTGCCTTCGTAGCTCTTCAACGTTTTAGTTTTTGAGTTGAAAAATAGGAGGCCTTACTTTTGAAACGACCTTCGTCGGAAAAGAATAAATTTATAGAGCCATTTGGGGAAATATCTAATTAAATAGCGAAACAAATGTCAACTGTATATCAATCTATATAACAATATGCTAAACTACTTTATATTTATCTGTACGTTATTAACTTTCATACATATTATAAAAAATGCAATCATTCGATTAGTAAAGGCTAATTTGATGTCACAGAAGTAAAAAAAAACAAACAAAAAAAACTCCGGCTTTTATTATTTTTAAATGAATTGCTCTCAAATCAAATTGTATCATTATTGTCAACTAAAATTTTAATAAATATATTTCACAAAGTTACATTCGTTTCATTGATTTGAAGAATATTTCGCTGACGATTTTTGATATAGTAAAAAAAAAATTCAAGGCCTGATTCGGGGGCCGTGGTGCAGTAGATAAAGCTGTTGAATCTCTGCAGTATCAGGGGAGCATTGCCTGAAGATGGCAATTTCAATCCTAACCAAAGCAGGCCAGAGGATGAGTTGGCCAAAATGTGGTAAGACAACAACAACTATGGAAGGCAGTAATTACTGACGATACAGTTCAGAGACTCAGCATTCCTATCCCGTCATTGTTAACAACTTAAAGAAAGCCGAAACGTGGTGAAGCAACAACAACTATGAAGATGCAGATAACAATCCGCAAATAAATAAATAAATATACAAATTTATAATCTCCAACGATTCCAATATAAAATAACAGATTATGCGTATTTGTAATATATAAGTTTGAAATCAAACGTTGATATGGAATTATTGATTACTGAAATAAATCCCAATTAGATTCTAAAAATAAAAAAGCATATTAGTACTGTTCTTCCAAATTTCATATATATATATATATATATATATATATATATATATATATATATATATATATATATATATATATATATAGTGCATTTTGTGTGCAGAGGCTTGAAACCGACGGTACCAATGACTTATCTCATCTAACAACTTTCTGTACACAAAATACAAAATATAAATACGCTCTTATTTTTCGGATTTTCCTTTTAATTGAGCACTCTGCTGGATTTCTTTGTCCAAAAAAAAACCCTAATCATATATATATATATATATATATATATATATATAAATTGCCAACATTCAACTCTCCAATTTTCTTTCACTTTTTCTATAATCGTCTCCTGCGTTTTACTCTTTAACCCTGCGAGACAGTGGAAAATTCTCTGCAACTGACAAATGACAATCTTATTGATTCTGATTGGTTAAGAATGAAGCACCACCATTCTTATGCAAATTAGTGACTTGATCCATTGCAACAAACAAATCAGTGTAAACAAAGTAAAATCGGTCTATTTATCGATTTTTGTTATCAATAGTTTTTGTCCTATAAAATCAATATTTCATTTGGGATAGCCAATTCTTGTGGACCATGACACTACTATTTTTTTTTTCAGAAAAATAAAATGTAATTCAATTTAATTCCTTTCGGAAAATAGTTTATTCTACTAGGAATATTTTTCAGATGACTGACATCGTGAAACAGTTTAGTAACAACACCATCTATGTTGACAAATAATTTTTCTCATCCTAACAATTATTGAAGATAGAAATAAGAAACAGGTACTCTCTACTTTCAAATGGGGTTTATTGCAGATAATTCGGTATCTCCTTTCATTCTGATTTATGTTCTCAAGAACAAAAACATAACAAATAAATAAATAATATGCGTCCTCCTCATCGTTGTAGTTTAGTAGTAATATACATTTTCTTGAATTTGTAAATTTTCAGTTTGGGATCACAGGAAGAAGCTGGCGCTTGTATGATAAAAAGAAAATTAATGGAATAAGTTCTGGGGACTTCTGTAATTATTAACAAGTATTATCGCTGTCAACCAAGAGTCTATCAGATATGTGTGAGCAATGTAATGATGTATAAAGGTTAAACTTTTTAAATGGAGGTTGAGGATATGTGTTGCATGAAGAGAAATGATGAGAATGATACGACAGACGTGTAATATAAGTTCTAACACACATATCTAATGACCCGTGATGAAGATGAAATATGAACAGTAAAAGGAGATGCGGGCAAAACAGAAGGCTTTGACGATATGATCATGTTGAAATAATCGACGAAAGTTCTTGGGTTAGTAGCTGTGGAAGAGCAGCAAGATCAGTTGGCAAAGAAATATCAAAGAAAACGTGGGAGGAAGTGATAATGATCGATTTGGGAGAAAAAGGGATAAATAAAGAACTGGCCAGATAGGTTAGTTTAGAAGTCAATTTCTAAAATCCATACAACACATGATAACAAATAAAACTGACTTTAAACCGATGATGATGATGATGATGATGATGATGATGATGATGATGATTATCTGAAAGATTTAAGAAAATTATTGATGTCTAGTAAAAAAAAAAAGAAGAAAATGTTGGAAATATGATATAGTTTTCTCCGAGGCATATTGTTAAAAAAAGGAACAGGAAATCGTCTCGTTTCAAAATAAGAAGAAATGTTTTAAAAGAAACTGTATTGACTACAAAATCGATCTCAGCACGATATTGTATTTCTATGTTTCAGTTTTAGATTGCTATAATTTCTAATGATTAAAATAACTTTTAGACTTTGAAGGTAAATAAAATCGTTAATGATAGACGCTATCATATTCTGAAATAAATGTAACATATTTAGACCATCGAGATAGTGCTTTCTACATTAATTCTTCTTATGGCAGAAGTATTAGCGCTCTTTGAAGAGCTGCAATTCTAAATATTTGAAAGCCTTGTACCTGACTTTTGTTGCTTTCGTGGAGAGACACATAAAATCGAAAAGTGTTATTGTTGCATTAAAACAGTGCGACGTCAGTCAACGTTTCGCTATAATCTGAGCTGACAGTTTGTTGATAAAACACAAGGATGACGAATGCATCGGATGGGAAAACGGTTAAATCAATTTGGATGACATCATAAACTGTTGATCTTGATAACGTCAGTAACTGTATTCTTTCTCTTTGTCTTCTTTTTTATGCGTATTATCTATTTCCTTCTCTTGCAGATGTTTTACTCTTTCTCTTTCTCGTTTTTGTCACCGAAAGCGAGGGGAAAAAACTTAATTGCATCAGAGTAAAATTGTTTGTTATATTCTTTGTGGGATTTGTATTCGGGAGCGTAAGTCTAGTTGGATTATATGTAATAATAATTAAACGGGTGACGAAACCTATATATTTTTTTTATGAAAAACACTTTGTTTACTACAAATGTAAAAATGTAAGTGCTAAGTATTATTTTATTTTTTTTTTTTTGCAAAAGAACTATTTCATATAATGCTGCAAGTTATACGAAAAAAAATCGAGATCACTTTATCAATATAGTAGACTAGATGTAAAGTATGGCTGTTGGCTTTTTTATAAAATCGTTCAAATTTTCAGTCAACAGTCTCAGTGTGAAATAATTAATTCCCTAGAGAAAATGAATGACACTGAAGACCTGTCAAACTCGTTCAGTAAAGGGGAATGTCACTATCGTTTCTCCCATGGGAGGGCAAAGAAAGCCCGACACTGTAGAGACACCAAGTTGCACTTCCTCATCCAACAATAGTGCTACATTATAATATATGGTTGATAATAATATTCCTTTCGATATAATCAACTAGCAGAGCTCTGAACAAAAGTATAACTCTCTCTCTCTCTCTCTCTCTCTCTCTTTCTTTAATACAGTAGCCAATGTTTTAAAATATATGTCTCTCTCCCTGGTTTCTTCTAATTATCGATTCTGTCTCAACTAATAAATCTACCAATTGAAGTAATGTCCTGCACTTATATGAGATATTTGGATGTGTATAATAATTTATACATGCCAGAGAAACCGATATGTAACAACTGGAGAACATGTTGGATGCAGCCATAGTCAGACTGTTATAAAGATATTGCATCGACCAAATGTAAACTGATCGAACTTAGTCCGTGCGGTTTGAATGCTGTAAGGAAGATTAGGTGAGATCGTTGAATTTCTTAAGATATATTATTCTGCGTTCTGTCCAAGAAACACGATGGCGAGGTAAATCTGTCAGAACGATTGTGATAAAGAATACACGTTATAAGTTGTTTTGGGTTGGAAATGAAAAGGGAACAGGTGGTGTTTGGTATTGCAGAAAAATGAGTAGATAAAGTGATTGATGTTAACCGTGCAAGTGATTAGATCATAGTGTTGCAGTCTATGGTTAGTTAGAAAAATTCACAGAAATATTGGTTAATGTACCACAATGTTTTGTGTGAAAATGCGATAAATGAGTATTCTGGTCTATTACAGTAACTAATAACGTTGTTGAAAAGTAAGTGGTTACAATGACAGGAAATACACCCTCTTTTCTTCATCATCTCCAATTGCACTCTTCTTCTTTTCTTCTTCTTCTTCTTCTTCTTCTTCTTCTTTTTCTTCTTCTTCTTCTTATTATTATTATTATTATTATTTTCTTCTTCTTCTTCATCTTCTTCTTCTTCTTCTTCTTATTATTATTATTCTTTTCTTCTTCTTCTTCTTCTTCTTCTTATTATTATTATTATTATTTTCTTCTTCTTCATCATCTTCTTCTTCTTCTTATTATTATTATTATTCTTTTCTTCTTCTTCTTATTATTATTTTTCTTCTTCTTCTTCTTCTTATTATTATTATTATTATTTTCTTCTTCTTCTTCTTCTTCTTCTTCATCTTCTTCTTCTTCTTATTATTATTATTATTCTTTTCTTCTTCTTCTTCTTCTTCTTCTTCTTATTTTTCTTCTTATTATTCTTTACTTTATCTTCAGTCTAGTATTGTAATGAAAATGTCATTTATAAAGGAGAACCACGATTAGGCCAAATAGTAACTTTTCCCATCAATAATCTTGGTGTGGAATAACAATATCTTTTTGTGAATATGTACTTGGAGTTACAAACTCCTGAAGTTCAAGTTTGATATTTTTATATCAGTAGCTGTCAATGCATCAATATGATAACTGAATTCTCCACTGTTTTTAACTGGATGTGCCCTGGTTTAGTCTGCCACATTAAACCATTAGGAGGTCTCAGACTTTGTTTTGGATATGGTGTCTATTCACATGTAGAATTCCTGTTTACAGTCAATACTGGAAAATGTCACTAATAATAGTGGCATCTTTAAATGCCTCACCTTAATTTAAATTATTAATGTCCAATCTTCATCATCATCAGCAGCAGCAGAAGTGCACCGTCGCCATTATTGTCATAAAAATTATCGTTATCATTGTTGTTCTCATCATATTCGTCATTATTATTTCATGAAAATTATCTTCATCATTACTATAAGCATCATCACCATTATTATTGTTATCATTGTCATGGCGGTCGTCGTAATCATCATCATCATCATCATCATCATCATCGTTTTTACGTTTATTTTATATGATGGTGTGGCGGGATCTTCTGTGCTCAGGTCAAGCAACTGATCTTTTACTTTTTCGGAAACTGTGGCTCGTAATGTCAAGTCTACCAGGAGATCTCCACATGGATTCTCAACGTCTCTCTGTTGAATTCTGCTGAAAAGCAAAAACAAAGCTTTGTATGCGCTGGAAAGAAAGACAGACAAAATCAGGGTTTCTAGCTACTAAAAGTTAATTCCATAAAGTACAGATGTTTACATATGTACATCGTTCAGTTACCAAAACATTATAAGTTTCACAAATCTCTCTTCTTCGTCACTGGATTGCTGATCAGGATGGCGGAGAGGGAGTCGTCAGGCGGGTAGGAGCTTTTTCTTCTCGAGAAATTCCGAGCGGGTATTAGCTTTTTATACTAAGGTCACGGGTTGGGGTCTAGCGATCTGCTGAACCAATCAAAGCCAGCCACGTATCTGGGGAAACCTCAGATACATTTGCGTGTGTGCACCTCCCCAAATCGTCCATAGTTTCGGAAACCTATGGCCAAAATGAAATCACTTTCACACGACCTAAAGAGGTTAACCCCTATCATTCAGAAAGCCCTCGTCTGAAACAGGTGTCCTCGAGGCCACGATAGGTCTAGTTTCATCTCCACATTGTTCTGACATTTCCGGTCCCCTCATTCTCAAACAACAAAACACATGTCTGGTTTTAACAACAAAAAAATATATCTGTTTTAATTCAAGTATTTTAGCTACCTGCCGTTGTCCGGGATTCAATTAGACAATCTTAGCATATTTACCCGGTCTTCCTCAGGTTCCGGGGGGGGGGGATCTCAACCTCCCCAATGGGGAAAAAAATCGCTCCCTCAAGATGATCATGTTACAATGGCATCTGTTGCAAAAAAAATGCTATTCAGGATTTTAATCTGCCATCTTTAAGAAAGTCTCCAACTATCGAAAGTCATCACCTCAAAGTAAATGTACAGATTCTCAATAGTTTTTGATAATTTTTTTTTCTTTGACAATATTAATAAGAAACCCCAACTGAGCCGTCAAAGCTATCTTGTTTTTTTAGCATTATATCTTCGATTTTCAAAGAAACCTTGTAAATGTTTCTTTGAAAACTAAAAATTTGTAATTAAATAAACAATATGTTTATTTATTAAAAAAAAACGAATTTTTTCGACTTTATTAACACTTTCATATTTAAAATTTTCAAATGCTTTCAACGAGCAAAAGTCACTTAACTTACAAATGCAGAAATCCCATTCATCAGAGATTCGCGGCCGTGAAAAACACTAAACGGAACGATGTCAAAGAAAAAAGAAAAAATACTTTAGATATACTCACTTGAAAAAGCTTTTTTTTGTAAATCGAAAAATTTGTCATTAAGTAAACAATATGTTTATTGATTAAAAAACGTATTTGTTCGTCTTTATTAATACTTTTGTATTTAAAATTTTCAAATGATTTCAACGGTGAGAAATCACTTAACTTACAAACGCGAGCCAGCGTCACATCCTCGTACTTCCATATAACATAATTTTCATTCCATCAGAGATTCGTGGTCGTGAAAAACACCGGACGGAACAATGTTGAAGAAAAAGAAAAAAATATATTTTAAATATCCCTACTTGATAAACAGATATATATACATGTGCGTGTATATATGTATATATATATATAGATATAGATATATATAAATATGTATATGTATATGTATATATATATATATATATATATATATATATATATATATATATATATATACATGTGTGTATATATATATATATATATATATATATATATATATATATATATATATATAGACGAATATTGGCTGAAGAGAGCTTGATAAGGATATCTTAAACGGTCCTTATTATCGGGCTTGAAACCGACGGTACCAATGATTTGTCCCATCTAACAACTTTCTGTACCCAAAATATAAATACGCTCTTACATTTCGGATTTTCCTTTTAATTGACCACTCTGCTGGATTTCTTTTTCCAAAAAAACTTATCATATATATATATATATATATATATATATATATATATATATATATATATATATATACACACGTATGTGTATATTTGTGTGTGCGATTTTGCAGGTTAACGAATAACTGCATCCAATGAGAAGGACTTCATGTTGACTAAACTATCGTGAGGCACAATCTTCGTTGGTTCTATGCAGACTGAAGTAATAGCAACAACAGCAGCAGCTAACCTGAAGTATTCGTATCGTTTGTAAATCTGGTGACTTTCATTCTAATAGTAACTGAGAAGAAATGAAAAATATGCATTGGTTTTTTACTAGACGGGTACATTTGTAATAATAATAACCTTTAATAGATTATCTGTGGAACAAAATACCACGAGGCTGCTTACCAGCTGAATACAATCTGCTCGTTTTTAAATTCAATGTTGAAAAAAATTTTGTTCACCCATCCTCTTAAATTAACAAATTCGTACCAGTTTCAATAATCGTTATCAATCTTTAACTAACATAAAGGAGTTCGTACTTAATGTTTAGTTTTACAAGAAATGTTTCTACATGAATTGAAGTTCTACACTTTTTGAACCCATGTTCTTCGTTTGATCAACTGCAAAATGTGCATGTGCGATATATCTTTTCGCTGTCTTTTCTTCACTTCTGTGGCCGTGCATCCTTCATGCTGATTTGCGATTCTACCATATTTCTTTGCTCGCTACAAATGGAAGCCTTTGATAACACACTAAGTCTTCTTGTACATTTTAAAAAATATATAATTGAGTTTATTAGATCTCCACATACCAGTTCAGAGACGTATCATTGAATCCCACACTAGCTCTTCATCTTAAAGGGTCTTAAATTCATCGCTACATTCTGAAACACATGCATGCTCTCTTGCAGCCAAGAACAGACTAACCACTCTCTTTCCAAAATCTCATATCCAGGACGTGATCTAGTCTCGCTGCAGGTGGCCTTGTTATTCTCTCTGATGTAACCATAATTACCCTTTTTCTATCACAACAGCTGCGGATGTATTTAACAAGATTTTGAACTCAATAACTCTCAAACTAGAAAAGAAAATGGGTCTAAATCTATATCTATAGATATAAACCTTTTTTCTGTTTGCCCTGCTTGAGCTATTGGTCAATCTTCCTGTCCTATTTGAGTATTTAGTCAATGAAATAATTCTCGTTCTCTGGAAATTACGTGGTTTCATCCCCTACTCTATCGATAATTTCATGGCGACTTCAATCTATAGTTCGCCTCTCTCTCTAAAACATTCACAACAAAAAGTCGTCTAACTACCACCACTGTCAATAGTTTTTCTTTGTCTTTTTCTCTACCGGAAACTAAACGAACGGTTCACGAGCAAAATTTCCCGCTTAGAATTGTCTATCCGCGGAACACACTATCACGGGACTGCTTCTCTACAACATGATCGTTTTCAAATCCAATGTAAACAAATTCTTGTCTAGGCGCCCTTTCTATCAAACCACCACCACTATTACCAACTATCAAGGTGTTGTCTCACCGTCCACATGACACTCAGTTAATCCTTCTCGAGTTGACGTTTGGCCTTGATAAGTGGTGATTTCTTAGTAAAAAAAAGCTTCTGCTCGTAAAGTTATTTTAACCTGTTATTAATTCTCCCCATTCAAGCCAGCAACTTCCGTTATGTAACGTGTGCAACACGTTCATTACGATGTTTTCCTGTTCTGTTTATGCAGTTTTTCCAATTGCCTTCAGAAGACATTGCATAATTAAATGGGAGAATTTTTTTTATAGGCGAGATGCCCTTCCTGACGCCGAATTATGTTAATGATATAATAGGAAAAGACAGTCAATACTTTTCAAACAGAATGTCAATAAATTATTTCAGAGAACAAACAGATCATATTTGAAAGTGAAACATCTGAGCAGAGTCAGTGTCTTCAATTGACACTGCTGTACAATACCAGCTGTCATTTCTAGAATGTTCCATCGAAAAGAAAACTTAATATAACAGTACAGCTTATATGCTACACAAAACGGTAAAAAAAAGCAACAGTTGAAACTCAGGTTTCTGCAGCAGATGGCAAACTGAAGAGTGAGTTGTGTAGTTCTGATATTGAAAAAAACAAAAAAACATTGAAAACAGTTTCGGAACGTTAAAAGTGTACAGGTCTGTAGAAAATTAAATTTTAATGCTTTTGATAAAAATTGTGTTGTATCATTTAATATATTAGGCGAATAAGCATGTTAACAATCGAGAAATCGAAAATAAAAACTACAGCTTATAACTTTCACTGAACAAATTAAAATGTAGTTTTCTACCGACCTTTAAAATTTTAAAGTGTGGAAACTGATTGTAAATGTGACATAAGGCCATTCAATATTTTATGGTACGGGTCATATTGAAATTTATCAAATTAGATTACCTTTTAAGCATAACAATGATTAAGATAAATAGTTTATCATAGATACACTAGTGTTATTGCAGGTTTAGATCTTGCTTTTTTATGGTCTTATTCAAATGTCCGTGGAAAATTAAATTTTATAAATTGATAGAAGAATATTAATAATATATAACAGTGTGGTATTTGTCCCAGGCGGGCTAAGCCGGCTTCTTCCACATATCAAATTCACATGGTGTTTCCAGCCGTAAATATATATCCCTTATAAGGAAGATGATACAGTGTGCCTAATCTTAAATGGTCACTCATCTGATACTGACCAAGCTCAACGTTTCTTAATCTTGGACCTGCTTCTTGACTTAAAATGCAGCAAACATTGATGTTATTATTTTTCCCCCCTTGCAAGGCTCAATCATGTTCTGCAAATCCCAAAAGAAAAACAAAAATTTTCCTCTACAAAACAACCAAACCAAACACCATGAACAAATATTTGAAGATATAAAGAACATGAAACAAATAAACCCTTAACAAAATGACTGCATTCGGCATTAAATAATCTGAAAAGGGTTAACATGCTGTAAAACAAAACAACTAAACCATCCTAATGTTGGTAATCTAACGAGAACCAATAGCTCAATATGATTATGCTTCATAGAAGAATATAAACTAAGTTAAAATTCAAAGAAATGTTTGTTGTACAATAAATATGCGTTGATTTAGTTTTGCTCAAGTCTTTATAAGAAGAATCACTGAAGAATTTTGTTTTTATTTTGATACAACCGTAACTACGATGAGGATCTCCGTTATTTTCATCAAAATTGGAAATATTTTTTAATTTTCATCAGATATGGACAAATAGCTCCACTGCCTTATGGATGCTTTGGTAAAGGCCAAGGCTAAGGGAATAAACGCTAACAAAAAATCCGGTTTGGAGTCCAGATAGGCGGAAAGTGAAGCACTGCAACATCTTTCCAGCAACTCCTACAGCTGTGCTGGCTCTAACCATCTGACTATGTCTGCTACATTGAGAGAGGGGCCCTGGTAACTGGACAAACCTAGGTCTCTTTATCACTCACCCAGGCTTGCATTTGGAAAGGAAACTCCAGATTTGACTTCGATTATAGCCACAGCAGATGCTGCAGTGCACCAAATTAGATGCAGAATGCTAGTATCACGAGGCAGAAAGTTGCCATCAGTTGTACAAATGATTGATTTGAAATACGATTTTATAGATTGGGTGTTCAGGTACCTTCCTGGCACCTGGTATGGTATTCACTCTGAGCGAGATGAACTGGCTATGAGGAAGTTTCTAGGAATATCACAAGCATTTCCTAGTTGCATATCTATTTATTTATTTCTGTTTTTTTTTTTCGGGTAAATGTTGCCGTCCTTCCACATACAGCACCTAGTATTCCCAAATGATCAACCATTTCAATGTTGCTTAACTAGAGCGATCTAAACAATATTTAAACATTCTTTATTAAATTTTGCCTGGTGTATTTAGTGAAATTAAAACTCGCTGTTACATGATTGAAAAGATAGTATATTAATTATTACATTATACCAAGCTAAGTGGTCAACTATAGTCAAGAGTGACCAGAAGGCTCCCTTTTCATTAGCTTCTACACTGAGGTATATGAGAGGGCGCCACATTTCCAGGATTACTCCACTTGCTCTTGATCCTCTCATTGTAATGCTGAGTGTTTAGCAAGAGGGGATTAAATGTTATTTTTTAAGTCCCTGGTATAACTTTACCAAGGATTGAACCCGAGTCTCTTGGTCCATTAGCAAACACTCTTACCATTATGATAAATGGATCGGTACATTAAACTAAGGATTCTAAAAGGGTTGTCATTTAGAAACTAATTAGGAGAAGCGACATTTTTGTTTGTAATTAACTAACAATGTATCTATTTTAAGCAAAATGAAAATGTACTTCCTGAAAAATATACAATAATCCGCTTTTCTTTTCTTTATTATAAGCTTCATACAAATATAATTATAAGATATTGTCAAGTGATTTGTAGTATCTGTGACTGCCACAAAAAAAGGAAATATTTTCAAGGTCATAACATTTATTGTTTGGTTTTTAATGCAAAAAAAAAAGCAAAAAGCAAACAAAGATGGCGACGTTTTTATGTTTACATCAAAGAGTTTCCTCAATAGATGAAGCTGATCTTTGCTCTTTCCTAACATGAAGTTTGAAGAAAAAAAAAACGTTTTTCAAAGGTTCACAACTCAACTGTAAATACAATAAAATTTCACATTACTATTATTATTATTGAAGCACAAAAAATGGTCACTTAGAATTGAATAAATTTAGACTGAAAACACAGTAAAAAAATGACTTATTATACTACTCTCTCTAAATCGTGGGAGGGGGAGGCTTGTCATTCAAACTTGTCACATCTTTTCACTATTTCTTTCAGCATCACTAACAACAGAGGGCCAAACAGCCATTTTGTTTCTCCTATGTTGAATGAAAGAGCTTTAAACAAATTCTAATTTTAAAGAAAGACTAAACAAAACATCTTTAAAACAGTTTCAGAGCGTTAAAAGTGTACAGGTCCTTAGAAAATTAAATTTCACTACGTTTGGTAAAAGGTATTTGTTGTATTGTGAAATACTGAGGGAGTAAACTTTTTAGTATATAAATTGTTTAATTGAAAATAACAGGGAATTAAAGTACACTCGAGGTCAATTTGCTAAACTAGAGGCTATTTTTTTTACTCAGCTGTGAAAATTAATTAAAACGGATGTGATGTCACGTGGTCCAATGAGAGAGTGAATATGAAAAGTTAGCAGTTATTTGCCATCACTAAAAGTGTGAACATGTTTAATAATCGTCTGATAAAATACGCTCAAACAGGTCAGTCTTTTTGAACAAAGATCAAGGTGAATAAAACTCCTCTGTCTTCCAACAAGTTTAGCTTTTTGAAGTATGAAAAGCAGCGTTCCCTCTGGTCAGGAACAATCACAAGGTGCATGCAGGAGCAAGCAGCAGACAAATTTATAATTACGAACTTTCATTCATGTATTGCACAGAGTCGAAATGTAACAGTATATATATATAGAGAGAGAAATGTACACTTTACTCGATTACTTAATGCTGAACACAATATAGATTATGACTCTCTCTAATATTATAGGTATATAAAATCCTATTAGATTTATTTATTATAGTGATTTAACTTAGCATAGCCGATTCTATAGATTATGATAGTATACTGTTAGCCAATAGCTACTACACAGCAAGACATGATGGAGCATGTAACTACCTCTATTGGACCATCTGTAGCAGCAAGTCCTGGTTACACCAACCTGAAAGAACTGTTGGAAATGACTTATATACCATACATTACGACCATGTAATCCCTACAGTCACCTACCTTTAAAATGCTGCTGTAAAACCTGACATAGTTATATGGAATAAGTCAGAGAGAGTTGCAACCTTGGTTGAAGTGAGTGTCCCTAATGATGGAGGTCTGAACAGAGCTGAAAGGGAGAACAGACCAAATATCAAGGTCTCATGTATGATATGAAAAGAAACTGGAATCTTAGGGAGATATCAATCATACCAGTTATTATAGGTGCCACAGGGCTTATGAAGAAGAACTTGAAATCCTATCTAACTAATATTCCTGGTGAACCAAGTGCAAAAGAGGTTCAGACAATTGCACTTAAGGGAACAACTAAAAAGAGCTCTCGGCTGGTTTCAATAAAAAGCAGGGCAATGTTGGCAGCTGGTTTGCCTGCCCTATACCCAACTCATTCAAAAGAAGAAAATTAAAAAAAAAAAAAAAACGACCTGAAATTATCTGTATACCGGAATGGATTACTCAATAAACAAACAAACAAAAAAAAAAAAACGATAAATTTTATTATATACAAGTCTACAGGTAGAGTTAGACTTCAAAACGGTGCGTATTCTCTCCTGATTACCGAACATTATCTGGAGGCCGGAATGAAATACCACACGAGTAAAAACAGTTGATAAACTTAATTATATACAAGTTTACATGGTAAGCTGTTTCTTTCAAACAACAATATCTTCTATTAGTCGTTCGCTTCTTTGCGAGTTTCTGCTATTGTTTCAGTAGCAAATATTAATCTATAGAAACATGGCTAGTCCGTTGAGATTCAGGAATAGACTGAATGACGAATGGTAGACCAGCGACACCTGGAAAAATAGGAGACGTTAGGAAAGACCAAATGAATTTGTCGGACCAGCAATCCAGAGTTCATAAAACATATGCTTCGCACAAAAATACAAGAAAATGCCCTGAATATCCACCGAAAAGGAGGGAGGATCATGGATCAAACTTGAATTATTGGAAAACGACACAGACTGAACAACGGATAATGAGTAAAAAATAACCTACGGAATTTTTATACACTGAAATATAATCCCGGAAAAGGGATAAACATTCGCCGGAATAAAATGTGATGTGCTACTAATCTAATGACTCATACGCAGCACTAGGTTATAACAGATAAAACATCGGGGAATCAAGGCCAGGACGAAAACCACAGTGTTGAGGATATCCAAGCAATTGAGCCAGTAACTGAAATAAAACAATCCAGAATTTTCACCGGCAAATATGATCAACGGTTGGAAAAATGCGGTCGCGTTATATAGAAAATTTGTATTGCATTGAATAGTGAAACGGAATCGACGAAAATACCAGTGAAAGAAAAAGGATGATAGAAGAAAATGACAAACCTGTACGAGAAGTTTTATTTTATTTTATTTTATTTTTATTTTTATCTTATTTTATTTTCTCATTTATTATTTATTTATTTTTTCATTAATTATTTATTTGTTTCATATACATATTTATTTAATCTTATTTAGTCATTTATGTTTTTATAATATATATTTATACTTATTGCATTTATTTTTTTATTATTTTATTTAATCGTTTATTTTCCTTCTTTTTTTTTCGATACGAGCGCGTTTTAACTCGATAAGTTTGTGAGAAGCAACCGTTGAACTTTTGAGCGTCACCTGAAACTGGGCTGTTGATCGAGGCGGGAAATGCTGAAAATCGTTAAACGTCCAGTTTTTAGTCTATTGAACAGTTCAATTCAATGCAATTCAGATAATAGGGCCTCAGATCAGTGAGGGGGGGGGCGATACGAAAAAAAAAAAAGAAACGTAGAGAGGTAGACCCCAAAACAATGCATCTTCTCTCCTGACGACCTCAAATTATCTGTATACCGGAATGGATTACCCTACAAAGAAAAAGACCGATAAACTTTATTATATACAAGTCTACAGGTAGAGTAAGACTCCAAAACGATAGTATTATCTCCTGATTACCGAACAATATTCTGGTATTATGTTTTTTTTTTTTGTTTTTTTTTTGCTGCTTATTTTGTCATAGGGTGCAAGGGGCATAATCATTGATAATAAAAGGGAACACAAGGGTATATCCGATAATGTCGAGTGATGACGTCAAGGAAGAGGTGCTCATGGAGAATTTAGATAAGGAACGAAATAACGATGGCGGAATGAATGGATTGGAGGGGGAAGCCTTAGTTGATTGGGTCATGGCGCATGGTCAGTCAGAGGAAAATATCAGCAGGGAATCGCGAAGGTCAACAGAAGCCTCTCGAGCTCTTTTGGGAGGGCTAGAATTAGCCGAGTTTAGAGGGTATTCGAATGAACTGGATGATTGGATAGAATCTCTTTTGAAAAAACAGAGTTTATGTTGCAATATTTTGGACTTGTAATGGGGTATGATCCCACACAGTCGGACGATTCTAGTTATAAACGATGCTGCTAGGAACTGACGAATCGAATTAATTCACGTTCTGCTACCAACCAATCAGAAAACAGAATTGCTTCATAAATATTAAACCTTTTCTGGAGCAATTTCGCATGTTTTTTTTTCTCCGTCTCGACACGATAAGAATATTTTGTTCTGTGGAACTGTCCGCTGCAAACAGGTCACCTCTCAAAACCTGTTTAGAACAACGAACCATCGGAAACTGTTCTGTCTACTGCAAAACAGTCACCTCTCAAGACTTGTTTAAAACAACGAACAATCTGAAACTTTTATGAAACTAAACATGGCTTACACTTCTAGAGATCATGGGCCCAACGTGCGTCTTTATTTCGATGGATCCGAATCAAAATTCGGATTGTGGCAAGTTAAGTTTCTAGGATATCTACGAATCCAAAAGCTACACAAAGTACTTCAAACACAACCTGAAAACAGAAACGACCCCGACTTCATTGAAAAGAACGCAACTGTCTTTGCGGAATTTATCGAAAGGAAAACCCAAAATTATTTCTTTATACACTGAACTGACCTCTCTAAAACGAATGGAAGCCGAAACTATTACTGATTATATTGTAAGAGCCGAAACGACTGCAAATTCTTTAAAAATGTCTGGTGAACTTATAAGTGACAGTCTGTTAATTTCCATGGTCCTTAAGGGATTACCGAGTGATTTCAAGCCATTTACAACCGTGATAACCCAGAAAGAAAAACCCATGACATTTAGCGAATTCAAGGTAGCACTCAGAAGTTACGAAGAAACTGAAAAAATGATCACAGAAAAAAACGAATACACAAATATCATGAAATTTAAAAATACACACATAAAAACACCAAAATTAAATTATACCCATGCCAGGAATAAAAACCGCAACTTTGCCAAAAACAATTTTTCTCCTAAGAAAAGTACAATAATTATTTGCTATAATTGTGGACGACCTAATCACAAGAGTTTCCAATGTAGATACAGGACTCAAAATGGCGACTCCATTAAAAATGTAGAGAGCTCTGTTAGTGAACATACATCTTTATTTTCGTGTACGTTTAATGCTTCAACAAACAATAATAATTTTCTTGTCGATTTTGGGGCCACGGCACATGTGATTACAAAGGAATCTGATTTTATCAATTTTGACCCCAACTTTAAGCCACAACATCATTTTGTAGAACTAGCTGACGGGAGTCGAGTCAATGATATCGTTTTGAAAAGAGGCAATGCGAAAATCTCGCTAAGAACAATAAAGACGAACTATTTTTCTGTATTTTAGAAAACGCTCTTCTAATCCCAAAATTTAAACAAAATATATTTTCTGTACAAGCTGCCACAAAACAAGGTGCAAATATAAATTTTAGCCCCAATAAATCAAAACTGATATACCCGAATGGAACTGTATTCGACATTAAAGAAAATGGAAGACTATATTATTTAAATAGCGTAGTCCCATCGAAAACCGCCTGCCATGATCTACAGACATGGCATAAAATTCTTGGACACTGCAATATTCCTGATATCAAAAGGTTGCCGACTGTAGTTGATGGAATGAAAATACAAACATAAAAAAACTTCAACTGCGACGTCTGTACGCAAGGGAAAATGACAAACTATCAAAGCAAGATACCATCACAAGGTATGGGCGCGAATTCGTTGTCCCCGGTTACAGGAAAATGATACGGAGAGATGTAGTCCTAACCGAGAGTATTAGGATCAAGAAAACTCCGCTCCGGGGAGGAGGGGACCCCAACGGGCATCAGAGAAGGAGGGAATGCCAGGGAGCCCTTACACCCCCCTCAGAGAAGGAGAGGAATGGCTCGTTTGGCCTATAGATGGGAAAAAAACAGGTAGAGAGTAACCCGATCTGTGAGAAACGGGGTCATTATAGCCATATGTCTGGTCGATGTACGGACGTGGCGGGCCGTAGGTTAGGAAGAAGAAAGGATAAAGGAAGACCACCCCCTGTCCCACCAGACAAAAGAATAGCAGGTCAGGGAGTCAGAGTGGATATCGCATCCCGCCTGCACAGGAGCGGCTTAGGGAAGAGACCAACAGGGTTATGACCTGATGATCCTTACAGACCAGGAAGCCAGGCCAGCTGAGGGGCAAGGGGGCGCCTGAGTTGCTGGACCTGTGGTCAGTTCGGTCATATGCCGCAAGGCTGCCCAAAAGGGAAATGTTGGCGTTGTCGGGAGCCAGGCCATACGCAAAGAGAGTGTTCCCAAAAAAGGGGAGACTCCTTGATGCAGAAGCAGAGAGAGAAGCCACTGCCTAAGGTTAACCCAGAAGGAAAAAAAAGATTAAAGCAAGTAGAAGTTTACTGTATCTTGAAAGAGAGTCGAGATCTTAGATGCCAGATGGTGGTGGGGGCATGAAGGTGGCAGCCCTGATTGATACAGGTGCCTTGGTGACACTGATTAAGTCCAGTGCTTATCAGAAGATGGCCGGATGAGGACGGTTGTGAACGGTTGACCTGGAATTGACACAGGCGGATCAGGGCCGACTATACCTGGAAGGACTGACCAGGCGCCCCTATGAGGTAGAGGGGATGAGGGGGTAATTACAAGCTTATGTGGCACCCGATTTCTGTGAGGAATTAATATTGGGATATGATTGGCTAGAAAAATGGGAGCAGCGGTCACCTTTGCTCCACCGACCCTGTGGTTGAAGGGAAAGGGTATTCCCCTATGTGGCCGAACACAGCTAAAGGACCTCCGGTGGTGACCTCAGAGGATACGGAAATTCCTCCATGAACAATAGTGTTCACAACGGGAAAGATCCAGGGGTGAAGGAAGGGAAGCCCTGATGGGTACCAGGTGACCTCCCTAGAAGAAGAGGGAGACGGGGACTCAGAAGTGGCAATTAGTGATACTATTGTGAGTAGACCTGGAAGCTTCCCGGTGCTGTTAACAAATAATTCCTGTAAACATGGAACCCTGGTGGGAACAGCCTACTCTGTTAAGAGAGTTCAAAGAATAGGGACCTGGGATAGAGAGGAGACACGGAATTGGAGGGAATTATCCAGAATAAAAACAGAAGAATTGATAGTACCGCCTGAGTACCAAAGGGAGATAATCAATAATGTTAATGAAATAAATAACTGAATTACGAGAATGTAGAGTGAAGGCGTAAAAGGGGATTGCAAGATGCGGGCATTTTAACAGCAAGGAGGGGGGGTCTCAGTGTGGCGTTAGGGAGCGATGATGTTGGTGGCAGAGGTCAGGATGGAATTAACTGTTTACAATGAAAGAGAGAAGGTCTTAGGAGCCCTCTCGGGGATGTTGGTTGACAAAGGCATCAAGAGATGACTCAATCCAGACAGTCCAGAAAAATCTCTGGAGGCTTGGAAAAACTTTGGCTTGTGATGTCTGGTTCCTCGAAAGGCTATCACATGAAATCCAGGTATGCTGAAAGCAAATTCTCTGGAAGCGGAAAGATGAAGCTTGCATAGGTCAGAAGGAAAACAGACAATTGAAATTTTATTCTACTAAAATTAATTTCACAAAAGATTTACAGACTTTTTACATATATATAGTCCGTTTCCAATTCACTATTATTCCTCTTCTTTGGAGATGGCACTCAGGCGAAATGAAGAGGGGTGGCGGTGGTCACGTCTTCAGGGAGTGATAGGATTATCTCAAGATTATGCGCCAATCTGGAATCTGGTTAGAAAACTTGCGTGCTTGGTTTATATAGTAAGGTCAGGCGTGGGGGGTGGGGAGACGATCCCCTTAGCCAATCAAATTAAGATACATGTCTGGGGGATTCCCCAGATGTGAATTGCAGATGTGCAGTTCAGCCAATATTACCAGTCTTGAAACCTGAGACCAAAAATGATATCTATTCCCATGACCTCCAAGGTCAGCGGCTGTCATTCAGAACACCTGGGTCGAGGTTCTTTAGGCCAGACGAGTGTCACCACTATTGTTTCAACATTTCCTGTTATTGAATTTTTCCAAATAGCAAATATATATATCTGATTCCGACAATAAAACAAAATATATATCCCAGGGAAGTCTCAACTGGCAACATACATTTGATCAGGTGAAAAATTAATCCGGTCATGATCAGCATACCGTAGTGGTCTTCTTGTGTCTGAACGGAATGCTATCACCGAAAAATTCAAAACGATTCAGTATATTATATAAAGCGATTCTGTCATCTGATTGGTTTATTTCTTATCACCATTAAATATAAATATAATCAACCAAATCTTAGTGAGCATATTCGGCCACAATTTTTATTGTGTAAGTGTTAAACTCCTCGCTACTTCGGTTGGGTGAAGACTTGGGTAGAAATACCAATTGAGAATTTGTTCATGACAATCAGCCCGACAGATGATGGGTCAGTTCACTAGCTTTTTATCTGTTGAATTGAGGTATTTGCTTAGGTGGTATTTAGGAGGTTCACTTTTCCAGGCCTTCCCTCCCGGGTTCTGGAAGGGGTAAGTTCATTTCTTACTGCTTGAGGCGCTCTCACTAGGGAATGCCGACTAAGCTGTTCATGCAATTTTTGCTATGCCAGAATGCACCTTCTTTAGTAGTGCTGGCTTGACTCTCTCTACCTGCCGACATTGTGTAACATCTTCTTACAGTAAGCATATATCTTACTCTGAGCATATATACCATTCACTTGACAAAGCAGTGGAGAGTAGAGCAGTAGCTCTAGATATATCTAAGGCTTTTGATGGGGTGCA
>NC_136484.1:148379975-148532475 GCF_053919585.1 Euprymna scolopes | reverse complement strand
CACTGCCTGCTGTTATTGTAACATGGTAAAATTTCATTATTGTTTAATCTGAACATTTGAAAATTTGAACGAAATAACATTAATGATATTATTGCACTACATTAAATTAATTATGATAAACTATTTTTAACGATATGGTTGCATCAAATTAATTATGCTAAACTATTTTACAGGACAACTTAGTGGTTTCAAAGTCACCATCTGAAGGAAAAATTGATGGGACTGCATGCGTTATATACAACAGTGCTTCCGAAAAAATGTTAACTGGTATATTGTTTCCACCTAATTGTTTGAACGTAATGGCATCAAACACATTCTATCAACTGGAGAATGATACAATTTAAGCAGTTTGTCTACTGGTGAATCTTTATGAGAGTCTGAAACCTTACTGTTCTGGGGTAACTGACACCCCTATTCCTGTCTTCACATGGACTCTCCCATCGCTGTGAAAGGCAGCCATTTTGGACTCTCTAATCAGAGATTCCTTCAATACGTTGCAACCGAAATGGAGACAATATTTACATCGATGCTTTTTTTTTTTTTTTACAAGGTGTTCACCACATACCAATGCCCGGAAACCCCTCAGGGATACAGGTTATTGTAAGTACAGTACGTTAGTGTGGAGATTTAATGAAGTGTCTACTTAAGGGGGCGGCTCATCAGGAACTTGTTTACGTTGGACTTGAAGACATCCAGGTTGTAGTCAGATGGGAAGCAGGCAGACGGAACAGAGTTCCACAGGCGTGCAGTTCTGAGAAAGAAGCTTTGTTCATGGAATCTATGTTTTGATTTAGGCATAGATAAAGAGTGGGGAAAATTTTTAACAGTGGATTCAGCTAGACGGGTGTTTTTTGTGAAAGATTGGCGAGGGGGGACCAGAGATTGGAGTTCAGACGAGCACCTACCATGGAAATAACGATAAACAAAGATAGGCTTGCAACCTCTCTTCTGTGGGAGAGAGGTTGCAGGGTAGAGAAAAGGGCATCCCCCACTAAGCCACAAAGTCTATTTTGTACTCTGTCAAGGCAGGATAGTCTGTTTTTAGCAGCTCCTGCCCAGATATGGCAGCAGTATTCCATCCTTGGACGTACTTGGCTTTTATATAGATAGAGGATTGCATCAGTAGTGAGATATCTTCTGTAGCAGTAGAAGGATCACACCATCTTTCCAGCGATCTTGGCAACAGACTTGATGTACGTGTTCCATTTCAGATCAGGAGTGAAGGTCAAGCCCAGAAGTTTGTCAAAACACGGGGCTTCTCCTAGACGAGAGCCATCCATTTCAATTGATGCCAGATAGGGATCAGAGCGTTGATGATGTAAAGATAGGAGTTTGGTTTCAGGATGTCTTGAAGCAAAAGAATGCCACATCAGGAGCATTATGGTCTGATGAGGAGGTGTATGCTATCGCAAAAGAAATACAATTGCTGAAACCCGAACAGTTTGGTGCATATTTCTTGGAATGGGACCATTTCACATGGAGAAGATTAAAATCGCTTGCATCGGGAAGTATCTTCACTGTATCAGTATGGATCCGGCTTTGATTGAGACTGAAGCTTTTGGGAAGATAATTCATGGTTTTGTTTTTTTGTTTTTTGTAGATAATTTTCCTGAAACATTTAATACATTCAAATAGTTTTTTAAGACAATTGTAACCAAAAATAGACGTTTATTTTCAAACAAAATAGAATTTTTCGTAACTAATAAATTATAAATAAGCATTAGATTTTGAGTAAAATTCCTTTCTTCAATTTTTTAATAATTTTATTTTAATTAAATTGATAAAAAATGTGAATAAAATTGATAAGAAATATGAATACAAATGATAAACAATGTGAATAAAATTGATAAAAAATGTGAATAAAATTGATAAAAATGTGAATAAAAATGATAAAAATTGTGAATAACAATTCATAAAAAATGTGAATATAAATGATTAAAAATATGAATAAAATTGATAAAAAATGTGAACAAAAATGATAAAAAATGTGAATAAAATTGATAAAAAATGTGAACAATAATGACAAAAAAATGTGAATAAAATTGATACAAAATGTGAATAAAAATGATAAAACATGTGAATAAAAATGATAAAAAATGTGAATAAAATTGATAAAAAATGTGAATAAAAATGATAAAATATGTGAATAAACTTGATAAAAAATGTGAATAAAATTGATAAAAAATGTGAATAAAATTGATAAAAAATGTGAATAAACTTGATAAAAATGTGAATAAAAATGATAAAGAATGTGAATAAAATGATAAAAAATGTGAATAAAATTGATACAAAATGTGAATAAACTTGATAAAAAATGTGAATAAACTTGATAAAAAATGTGAATAAAAATTGATAAAAAATGTGAATAAAATTGATAAAAAATGTGAATAAAATTGATAAAAATGTGAATAAAAATATTAAAAAATGTGAATAAACTTTTTAAACAATGTGAATAAAAATGATAAAAAATGTGAATAAAATTGATAAAAATGTGAATAAAAATTGATAAAAAATGTGAATAAAATTGATAAAAAATGTGAATAAAATTGATAAAAATGTGAATAAAAATATTAAAAAATGTGAATAAACTTTTTAAACAATGTGAATAAAAATGATAAAAAATGTGAATAAAAATGATAAAAAATGTGAATAAAATTGATAAAAATGTGAATAAAAATGATAAAGAATGTGAATAAAATTGATAAAAAATGTGAATAAACTTGATAAAAAATGTGAATGAAATTGATAAAAAATGTGAATGAAATTGATAAAAAATGTGAATAAACTTTATAAAAAATGTGAATAAAAATGATAAAAAATGTGAATAAACTTTATAAAAAATGTGAATAAAAATGATGAAAAATGTGAATAAAAATGATAAAAAATGTGTATGAAATTGATAAAGAATGTGAATAAAAATTGATAAAAAATGTGAATAAAATTGATAATAAATGTGAATAAAAATGATAAAAATGTGAATAAAAATGATAAAAAATGTGAATAAAAATTATAAAAAATGTGAATAAAAATGATAAAAAATGTGAATAAAATTGATAAATAATGTGAATAAAAATGATAAAATATGTGAATAAAATTCATAAAGAATGTGAATAAAAATGATAAAAAATGTGAATAAAAATGATAAAAAATGTGAATAAAATTGAAAAAAAATGTGATTAAAATTGATAAAAAATGTGAATAAACTTGATAAAAAATGTGAATAAACTTGATAAAAAATGTGAATAAAATTGATAAAAAATGTGAATAAAATTGATAAAAAATGTGAATAAAATTGATAAAAAATGTGAATAAAAATGATAAAAATGTGAATAAAAATTGATAAAAAATGTGAATAAAAATTGATAAAAAATGTGAATAAAAATTGATAAAAAATGTGAATAAAATTGATAAAAAATGTGAATAAAAATGATAAAAATGTGAATAAAAATATTAAAAAATGTGAATAAACTTTTTAAAAAATGTGAATAAAAATGATAAAAAATGTGAATAAAATTGATAAAAATGTGAATAAAAATGATAAAGAATGTGAATAAAATGATAAAAAATGTGAATAAAATTGATACAAAATGTGAATAAACTTGATAAAAAATGTGAATAAAAATGATGAAAAATGTGAATAAAAATGATAAAAAATGTGTATGAAATTGATAAAGAATGTGAATAAAAATTGATAAAAAATGTGAATAAAATTGATAATAAATGTGAATAAAAATGATAAAAATGTGAATAAAAATGATAAAAAATGTGAATAAAAATTATAAAAAATGTGAATAAAAATGATAAAAATGTGAATAAAATTGATAAATAATGTGAATAAAAATGATAAAATATGTGAATAAAATTCATAAAGAATGTGAATAAAAATGATAAAATATGTGAATAAAATTCATAAAGAATGTGAATAAAAATGATAAAATATGTGAATAAAAATGATAAAAAATGTGAATAAAATTGAAAAAAAATGTGATTAAAATTGATAAAAAATGTGAATAAACTTGATAAAAATGTGAATAAAAATGATAAAGAATGTGAATAAAATGATAAAAAATGTGAATTAAATTGATACAAAATGTGAATAAACTTGATAAAAAATGTGAATAAACTTGATAAAAAATGTGAATAAAATTGATAAAAATGTGAATAAAAATTGATAAAAAATGTGAATAAAATTGATAAAAAATGTGAATAAAAATGATAAAAATGTGAATAAAAATATTAAAAAATGTGAATAAACTTTTTAAAAAATGTGAATAAAAATGATAAAAAATGTGAATAAAATTGATAAAAATGTGAATAAAAATGATAAAGAATGTGAATAAAAATGATAAAATATGTGAATAAAATTCATAAAGAATGTGAATAAAAATGATAAAATATGTGAATAAAATTCATAAAGAATGTGAATAAAAATGATAAAATATGTGAATAAAAATGATAAAAAATGTGAATAAAATTGAAAAAAAATGTGATTAAAATTGATAAAAAATGTGAATAAACTTGATAAAAATGTGAATAAAAATGATAAAGAATGTGAATAAAATGATAAAAAATGTGAATTAAATTGATACAAAATGTGAATAAACTTGATAAAAAATGTGAATAAACTTGATAAAAAATGTGAATAAAATTGATAAAAATGTGAATAAAAATTGATAAAAAATGTGAATAAAATTGATAAAAAATGTGAATAAAAATGATAAAAATGTGAATAAAAATATTAAAAAATGTGAATAAACTTTTTAAAAAATGTGAATAAAAATGATAAAAAATGTGAATAAAATTGATAAAAATGTGAATAAAAATGATAAAGAATGTGAATAAAATGATAAAAAATGTGAATAAAATTGATACAAAATGTGAATAAACTTGATAAAAAATGTGAATAAAAATGATGAAAAATGTGAATAAAAATGATAAAAAATGTGTATGAAATTGATAAAGAATGTGAATAAAAATTGATAAAAAATGTGAATAAAATTGATAATAAATGTGAATAAAAATGATAAAAATGTGAATAAAAATGATAAAAAATGTGAATAAAAATTATAAAAAATGTGAATAAAAATGATAAAAAATGTGAATAAAATTGATAAATAATGTGAATAAAAATGATAAAATATGTGAATAAAATTCATAAAGAATGTGAATAAAAATGATAAAATATGTGAATAAAAATGATAAAAAATGTGAATAAAATTGAAAAAAAATGTGATTAAAATTGATAAAAAATGTGAATAAAATTGATAAAAAATGTGAACAATAATGACAAAAAAATGTGAATAAAATTGATACAAAATGTGAATAAAAATGATAAAACATGTGAATAAAAATGATAAAAAATGTGAATAAAATTGATAAAAAATGTGAATAAAAATGATAAAATATGTGAATAAACTTGATAAAAAATGTGAATAAAATTGATAAAAAATGTGAATAAAATTGATAAAAAATGTGAATAAACTTGATAAAAATGTGAATAAAAATGATAAAGAATGTGAATAAAATGATAAAAAATGTGAATAAAATTGATACAAAATGTGAATAAACTTGATAAAAAATGTGAATAAACTTGATAAAAAATGTGAATAAAATTGATAAAAATGTGAATAAAAATTGATAAAAAATGTGAATAAAATTGATAAAAAATGTGAATAAAATTGATAAAAATGTGAATAAAAATATTAAAAAATGTGAATAAACTTTTTAAACAATGTGAATAAAAATGATAAAAAATGTGAATAAAATTGATAAAAATGTGAATAAAAATGATAAAGAATGTGAATAAAATTGATAAAAAATGTGAATAAACTTGATAAAAAATGTGAATGAAATTGATAAAAAATGTGAATGAAATTGATAAAAAATGTGAACAATAATGACAAAAAAATGTGAATAAAATTGATACAAAATGTGAATAAAAATGATAAAACATGTGAATAAAAATGATAAAAAATGTGAATAAAATTGATAAAAAATGTGAATAAAAATGATAAAATATGTGAATAAACTTGATAAAAAATGTGAATAAAATTGATAAAAAATGTGAATAAAATTGATAAAAAATGTGAATAAACTTGATAAAAATGTGAATAAAAATGATAAAGAATGTGAATAAAATGATAAAAAATGTGAATAAAATTGATACAAAATGTGAATAAACTTGATAAAAAATGTGAATAAACTTGATAAAAAATGTGAATAAAATTGATAAAAATGTGAATAAAAATTGATAAAAAATGTGAATAAAATTGATAAAAAATGTGAATAAAATTGATAAAAATGTGAATAAAAATATTAAAAAATGTGAATAAACTTTTTAAACAATGTGAATAAAAATGATAAAAAATGTGAATAAAATTGATAAAAATGTGAATAAAAATGATAAAGAATGTGAATAAAATTGATAAAAAATGTGAATAAACTTGATAAAAAATGTGAATGAAATTGATAAAAAATGTGAATGAAATTGATAAAAAATGTGAATAAACTTTATAAAAAATGTGAATAAAAATGATAAAAAATGTGAATAAACTTTATAAAAAATGTGAATAAAAATGATGAAAAATGTGAATAAAAATGATAAAAAATGTGTATGAAATTGATAAAGAATGTGAATAAAAATTGATAAAAAATGTGAATAAAATTGATAATAAATGTGAATAAAAATGATAAAAATGTGAATAAAAATGATAAAAAATGTGAATAAAAATTATAAAAAATGTGAATAAAAATGATAAAAAATGTGAATAAAATTGATAAATAATGTGAATAAAAATGATAAAATATGTGAATAAAATTCATAAAGAATGTGAATAAAAATGATAAAATATGTGAATAAAATTCATAAAGAATGTGAATAAAAATGATAAAATATGTGAATAAAAATGATAAAAAATGTGAATAAAATTGAAAAAAAATGTGATTAAAATTGATAAAAAATGTGAATAAACTTGATAAAAATGTGAATAAAAATGATAAAGAATGTGAATAAAATGATAAAAAATGTGAATTAAATTGATACAAAATGTGAATAAACTTGATAAAAAATGTGAATAAACTTGATAAAAAATGTGAATAAAATTGATAAAAATGTGAATAAAAATTGATAAAAAATGTGAATAAAATTGATAAAAAATGTGAATAAAAATGATAAAAATGTGAATAAAAATATTAAAAAATGTGAATAAACTTTTTAAAAAATGTGAATAAAAATGATAAAAAATGTGAATAAAATTGATAAAAATGTGAATAAAAATGATAAAGAATGTGAATAAAATGATAAAAAATGTGAATAAAATTGATACAAAATGTGAATAAACTTGATAAAAAATGTGAATAAAAATGATGAAAAATGTGAATAAAAATGATAAAAAATGTGTATGAAATTGATAAAGAATGTGAATAAAAATTGATAAAAAATGTGAATAAAATTGATAATAAATGTGAATAAAAATGATAAAAATGTGAATAAAAATGATAAAAAATGTGAATAAAAATTATAAAAAATGTGAATAAAAATGATAAAAAATGTGAATAAAATTGATAAATAATGTGAATAAAAATGATAAAATATGTGAATAAAATTCATAAAGAATGTGAATAAAAATGATAAAATATGTGAATAAAATTCATAAAGAATGTGAATAAAAATGATAAAATATGTGAATAAAAATGATAAAAAATGTGAATAAAATTGAAAAAAAATGTGATTAAAATTGATAAAAAATGTGAATAAACTTGATAAAAATGTGAATAAAAATGATAAAGAATGTGAATAAAATGATAAAAAATGTGAATTAAATTGATACAAAATGTGAATAAACTTGATAAAAAATGTGAATAAACTTGATAAAAAATGTGAATAAAATTGATAAAAATGTGAATAAAAATTGATAAAAAATGTGAATAAAATTGATAAAAAATGTGAATAAAAATGATAAAAATGTGAATAAAAATATTAAAAAATGTGAATAAACTTTTTAAAAAATGTGAATAAAAATGATAAAAAATGTGAATAAAATTGATAAAAATGTGAATAAAAATGATAAAGAATGTGAATAAAAATGATAAAATATGTGAATAAAATTCATAAAGAATGTGAATAAAAATGATAAAATATGTGAATAAAATTCATAAAGAATGTGAATAAAAATGATAAAATATGTGAATAAAAATGATAAAAAATGTGAATAAAATTGAAAAAAAATGTGATTAAAATTGATAAAAAATGTGAATAAACTTGATAAAAATGTGAATAAAAATGATAAAGAATGTGAATAAAATGATAAAAAATGTGAATTAAATTGATACAAAATGTGAATAAACTTGATAAAAAATGTGAATAAACTTGATAAAAAATGTGAATAAAATTGATAAAAATGTGAATAAAAATTGATAAAAAATGTGAATAAAATTGATAAAAAATGTGAATAAAAATGATAAAAATGTGAATAAAAATATTAAAAAATGTGAATAAACTTTTTAAAAAATGTGAATAAAAATGATAAAAAATGTGAATAAAATTGATAAAAATGTGAATAAAAATGATAAAGAATGTGAATAAAATGATAAAAAATGTGAATAAAATTGATACAAAATGTGAATAAACTTGATAAAAAATGTGAATAAAAATGATGAAAAATGTGAATAAAAATGATAAAAAATGTGTATGAAATTGATAAAGAATGTGAATAAAAATTGATAAAAAATGTGAATAAAATTGATAATAAATGTGAATAAAAATGATAAAAATGTGAATAAAAATGATAAAAAATGTGAATAAAAATTATAAAAAATGTGAATAAAAATGATAAAAAATGTGAATAAAATTGATAAATAATGTGAATAAAAATGATAAAATATGTGAATAAAATTCATAAAGAATGTGAATAAAAATGATAAAATATGTGAATAAAAATGATAAAAAATGTGAATAAAATTGAAAAAAAATGTGATTAAAATTGATAAAAAATGTGAATAAACTTGATAAAAATGTGAATAAAAATGATAAAGAATGTGAATAAAATGATAAAAAATGTGAATTAAATTGATACAAAATGTGAATAAACTTGATAAAAAATGTGAATAAACTTGATAAAAAATGTGAATAAAATTGATAAAAATGTGAATAAAAATTGATAAAAAATGTGAATAAAATTGATAAAAAATGTGAATAAAAATGATAAAAATGTGAATAAAAATATTAAAAAATGTGAATAAACTTTTTAAAAAATGTGAATAAAAATGATAAAATATGTGAATAAAATTCATAAAGAATGTGAATAAAAATGATAAAATATGTGAATAAAATTCATAAAGAATGTGAATAAAAATGATAAAATATGTGAATAAAAATGATAAAAAATGTGAATAAAATTGAAAAAAATGTGATTAAAATTGATAAAAAATGTGAATAAACTTGATAAAAATGTGAATAAAAATGATAAAGAATGTGAATAAAATGATAAAAAATGTGAATTAAATTGATACAAAATGTGAATAAACTTGATAAAAAATGTGAATAAACTTGATAAAAAATGTGAATAAAATTGATAAAAATGTGAATAAAAATTGATAAAAAATGTGAATAAAATTGATAAAAAATGTGAATAAAAATGATAAAAATGTGAATAAAAATATTAAAAAATGTGAATAAACTTTTTAAAAAATGTGAATAAAAATGATAAAAAATGTGAATAAAATTGATAAAAATGTGAATAAAAATGATAAAGAATGTGAATAAAAATGATAAAATATGTGAATAAAATTCATAAAGAATGTGAATAAAAATGATAAAATATGTGAATAAAATTCATAAAGAATGTGAATAAAAATGATAAAATATGTGAATAAAAATGATAAAAAATGTGAATAAAATTGAAAAAAAATGTGATTAAAATTGATAAAAAATGTGAATAAACTTGATAAAAATGTGAATAAAAATGATAAAGAATGTGAATAAAATGATAAAAAATGTGAATTAAATTGATACAAAATGTGAATAAACTTGATAAAAAATGTGAATAAACTTGATAAAAAATGTGAATAAAATTGATAAAAATGTGAATAAAAATTGATAAAAAATGTGAATAAAATTGATAAAAAATGTGAATAAAAATGATAAAAATGTGAATAAAAATATTAAAAAATGTGAATAAACTTTTTAAAAAATGTGAATAAAAATGATAAAAAATGTGAATAAAATTGATAAAAATGTGAATAAAAATGATAAAGAATGTGAATAAAATGATAAAAAATGTGAATAAAATTGATACAAAATGTGAATAAACTTGATAAAAAATGTGAATAAAAATGATGAAAAATGTGAATAAAAATGATAAAAAATGTGTATGAAATTGATAAAGAATGTGAATAAAAATTGATAAAAAATGTGAATAAAATTGATAATAAATGTGAATAAAAATGATAAAAATGTGAATAAAAATGATAAAAAATGTGAATAAAAATTATAAAAAATGTGAATAAAAATGATAAAAAATGTGAATAAAATTGATAAATAATGTGAATAAAAATGATAAAATATGTGAATAAAATTCATAAAGAATGTGAATAAAAATGATAAAATATGTGAATAAAAATGATAAAAAATGTGAATAAAATTGAAAAAAAATGTGATTAAAATTGATAAAAAATGTGAATAAACTTGATAAAAATGTGAATAAAAATGATAAAGAATGTGAATAAAATGATAAAAAATGTGAATTAAATTGATACAAAATGTGAATAAACTTGATAAAAAATGTGAATAAACTTGATAAAAAATGTGAATAAAATTGATAAAAATGTGAATAAAAATTGATAAAAAATGTGAATAAAATTGATAAAAAATGTGAATAAAAATGATAAAAATGTGAATAAAAATATTAAAAAATGTGAATAAACTTTTTAAAAAATGTGAATAAAAATGATAAAATATGTGAATAAAATTCATAAAGAATGTGAATAAAAATGATAAAATATGTGAATAAAATTCATAAAGAATGTGAATAAAAATGATAAAATATGTGAATAAAAATGATAAAAAATGTGAATAAAATTGAAAAAAATGTGATTAAAATTGATAAAAAATGTGAATAAACTTGATAAAAATGTGAATAAAAATGATAAAGAATGTGAATAAAATGATAAAAAATGTGAATTAAATTGATACAAAATGTGAATAAACTTGATAAAAAATGTGAATAAACTTGATAAAAAATGTGAATAAAATTGATAAAAATGTGAATAAAAATTGATAAAAAATGTGAATAAAATTGATAAAAAATGTGAATAAAAATGATAAAAATGTGAATAAAAATATTAAAAAATGTGAATAAACTTTTTAAAAAATGTGAATAAAAATGATAAAAAATGTGAATAAAATTGATAAAAATGTGAATAAAAATGATAAAGAATGTGAATAAAAATGATAAAATATGTGAATAAAATTCATAAAGAATGTGAATAAAAATGATAAAATATGTGAATAAAATTCATAAAGAATGTGAATAAAAATGATAAAATATGTGAATAAAAATGATAAAAAATGTGAATAAAATTGAAAAAAAATGTGATTAAAATTGATAAAAAATGTGAATAAACTTGATAAAAATGTGAATAAAAATGATAAAGAATGTGAATAAAATGATAAAAAATGTGAATTAAATTGATACAAAATGTGAATAAACTTGATAAAAAATGTGAATAAACTTGATAAAAAATGTGAATAAAATTGATAAAAATGTGAATAAAAATTGATAAAAAATGTGAATAAAATTGATAAAAAATGTGAATAAAAATGATAAAAATGTGAATAAAAATATTAAAAAATGTGAATAAACTTTTTAAAAAATGTGAATAAAAATGATAAAAAATGTGAATAAAATTGATAAAAATGTGAATAAAAATGATAAAGAATGTGAATAAAATGATAAAAAATGTGAATAAAATTGATACAAAATGTGAATAAACTTGATAAAAAATGTGAATAAAAATGATGAAAAATGTGAATAAAAATGATAAAAAATGTGTATGAAATTGATAAAGAATGTGAATAAAAATTGATAAAAAATGTGAATAAAATTGATAATAAATGTGAATAAAAATGATAAAAATGTGAATAAAAATGATAAAAAATATGAATAAAAATTATAAAAAATGTGAATAAAAATGATAAAAAATGTGAATAAAATTGATAAATAATGTGAATAAAAATGATAAAATATGTGAATAAAATTCATAAAGAATGTGAATAAAAATGATAAAATATGTGAATAAAAATGATAAAAAATGTGAATAAAATTGAAAAAAAATGTGATTAAAATTGATAAAAAATGTGAATAAACTTGATAAAAATGTGAATAAAAATGATAAAGAATGTGAATAAAATGATAAAAAATGTGAATTAAATTGATACAAAATGTGAATAAACTTGATAAAAAATGTGAATAAACTTGATAAAAAATGTGAATAAAATTGATAAAAATGTGAATAAAAATTGATAAAAAATGTGAATAAAATTGATAAAAAATGTGAATAAAAATGATAAAAATGTGAATAAAAATATTAAAAAATGTGAATAAACTTTTTAAAAAATGTGAATAAAAATGATAAAAAATGTGAATAAAATTGATAAAAATGTGAATAAAAATGATAAAGAATGTGAATAAAAATGATAAAAAATGTGAATAAACTTGATAAAAAATGTGAATGAAATTGATAAAAAATGTGAATAAAAATATTAAAAAATGTGAATAAACTTTATAAAAAATGTGAATAAAAATGATAAAAAATGTGAATAAAATTGATAAAAATGTGAATAAAAATGATAAAGAATGTGAATAAAATGATAAAAATGTGAATAAAAATGATAAAAAATGTGAATGAAATTGATAAAAAATGTGAATAAAAATTGATAAAAAATGTGAATAAAATTGATAAAAAATGTGAATAAAATTGATAAAAATGTGAATAAAAATATTAAAAAATGTGAATAAACTTGATAAAAAATGTGAATAAAAATGATAAAAAATGTGAATAAAATTGATAAAAAATGTGAATAAAAATGATAAAAAATGTGAATAAAAATGATAAAAAATGTGAATAAAATTGATAAAAATGAGAATAAAAATGATAAAAAATGATGATGAAAATGATATAAAATTATATATTTCTACAACAAAAAAAGTTAATTAAACAAATCATAATCATATCTTTTCAGTGTTAAAACTGCATTAATGATTAGAATCTTAGATAACACTAATACAACCCGAACATTAAACAAGATGAAAAAGTTCCAAAAATCTAATACATAGATATACATCCTCCATCAACATTAATAATACAATCAGTTTTATCATCTATTATGAAAAAAAGAAAATCAGAATATATATAATCACATATTTAACAATAACACTTCTCAGGTCCAAAATTTAATAAAACGAGTCAACATAATGTTCCAATGCCTCATGAGAGAATGTATCACCATCCACTATGACTATTCCATCTTTACAGCTACGTACCTAGAAAACGGAGCCATAAAACCTGGCACAGTAATATGGGACAAGAAGGAGGCTAAAACAACCTTAGTAGAAGTCAGTGTCCGTAATGATGCTGGGTCAAACAATCTGAGAAGTAAAAGATAACGAAATACGAAGGTCTTATGTAAAGAAACTGGAATCTTAGGAAGATCTCTATCATTCCAGTAATTATAGGAGCAACTAGACTCATAAAAAGAATTTCAGAAACAAATATACCCGATGAACCAAGTGCAAGAGAGATTATAACAATTGCACTTAAAGGGACGGTCAGAATCTTAAAAAAAGTTCTCGTTTGGAATATATAAGATAGTGGGTGAATGTTTGGCATCCAAAAGGATACTCCCATCCCTAGCTCAGAGAATAAGGAACGACAGTGGATACTTATATGTTTTTGTTTCGATTCTAGCTGATGGCAACCAAGTCATATATATATATATATTTTACTTTTGAAATCACTACTATATATTAGCTTCAATATAATAACCGATAGAGAATTGTCTTTATAAAAAAAAAAAAAATGTAATCTGTATGAATTAAAATATCATATTTAAGCATATCTTATGACCGGGCAACGCCTGTAAGTCTACTAGTATATATATATATATATATATATATATATTTGGTATAAACACGTCAACACACCGGTTCTCATCAGATCATCGAAGTTAAGCCACATTGAGCCTGACTTGTACCAGATGGGTGACCATTTGTGAATTCTAAGTGCTGTATGCGCTCTTCACTTATTTCGGCATTGTTTCAGTCTACCTGAACCTCCACTTGCCACTGGTATTTAACAATGCCGACTCAAAAGAGATGTGGTTGGAGATTGCGCAATTCTTGACACAAAAATGTCATGTGCAGGCACACTTACAGTGGTATCCATAGTCTGAGAAGCTACATACACACACACACACACACACACATATATATATATATATATATATATATATATATATATATATGCATATATATATATATATATGCATATATATATATATATATATATATATATATATATATATATATATATATATGTATAAAATATATATATTTGTATGCAAAATCCGATCCCGCATTTTGCTAATTCCTACCCTCTGATGAGAAGGAAAGTATTTCTTCGAAACTCCCCAGATTAATAACTACCCACTTATTAAGTGTTTCCTTTTCAGATTAAATATGTTTTTAATTTTTTTTCAAAGTGTTTTTTAACATGTTTTATTAACTATTTGCTCATCCTCAGGCCAAGAATATCTTTGGTTGACACATTTTGGTTTTGTTTTTGTTTAAATAACTAATAATACTACCAATAATATAAATATATATATATATGTGTGTGTGTGTGTGTGTGTGTGTGTGTGTGTGTGTGTGTGTGTGTGTGTGTGTGTGTGTGTGTGTGTGTATAGTAAGGCTAAAAGAAATGTACAAAACCAGAATAAAAAATAAAAGATAATCGAAGACAATATTTGTGGTATTAATCGCGATATATATCTATTTATTTTTCAGTAAATCTTTCATATGAAATTTACTCCTAATAAAAATTCGTGATGTTAGAAATTTTTAAATATTTTCGTAGAAAAAACTCCCCTTTCTCAAAAATAAAAACAAAAGTTCTGTTCGATTAAATGAAAGATCTTAAATATAAAAGAAAAATGTTTGTTAAAATATGTGCCCGACAATATGGGGATATTTATGAAGTTGATAGCAATGCAGAAAATGAAATTAGTGCAGATGACAATATATGAGGTATTCATTTTAGCAATTATCTTTTTTTTTTATGTTTCGATAGATATTTCACGTAGAATATCAGTGAATATGAGACTTACTGTTCACATTAATAAACTCCGGAATGGTGGAAATCTTTTGATATTTCAATGGAAAATCTAATTGATATAAGAAATGCATTTGAACTTTCACTTTCTGTCAATCAAAAGGAAACGAAATAATAATGTCTCATAGCAATGATAAATATGGTAAATGAATGTGATGCAGTTTTCAACATTATCACAAAGGTCAAGGTCACTGGCCTGCATTTAATACGTGATATGTATTCTGTCGGATATCTCTCTCACACACACACAGGCATGCATACATATTTCATCAATGATTTATGTCTGCATTTTTTGTCTTGATCTTCTCTGATTTCCTTCCTGTAATACCTTGTTTTAAGGATAAACTGGTCGATGTATCTGTCATATTCACTTATAATCCTAATACTTTCGGATCCGTCTGGATCCATTTCTAGAGTTTGTTATAAGAATTAAAGAAAATACCTTATTAATACTGTAGCTTACAAGTGATTCCCGGAAAAATGCATATAACTATTTAAGCAGCATGTTTTGTTTTTTTTCAGCGATAACGACTTCGGACCAAGATTAGAGTGTAGTATCTGTTCTTCAGATGCTGCACTTTAATTTCCTGTTCACTGTCAGTGGAGGAGAAAGCTTTCACGACTGAGACAGTGTTTATTTTTATTCCTTTTCTCTGCGTTAAAAACAACCCAGGTGTCTAACTCTGTCCCGTAGGGAGACATTGTAAAAAGAAACGACTCCTGAAGATGAAGATAAAAACATGCAAACATAAATTGATCGTGGTATAAAACTTTGACGAAATATGTTTAAAAGATATATATATATATATATATATATATATATATATATATATATATATATATATATATATATATATATTCTTAAGAGTATAAGTGGTAAAAAAAAAAAACAGAATAAAAAGTGCTCAATATGTTAGTAGAACGGAATATGTTTTTATTTCACAACCTCAAAATATTATCTTAGTTCATTACAATTGCTTCCACAGATAGTTTATAACTTTTACCACCTGAAGAAATAGACACGGAATTCCTCTGTCTATGGAAACAATTGTAATGAACTAAGTTCATATTGTAAATTTGTGAAATAAAAAACATTTTGTGTCTTTCCGTTACCTCTGCATTGTACCGCCTTCTACAATTCTATTTAAATATATATATATATATATATATATATATATATATATATATATATATATATATATAGCAAGTTTTGAAAATATATACATCAATCAAGCTACACAGAACTTTCTGCATTTCATCCTCGTGAGCTTCTTACATCAAGTGGCTTTATGCCTTGTCTGGAGAGATTTCCATAAAAAACCTGTAAAGTTATACCTTATGTACTTGTCCAATTAATATTCTTTCCACAAGTTAATTCGTTCAAATTGTATCACTATCGCAAGAGCCTTGTCTTGCCATCTGGGACTCTTCTTCATGCTAATTAACTCTGACGCTTGTAATTATTTACATTCATCTAGAGTAGTCATTTCCATTAAATAAAAACAGCCTGAAAGTCTGTGACATGTTCTCACGTTAAGAAAGCGAAACAAATGTTTATTTTGTAAAAGTAAGTGCTAATTTTCTACTGGTAGATTTCTTTGCATAAAAAATCAGCTTTAAAACGAAAACCCAGAAACCACACGAAATAGATTTGTAAATTGCTGCATATATATATATATATATATATATATATACATATATACATATATATATATATATATATATATATATATATATATATATATATATATATATATATATATATATATTAGTTATGTTCACCCGTAGCACGACATATCACCACTTGGATGTAAGGGGCTACTATTCGGAACCATGCTTAGGAATGATTAACAAGATGTTGGTTTGCTTTACATTTAAACTTTTGTATATCAGTACAGCCAGGGGAGCAGGTATCAGGTAGCAGGTAACAGGTAGCAGGTAACAGGTATCAGGTAGCAGAAAGGGAATTCCAAAGTGTAGCTGTTCGAGGGAAGAAACTATTAGAATAGAAAGCTTTTGCCATTTAGGGACCTCAACAGTGAAGGGTGAGCTTTTATTGCTAAGCAGGTTTGTTGGGGAGACATACGTCGAGGGGACACAAGTGCAACGAGTTCATCAGAGCACATTCCATTAAAATATTTGTAAAACAGGCACAGAGATGCAACATTTCAGCTATGGGACAGGGGTCGGAGCTTAGTTGACAAAGTGGGATCTATTTGATTGAAAACACTTTTTTGGGCCCCTATCCAAGAGGGAGAAGCTAGTGGTAGATGCACTAGTTCAGATGTGGCAAAAATACTTCGTGCATGGGCGAATAGTGGGCTTCTAGAGGTACAGACTACTCTCAAGTGTGAGTAGTCTTCTAGCTCGATAGAGGGAACCCGCTTTCTTTACAGCAGCTTTTGCAATGTCCTCAATATATTTATTCCAGTTCATATTGCCTGCAAATGTTAGGCGAAGGAGTTTGAAGGAAGAAATCTCAGGTAAGGTGTCATGGATATAGGCAGTTGGAGAACAACTTATTCTTACTAGCATTAAATGTTACTATCTATTTGTGGCTCCATTCCACTATGGTCTTCAGGTCATTTTCTAACGATTCTGCCATAGATTTATGAATATTCGTTCTTCCCTCATGCATGTTATACGGCATTGTATTATAAGCAAATATACCCATCTCGGCTGGAAATAGCGTTGCTTTTAAATTTCCCATGAAAGCAAATTAGACACAAGGCCGTTTTTAATGTGAGGGGAAAACCAGATCCCTAAAAAAGAAGGCACTCTGGCCGTATCTAAATAAATTGTAATTGTCTCAGTATGAAGGGTTTCCCCTATATTGACCAAGGACCAATTACAGAACAGATACTACCCGGCCAGAAGACCAGGTGTTTGTGTTCGAATAGTTTTGCTTTATTTACACGAAAAAAAAAAAACAAACACTGAAGACGACAGCATGGTGGGATTTTTTTTGATTCGATCAAAAAAGAAAGAAGGAAAGGAAGGATGTCCGTTTGCGAATGCGGGATATTACGATCTGGGAAGTATGAAAAAACTTCTCAGGGAATCTAACCGAGGTGAGAACCCTGACGTAAAAAGCCTTTCGTGGATATACACAAACGCTCGTGCCCATTTTGCCTTTTATATAATAGATGATTTTTAGCGAGAAGTGTGTATATTCTTACAAGCACTTGCCGGAAAAAATAAAATAAAAACGATTGTGTAAGCCAGTTGTGGAGCTATGATAAGCTCCATTTTGGGGAGTTGGGGATTTCTGTATTAATAAACCTTGTGCCACACTTGTGCTGTACTCACCAAGAGACACGCAGAGCCAGGTTGGTGCACATTTCTAAATGTCAGCCCTGCCAACTTTGGAGATTGACAGGCGGCGGGTGCACAGGTGCAAAGGTCAGACCCGCTGGTTGAAATCAGAATTTGCTTAACAATGACAATATTTCAATGTCGTTTTAAAAAAAATATATGCATGTTTCTCTCTTCCTCCCCCCTCTCTTTCTCTCTCTCTCTCTCTCTCTCTTTCTCTCTCACCCCTTTTCTTTCGTTATTCCCTCTTCCTAGCACTCTCTTTCTTGCAAAGAGAGAAGAATTGCATTGAACTGTTTTAGCTGTAAACCTCGACTGGGACAGACATATGCTGTTTGGGGTTCGATCGTAGCGGATGGCGTACGGGTTTTTTAGGTTTGATAAGCTCCTTTTAATTGTTAAAATAAATAAGATTCTAGTTTTCATAAAAATAATAACTCATGTGTTGTTCGTTGTTTTTCAAGAACGTTCAAGTTTCAGCAAAACGCCCCCTGCTATCAACCCTGCCCATAATAATGCCCCCAAAATGCAGAGACAAGACCACAGCAGATATAGCTGACGTTATATCCACCCCTTAGTCTTAAGGGGATGCATATATCGTTTATTCCCCCGGGGAGCTGGCTGCCGTGCCAGGACGTAATAACAGTTCCAGGGCGTCCCCACAACAAATTAAATTACCCCCCCCCCCGGCAAACGATCGTGTAACAAGTAAATCGTCAACCTCTTATAAAAGACTGTTCTAGAAACATAGCCAATACAGAACATTCCCAAAGAAAATGGTTTTGATTCAGTTTAAGAGGAAATCCTTTTAGACTTAGGGATTTTTATTTTGTTAGAAGAAGGTGCTTTTCCACTAAAAATAATGAAAATGTGTTTTAAAGATGGTATTTTTGTGAATAGCCTAATAGAACTTTTTCATAAACGCCAATGAAATAAAATAAATCCATGTTTTTCATTTGCGTTTAAAATATATGGTAAATTTTTAATATCGGAAATATTGTTTTAATAACGTATCCAATACAAAATAATACTGCATAAACTGGTTTATAGATATTTTAAACTTGAGAAAAAGTTAAACAACGAACGTGTAACACTTTGCTAGTGATTGTATAGAGACGGTTTTCTTACGATCTAACTGGCTTTTCAAAGAGCGCCAAAATATAATTTGTCTTCTGAAAAAAGTACTAACTAAAAAGTAATAATTTATGCTTATGAAAAACGACATCAGAAGCCGACATATTGGAAAGTTTTTTTGTTAATTGGTATATTTGGAAATGTGAAAAAATATTTACAGACTGTGTTGCTAGAAGAGCAGACCAAATTTAGTTTTTTTTATTCCGAATAGTGAGTGTTCTTTGTTTAGCATGAAGAATACGAGAAAACAAAAAATAACTATAATTTAAAAAATAATCGGAAAATCTTACCGACAAATACGTTTACACTCGTAGTGACCATTTGTATTTTTCACGGATACAAATGTGAAGCGTCCGTTAAGTATTACAGAATAACCGGTGTTTGTTTAATTCTTTCATTAAAAATCAGCACACAATGAATTTGATGGCGGTAAGAGTATATAAATAATAGCGAGTTAAAATGCCAGCTACTGTCTCTTTCGAAGATTTATTCGGAATCAACAGGTAACCTGGAGAGAATATAATAAATATTTAAAGAAAATGCAATGAATGCATATATTGAAACATGCATGAGGGATTAGTCTATTTTGATGACGAAACAAATTAACATATGAAAGGTTTGTTTATTCAGCTATTATACCTGAATGCGAGGGGCATAGACTTTACTTTATTATAGGGATGAACAACTTAATTCCAGATCGCTTATGTAAAGGTTAGCTATGCGAATTAAATCCAAAATATGCAATTAAATATACATTCAATAACTTAATGTTGGATAATCAAGGTCTGAGAATGCAGTTGACGACAATTGGACGTCAAAACAAAAATAATAATTACAAATTTGAAAGGCCATTTGGAAAAATAAATAATAATGTTGAATGCAGCCGGCAGCAATCGTACATCAAATAAAAATAATCATTGAAATTATGTATGTGTGTATGTTACTGAATAATGAAATCAATTGCAAGTCAAATCTGATGTGTAATATGTATTTTTCCTCAGTGTACCACCTTTATTCTTCGAGTCTCGATGTAACAATGATCATGATGGTGTCTTTAGGGAAGTAGTTTAAGGGATAAGATTTACTTTGTATTCGTCACGGTTTGCATGTCTGTGGTTACAAAGAGACAGTCGCATAAAATATCAAAACGAGGGTTACTTTCGTACATGAGAGAGAAAGACATATACAGCTAGATGGATAGCTCATCTTGTGACACTTATGCTGCCATCTCTCCTCACCATTGTAGGTAGAAACGGCGGCGGCTTGTTCGCCCAACCTCTCTCGTTGAGAGTTGGTTCTAAAGAGAGTTAGAAACAGCTTCGCCTTGTTTTTATACTCGTTTCCAGAGTGTATTTTGCGCATGTGTATTTCCTTAGAAAGCGGAAGTGACGTCTTCCATGTGCGTGTTCGTGTTCGCATGTGTGAGTACATGTGTGTACGTAAGTGTGTGTGTATATATATATGTGAATGTGAGTGTATGTACGCGAACGTGAATAAGTGTACATGTGTGGACGTGGGCGCGTATGTTTGTGTGCGCGTATGTATATGACAGCTTGAAATATGAATGTGTGTTTTGTGTGAGACTTGAAAAAGGCTCGTACAAAGTAATGCCAGCCAAAGAAACAGAAAATCTTTGTCCGAAAATCATGCGCTTTTGCGACTTCCATACAGAGTCACCTAGCACCTTTAAGATATCACTCAAACTTTTCCACTTAAGAACACACTTCGTTATGTTACATGGAATGGTTATTAAAATTCACCTTTCAGCAATCCAACAATTTTGATAGGAACAGTCACGTTTAACCCTCACATTTCGTTATCGATGTTTCTGACAAAGAGGGAAGAACAGCTGTTTTCTGGGTCAGAATCTATTTCATTAACTTATCGTTGGCAAGATTTTTACGTTGAAATACTATTTTTTAGCTTCTTACATCAAGTGGCTTTATGTCTTGTCTGGAGAGATTTCCATAAAAACCCCGTAAAGTTATACCTGGTGTATTTGCCCAATTAATATTCTTTCCACAAGTTAATTCATTCAAATTATATAACCATCATAAGAGCCTTTTCTTGCAATCTGTGGCTCTTCTTCATGCTAATTGACTCTGACGCTTGTAATTATTTACATTTATCTAGAGTAGTTATTTCCATTAAATAAAAACAGTCTGAAAGTCTGTGGTATGTTCTCACGTTAAGAAAGTTAAAAAAATGTTTATTTCGTAAAAGTAAGTGCTAATTTCATATTGGCAGATTTCTCTGCAGAAAAAAAAACAGCTTTAAAAACAAAACGCAAGAACCACAAAAAATAGATTTGTGGGCGTTTTTGCATGTGTATAGATAAACACATAGTACTTTTGATATTTGTCAACAGGTGAGACAGCTTTTAGAGAATGCCTAAATAGCTTTCAAAGAAATAGACAGGAAAGTAATTCAGCAAGATAAGATACAGATGTTTTCTTCTTTGGCTTCTATGAACACACTAATTTAACAGATTTCTGGCAGTAACCAACTTTACATTTTAAATTAGGGTTATCTTAAAGATTACTGCTTCCACTTCACTTCCGGTTGTCCCTTCGTTTTTAATTAACTTTTTATGGTATCTTTTTTGTTTTATTAAATTATGAGATGAACGTATAGAATAAATAAAGGAAGCCTCTCCAGGACTGCCAGCAACTACTGTAAAAGAGTAATAAAGAATGCAAAAGAGTTGTATGCTCAGCCTGTCGAGTCCAAAGTAGCTGAGCATCGGCTTGTTTCCCACCAGTTTTGGCAAATAACAAACAAAGTCCTGAACAGAACCGTGTGATCTATCCCAGCCATCATAAATGGACCTGGGGTAATTTTGTCAGCATTGGACAAAGCCAAACTCTTTGCCAAAAACTTTGCAGCTAATTATACTCTATGCAATCTAGGCCACCAACACCCTTTATTTCCTCCTGTATCTGAAAACATGTTATGTGACATACAAATATCTGTGCATGATGTTGCCAAGCTAATCTAAAACCTTGATTCCAGTAAAGCAACTGGCTCTGACAGCATTCCAATTATAGTACTGAAAAAGCTTCAACCAGAATTAGCTCCCATACTAACAAAGCTGTTTAAGCATTGTCTTAAGAAGAATTGCTTCTCAACACCCTAGAAAACCTCATTAGTATGCCCCGCATTTAAAAATTCAGGTGATCGGTCATCCTCCTGTCAGTACAGACCAATAAGTCTCTTGTGAATCATGAGTAAGTTGCTGGAATCTATGTTAAATAGAGAAGTAGTCAACCACTTCAGTAAAAATAATCTCCTCAGTGACATGCAATATGGTTTATATTCTGCTAGATCTACAACAGATGTGCTAACAGTTATATCGCATAGGTTTAGCAAATCTCTCAACAGAGCCTTCAGGTATAGGGCAATTGCTCTTCACATATCAAAGGTCTTTTCTAGGGTGTGACATAAAGGTATACTTCATAAGATCTCCAGCTACGGTATAGCTGGAAATGTGTTCTCAATTATTAAATCATTTCTCTCTGATAGGTTCATAAGAATAGTGCTTGATGGGCAAGAATAAGAAGCTCACAGTATTAACGCTGGTGTCCCTCAGGGGTCCATCCTGGGCCCAACTCTCTTTCTGATTTACATCAATGATCTCTCAAATCACATCCTAAAATCATTTGTAGACATTTATGCTGACGACACTACCATCTATAGCAACACTTCAAATGGCGTAAATGACCAAGTTCTCTCTGATTCTCTCCTCTGAATGAGGAAAGAAGTGATTAGTTAATTTTAATGCATCTAAAACCAAGATTCTATATTTACGCCATCTACGCTCTGATCGCCATCTGGCATCAATTGAAATGAATGGCTCTCGTCTTGGGGAGGCTCTATGTTTTGACAAGCTTCTGGGTCTGAAATTTACTCATGCTCTAAAATGGAACACGTATATCAAATCCGTTGCCAAGGATGTTGGAAAAATGGTGGGATCGTTCTACTGCTCCAGTAGATATCTCACTGCTGATGCAATTCTCTACCTCTATAAGAACTAAGTATGTCCAAGGATGGAGTACTGTTGCCACTTCTGGACAGGACCTGCTAGAAATAGTTGATCCCGCCTTGACAGAAAAATGTTCCATGCCATTCCTTAAGTTGAGATTTTGAAATCTAAATCGTTTGGTCTCGAAAATCAAAACAAAAGGTTCATCGATTTTTCTTCGACTTTTTTTATTGTTTAACCAGGAACGGGTAAATAAGTTTGGACGAGCTAACTTTTTCTCTCGTTAAGAAGTGAAAATTTTATTTTTTTAGTGGGAAAAAAGTTACGATAGAAAAGAAAAAAAAAAAAAAATTTAAGTGATAAAAATGGGTGGAATTTAAAAGTGTCATTTCGAGCATAATTAAACACCAACAATAAAACAACTTCAACTTGAAGTGAAATTTCAAGAAAAAAATTAAAGCAAATGAAAAAAAAAATGACGAAATATTTCTTCATACCAAATAAGAACAGAAAAAAAACATCTGTAAGTAAAATCAGCGCTTCAAATAGCGTTTTATAGACAATACAAAGATCTGTATACTACAGACTGCAAATTGCGCCAAGTGTAAAAAGGTTCGTTTGTTATTAGGAAAGCTTGGTACAGTTGGACATATCAAATTCGTCAATTATATATTGCCACAAAATAGCAACTTTACATTTGGTGAAACGGTACAATTATGAAAGACGTGAATGCATGAAACTTATCGATCAAGAAGACCAAGCCTGCCCTACGTTCGCTAACGTAGATAACAAACACTACAATGATTCAATTCGTCGGAAATGAGCGCTTACGATTTTAAACATCTAACTTTGCATAAGATTTAGTATCAAATAATTAAATAAATTAGACGAAGGGTTCTTATTAAACGTGATTCAACAGTTTAATTTATTACAGAAAACGACCAAAGTTTTATTAGTGTTCGCCCAGATTCAAGTGATATTGAGCAAAGCGTAATTTGCCTTGTTAGGAATAAATAAATAAATAAATAAACAAACAAACAAACAAATAAATAAATAAATGAATGAATGGATGAATGAATGAATGAATGAATAAATAAATAAATAAATGAATGAATAAATAAATGAATGAATAAATAAATAAATAAATAAATGAATAAATAAATAAATAAATAATAATAATAAATAAATAATAATAATAAATAAGTAAATAAATAATAATAATAATAATAATAATAATAATAATAATAATAATAATAATAATAATAACTAGCAGGACCCGTGGAAATTCCACGGTAGTTAAAATCTTTTAAAACACATCAGTAAGAAATTCCTTATAAAAATGAACGTATGGAAGTAAGTAGAACAAACAAAGAACTTTAGTTAAAACTTTTATTGAAGGTCAATGCGATTGTAACTGATGCTGTTGATATTGTCAGGAAGTGCTGGTGATGATTGAGGCGGTGACAGGGACGTCGATCAGCTGCTTGGAGTGAGAATAGTGGTCAGTCAGCAGGTTCTTGGGAGTCAGATTGTGAATTTAAAAAACTGTGTGACATTGCTGACATCGATTTTGTGCAAGTTCTGATGACCCCAAGTTATTTAATATTTCAGGACATTTTGGATTACATGTGTAAGTAATGAATAGGTCACAGAAAACTGCCATTGCATCTTGATAAAGCTGTTGTAGATTCCTGTAAATGTAGATGGTAGAATAACTGGTACACCAGAATAACCATCTTCATTCCTTGCTAAATGATCCATTAAGCCAGAATATTGAGCAGCTCTTAGTTTACTTTGATGGCTTTTAATGAAGTTAAATAAGCAACTGTCAACTTTTACATATGCGATAAACTTTTCTATTCATTTTGAATTTTATTCAATGAAGATTTGGAAATTCACAAATATTTTTTAAGTCGAATTATTGATATACATTTCAATTAATGCATCACAACTCCTGATAATATAAATAGAACACTTTGAATTTTCTGTACAAAAGTTTTTTTTCCATAAAAACATTGTAATCTGTTATAATATTCAGATTCTTGTGTATTACATGCATAAAAAATGAAGTGTTTCTGTAAATCTTACGAAGTACAGTTAAATTTTGATTTTTCGATAATCAAAATGATGTGAGGTAGGTTATACCTATCAAATTTATTGTCAATGTTATATAGTTAAGTAAGCTGGCTAATTGGCTATAAAGTAAGTTATTCCGAACTTTGATCTAACATTTTAATAAAAAAAAAAAAAAAGCTTAACATTTTCTTGTATTTTTTTTTTATATTAAGAAAAATGTAAGCATAATGCTGAAATAATAACATGCCATTCTTAATAAGGGGAGAGGGTTTGACTATTCTAAACCTTCACCTAAATAACGATTTAACGAAAAAAATGTTTAAAATGTTCTTGTATCTTTTTTATAATTTTTGTTAAATAAGAAAAATCAATAAACTTTGATAGCACTATTGAAGGAATCATGCTGAAAGCCATTCTTAATATGAGGAGGGGGGTTAACTATTCTGAAACTTCACCTAACAATGTAAAAAAAAATAAGGGAAAATATATGTATGAACAATAAATATTTCTTCAGTTAAATAAAATATACTGTAAATCTTTAAATAAGGAATAAATATTTATTTAAACCATAATTATTGAAACAAAATATTTTACTGCATAAAAAAACGGTTATGGGGAGAAGGGTTAACTATTTTGAACCTTCACCTAAATAGCGATTTAATGAAGAAAAATTTAATGGTCTTGTATCTTTTTTTTTTATAATTTGTTTTAAAATAAGAAAAAAAACAAAAAAAAAAACGGTAAATATCCAGATACGCTACTACAGAACACCGACCACTCTAATTTGTTTTTTTATAGGTAATTGAGGTCGCTGACAACGAATCTGATAGTCAAACCTGGGGCAAATTTACTGTTTGCATGGTATTTACCCCTGAACCTACTATTTTGCAGCTTCCGTTTATACTATGTGCATGCACGTTGTAGCATAAATGACGGCTTCACCAAGCAAACTACGTTGGGGGGAGGGGATTTTTTTTTCCAGTACATAGAATTTTCTAATTTTCAAAAATACATTATAGCACTTTTTTGGTGGAAAATTTAAAATTAGCTGAAAAAGAAATAAAACCAGAAAAGGAAAGAACTCCAAGTTGGAGTAGGGGGGGGGGTAATTTATCTGTTGTTTTTTTTTACCTGCAAAATAGAATTTTCAAATTTTCAAAAAGTAACGCACCGACATTTACCAATTAGAACACCATTTAACATTTTCCGAAGATTTTACTGTGTACATTGGGGGCGCGAGCGGGGGGGGGGGGGGGGGCGGATGTGATGTTGGGGCGCGCATGCCCCAACATCACATCCGCCCCCCCCCCGCTCGCGCCCCCAATGTACACAGTAAAATCTTCGGAAAATGTTAAATGGTGTTCTAATTGGTAAATGTCGGTGCGTTACTTACGGAAAAACGTTTAACTAAACTGCAAAAGCACCTATTAAGCCACATAAGTTCTATAATTGAATCCCCCCCGCAAAAAAAGAATGAAAAACATAAAGATGTTTGGTGCTTATGTTTTTGTAAACCACATTAAAAACTACGCGAGACAAAAAAAAAAGTCCCCCAATTTGTTGTACTTTTCTTTAACTGTAAGTCATTAAAAAAATGTCAGTCCATAATTTTTTGATTGCTACGCCATGTGAGAAGGCAGTTTGCTAGGTGAAGCAAGCCGTCGTTCATGCTGCAGCGCACGCGCGTAGCGTAAACGGAAGCTGCAAAATGGTGGAAAGTTATTCGTGGGTTCGGGGGTTAATACCATGCAAACGGTAAATTTGCCCCAAGTTTGACTATCAGATTCGTTGTCACCGACCTCAATTACCTATAAAAAAAAGAAATTAGAGTGGTCGGTGTTCTGTAGTAGCGTATCTGGATATTTACCGAAACTTCACCTAACAATGTAATAAAAATAATGGAAAAATTCTTCAGTTAAATAAAATATATTGAAAATCTTTAAATAGGAAATAAATATTTCTTTAAATAAATTAAATCGTAAGTAATGAAACACTGTTTTATTTCATATTAAAAAAAAATTGTTGTGTCCATTTTTTATAGTATTTAAATATGTATGCCCTGTCGGTGGGCATTAGAATATGAATGCCTGTAAAAGAAGCAAAATAAAACGAACAAAACATAAGTAATAACTATGTAAACAACGTGAAGCTGTATAAATGTTACAAAATTACTCGATTCGGCATTAAATAACACGAAAAAGGATTGATATGCCGTAAAACAAAAACAAGACAGAACAAGACGTAAAATATGTTTTGACTCTGTATTTGCGAATGGTGACTTTGGTGATTTATTTAATAAAGTCATTCTTGACTTTTGTAACATGTATTTCTAAACATATGTTTTGTTGTGTAAAGCTCACTCAAAAGTAAATAAAAAAAAACATAAAGTGGCACAGTAAAAAAAAAAAACGTACTCGTAGCGTTAAATGTAAAAAATATATTTATTACTGAATAAAATAGAATAAGCGTTCCTACAATAATAAACAGAAGACATCGTTAAAAATGTGAGTAAAATACTATACTGTTTAAACTGGAACGATACTTTTTATGCATAACTGTCTTTAAAATAATCCGGAACCATAAATAGACAGTTATTATTATATATATATTTTTTTTTGTTCGGGAACTTTTGGGAAATAAAAGTGTTAATGATTTTTAACTGATAAAGATTGAACAATAAAGGGAGATAATTCACATTAATTAATGTTTGCGATGATGATGACGCGTTTCATTAATTAATGTTTGCGATGATGATGACGTGACACCGTACGGACAAGCAAATTAATATATAGATAATAATAAAACAAAATCACGGTCGCATTCCAAACAGGACGCCTATCCACACCTTTGATCATGTTTCTATCTATCATTGACATTCACTAACCTCCTTTTCCTATTTGTTTTCGATTAGTCATCAATATTTGTCTGTCTCTCTCTGTTTTCTCTTTGAAAGAAAACTCCATGAGTCAATTCTTTTATTAAAACCTAGCATTGACAGTTGACGTTGTCCGGGATTTAATTAGGATCAACGAATATGCCACACTTCCAATCTTTTTTAATCTCATCAAAATCGGTGAAATCGCCCATTTTTCAATCAAATCGACTGATTGTCTGCTCTAGTTGGGGACCCACTGCGATGCACCGGAATTTACAATGCATTGTAGTTTACATTACCCTGTAGAGAACCTACTGTTAATTTTATAAGTTTATGTTTATATAGTGACTTGAATCAAAGTTTAAAATATAAAAGTCAAGTATTATAGTTCAATTGTGCTCTAAACAGAAACATTCATTCCGAACGCAACCCTGTCTTATCAAATAACCTACTCTTGATTTTATACGCCGGTCCCATCTGCTTACGAGGTAATAAAACTTCTAAAATTCATTTGTAGTATTAGACTGTATAAAACTTCGATCAAAATCACTGTTCCTTCTTTAATCGTTTTTTTTTCGATTATCGATTTTCGATACTTATCGGAGGCATTCCGATACAAAATCTAAGAACACCCCCAGACACATAAAGTACATTTGTGTGAAATTTTTAAAAAGTCGATTCGTCTGTTTTGAGGTCTATAGGGAACGAACTCACAGACACACATACAGAAACACACAGTACCTTTTATCATATATATATATATATATATATATATATATATATATATATTTATTTATTTATTTTATATATATATTTTTTTATAATAACTTTAAATACCCTTCCTAATCTATTAGACATAGACATTTCCACATTAAACTCATAGCTCTAAACTTAGAAACAATCTATAATTTATAATTTATCATTCCACACAATTCATTTGCTTCATTCTAGTGACTTCTGCTTATAATTTCATTTTAAAGTAATTACTTGTCTATTTCAGTTGACCCCTTTTTTCTGTTTTAATTGTTGCACCACTTCAACGTTATTTTGTCTGGGCCATTGTAACATTTTCTATTCTAAAAATAACTCAATCACCGTTCATCTTTTCTGTTTCTTTATTTGTTTTTAAAAAATCAGCCTCGGCAGAAGCGTCTTAAAATCTCTCCATTTCTTCATTCTGCGCACAATTTATCTTTCTTTTAATAATAATATTTTGAACTCACTCTTTGTCCTTGTACCCATTTATGAATTATTTTACATAATTCTGTCTTTTGGATTACATCGACACATCTTCCAGTAACGCGATTCCTTTGGATTTTTACTAGTGGATACTGGAGTTTTACCAAATTTTCTTGGATTTTATCGTTATTGGATATTCTACCCTTCGTCAGACCATCCATTCACGTAAAACCGGTTTTCTTTTTTTCCCCCATTCCCTCTGTTTCACTATTTTTTACCTAGTAAGCTCGATGGCTTACTTGTAGTTTCACTAAATACTTTGCAAGCAAAATCCGATTCCGCATTTTGCTAATTCCTACCCTTTGATGAGAACAAAGTATTTCTTTCGAAACCTCGCGGATTAAGGACAATCCACTTAATTTGTGTTTCCTTTTTGAAAATTAAATATGTTTTAACTCTTCTTAAAGTGTCTTTAACATGTTTTATTAATTATTTGTTCTTATATATATATATATATATATATATATATATATATATATATATATATATATATATATATATAATTATTTTCTACTATAATAATTAAATACCTACAGACACTAGTGTTTCATCCTTTCGGGAATCTTCAGTGCAGGGTGTCACGATTACTACCAGTCGAACGATTCGAACCCCGCATCACGAGACATCTCTGGCTCGATTAGCGGAGACCGTATCCATTCGGCTACCATTAACCACGTGAAATAACGTTGAATTTTAAACATCTTAATTTTAAGTGTCATAAGAGATATATAGTAAGTTATAAAATATATAATAAGTTATAAAATATAAATGGTGATTAAGCTACACTGAATATTCCGCGTTTCATCCACTCTAGGACTCTTCAGGCTGAAAAGTCATAGAGTGGATGAAACGCGGAATATTCAGTGTAGCTTAATCGCCATATATATTTTATAACTTACTAACTAGCTCTACCTACGTATTGAGCACTTTTGAAGTAAATACTTAAAGTTTACGCATAAATTTATACTTTCGTATATAAATTTATGTGAGTAAATGAAATATATATATATATATATATATATATATATATATATATATATATATATATATATATATATATATATATAGTTTAGCCTGTTTAGTATCAGATGGGTGACCATTTGGGAATTCTAGGCGCTTTACGTGCTCTCCGCTTATTTCGGCATTTGTTTCCAGTCGTCCTGTACTTCACTTGCCACTGGTATTTAACAATGTCGTCTCAGGAGAGGTGTGGTTGGAGATTGCACACCTCCTACCACAAAATTTCACGCGCAAGCAAACCTTCGTGGGTATCCATAGTCTGTACAAGGCTAAAGGAGCCCGCTGCATGCATATATATATATATATATATATATATATATATATATATATATATATATATATATCAGAAAAAATAATTCTTTTAAACCCTAGACGTCTTTTGCCATCCTCATCAGGGGCCAACGATGGCATTTTCAAACTTTTTTTAAAAAAGAAAATGTGGGGGAGAAGTTAAAATTAATAATGAATATGGGAAAGATTAATTTACAATTATAATAAAATATATGTACAGGAAAAGGTGGGGTAAATAAAATGAATTAACTTTAATTTTAACTTATACTTCCCCCCCACCTTTTCCTGTACGTATGTTTTTCATTTTCTTTTTTAAAAAAAGTTTGAAAATGTCATCGTTGGCCCTTGATGAGGATGGCGAAAGACGTCTAGGGTTTAAAAGAATTCTTTTTTTTTTTTGCTATTTGTAAATTTTGTACCACAAACAAACTCTTTTTTTTTTTTTGCTATTTGTAAATTTTGTACCACAAACAAACTCTTATAATATATATATATATATATATATATATATATATATATATATATATATATATATATATATATGTGTATATATATGTATATATATATATATATATATATATATATATATATATATATATATATATATATATATATATATATGTGTGTGTGTGTATTATAAGTAGATATTTTCCATTAAGACGACTATCGTAATTAGCTAAGCAATCAGTGACCAGTTCGCATTTTCTACTATTTTATGTTTGGTCAGTCAATGGAAATCTTCGTTTCATGCATGCAGAAGCCATCCGTAAAATTATAATATAGGGGTTTGAATTAAAAAGCACGTCTTTGCAATTGTTGATAAATTATTATCAGATATGTGACAGGTGCCCGAAGTAACCTTCTCAAATCTTAAACACAGTTCGGCTGGATTTTACGCATTTATTGTTTGCATAAACAAACTTTTAGAATTGATGCTATCATATATGAAACAGATGCATTCCATAACCTTTTTAAATCGTAACTTAATGCGTAAGTACAAACAATTGGTTCTCGACTAGTGTAACCTTTTAGATTGTGAATGAAATTTGATGCTTGAAGATTACTGTTTGATAATTCAATTTAAGTTATTCAGAATCATGCAGGTGTTTTCTGCAGCTGTCATTTACATACGAGAAATATGACCTTTTTGTCTTATAAACAAAACTTACGTCTAAAAGCGCCGGTTTCAAATAACAAAAATGAAAATTATATTTCCCTGTACACTATCACCCCAAAGTGTGTTGTGCCTCCTTTCTTTTAATACATTGTTCACCAATAAACTGAATTTAATTAAGCAATTGATATTACACTAATAAAACACCTCATCCTGTCACATCAAGAATTGGATGTCGATTAATTCAAATTAACTACTATTGGGTGTGATCCTTTCCGCTGATTAGTTTTCTGTGTCCATGCAAAGTAACCAACGAATAATCTCTCACTAAAACGGATGCCTCAAAAATATTATGATCCTTTATTTATTCCTTTTATAAACACGATTTCTTCAATTACCCCCCACAATTGTCAATTCATATCAAATAAGTTTTCTTCATTATATGTCAGTATTGCCATTCAAATATCAAAAGTAATTTTGCTCTTCTTTTTTTTTTCTTTTTTTTTTATTCAATTTTCACCCCAAACAAGGCACAGTGCCACTTTGAAGCAGGGGGCTACTATTAGGGAATTAATTAGCGGAGTCATCATGAAGAGAGAAGAGTAGAAAGATGTTTGTTCACATTACACTTGAACTTCTGCATATCATTGCAGTTGGGAAAGCAGAATCCCGGAAGGGAGTTCCAAAGACCCGCAGTTCTGGGGAAGAAACTATTGGAGTAAAAGGCTTTCTTGCACCTAGGGATCTCCACTGTAAAGGGATGAGACTTAGTAGCTTGTCGGGTTTGTCGGGGGTAGTTACGTCGGGGAGGTACAAGTGTTTGCAGTTCGTCAGAGCGTTCACCATTAAAGTATTTGTAGAACAGGCAGAGGGATGCAACATCTCGTCGATGGGACAGAGGTTGAAGCCTAGATGACAGTTCAGGACCTATCAGGTTGGCGACTCTCTTTTGAACCCTGTCCAGGAGCGAGAGACAAGCAGCGGATGCACCAGCCCAGATGTGACAACAGTACTCCATACATGGGCGAATGGTTGCCTTATAGAGGTATAGGATACTGGCAGGCGTAAGTAGCTTTCTAGCACGGTAGAGGGATCCAACCTTCCTTGCAGCAGCCTTGGCAATGCTCTCAATGTATCTATTCCAGTTCATATTCCCTGTAAACGTTAGGCCGAGGAGTTTAAAAGAAGTACTTTCAGGCAATGTGCTCTTGGCCATTGCTATTGGTGGTAGAGAAGGTTTCTTGTAGTTATTGAAGGAAACAAGCAGCATTGAATGAGACCAACCATTTTTGTCCCAATTCCACTACGGATTGGAGGTCATCCTCTAGTGTTTCTGCCATTTTCTTGGATATGTGTTCATTTGTTTTCCCCTCATATCTGTTATAGAGAGTGGTGTCATCGGCAAATATACCCATCTCCGAGACAATATTATCAGGGAGGTCGTTTATGAATATCAGGAACAATAGAGGTCCAAGGATAGACCCCTGAGGCACTCCCGCATTTATGTCATATTGTTTGGATATACATCCATCGAGGACAACTTTGATTTTTCTATTACTTAAGAAGGATTTAATTACATTATGAATTCTTCCAGTGATTCCATATGATCTAATTTTCCTTAGAAGGCCGTCGTGCCATACCCTGTCAAAAGCCTTAGATATATCAAGGGCCACCGCTCTACCTTCCCCTGTTTTATCCAATGAACGGTATATACGTTCAGAAACTACAGTTAAGATATCTGCTGTTGAACGGGCTTGCCTGAATCCATATTGTTTGTCGGTCAGGAGTTTAGCAGCTGTTAGGTGCTGGACTAGGACTTGATTAACTAAGGACTCAAATATTTTGGCGAAAAGCGGGAGGAGGCTAATGGGGCGATAATTTAGTGGGTCAGTTCTTTCACCAGAATTCTTGAAGACTGGTACCACAGAGGCGGTTTTCCAGCAGTCGGGAAAACAAGATTCGTTAAGGCATTTATTGTAAAGTTTGGAGAGAACTGGAGCAACCTCGGCAGAGCATTTTTTTAATAGCACAGCCGGGATGAGATCTGGTCCACATGCTTTTGAGGTGTCTAGGGTTTTTATAATAGCATGTACCTGAGAAGGGGTGATTTTCAAATCGTCAAGTGTGGCGTCTGTTCGCAGAGGAAAATCAGGGAGTGAGTGATGTACCGAGTTCAGTGTGGAGTTTGAGGCAAACCGACTGGCAAGCAGATTAGCCTTGTCAGTTGCCGTGCAAGCAACCTCATGATTGTTTGTTAGTGGGGGAATAATTGACTGTCCATTATTAACTACGCTGTTGTAGATTTTCCAAAAATCCCGGGTTCCTAATTTCTGTGCTTCGATGCGCTTTCTGGTGGTTTCAGAGTAATCTGACTTAGCTGTGTCTATAACTCTCTTACAATTATTTCTAGCTTCTATAAACTTCTGTTTATTTGAGCTGGACTTATGTCGGTTGAATCTGCGGAACGCATGCTGCCTTTGACAAATGGCAGCTGCACAAGCAGAAGTAAACCATTGGGGGGAGTGGGGCTTGCTATAGTATTTCCGTGCAGGAACATGTGCTTCAATAGCAGTTTTGAACCATTCAGTTGTCTCATTTGCACACTGTTCCGCTGGAATAGTAAAGATATTTTGCCATGGGGCATCTCTGATGAGCTCCCTGATGGCTTCCCAATCAGCCTTTTTGTAATACCTCGTTGTTTTGAGTAGTGGGTCTTCAGTTTTAGGGCGAGAATTTAGGCTGATTTCTACCATTATCACAGCGTGATCAGCATTCCCGAGTGGGCTGTGGGCATTTGTTGTACAGTCATTGGGAACTGTTGTCTATCTGGAGAGAAAAAAAAAACAAATTAAGGATTTTGATTGATGCTAAGTATTGTTTGAAGAACTTTAAAATTTACTTTCTCTGTCTCTCTCTCTCTCTCTCTGTCTCTCTCTCTCTCTCGTTCTCTCTCTTTCTCTCTCTTCCTCTTTGACTCACCTCCTCTCTCTTTCTGTTTGAATCACATCTCTCTCTTTCTCATCTTCTCTCGCTCTGAATAACAACTCAAGATTCAGTTATTTTATTGAGAATTTTTACTTGAGACGACTATTGTGTTTGGCTGACCAATCAGAAGACAGCTTGTCTCACACAGTACCCCGCATCAAGTTTTATAGGATTAATTTCAAATATATGTTATTATAATAATACATAAATAATAGAAAGTTAAATAATTGGACTTCGATAACCGATATAGAGAGAATATTATATTTTTAATCTTCCGCACACTAAGAAAAATGTCGAGCTCACAAGTTCTGGTAAAAAGCAACTTCACTGTAGGTCAGAGTGTTTAGGCGGATATCACTCGCATTAAAACGTGATGCACTCAAAAGTAGAAAAAAAATTAATGAAATTTAGCATTTTTTAACCTGTTCCGGACATGTCACATTATTAGGAACTCACCATTAAAATTATTTGTTTTAAACTTTTCAAACATTGGTGTGTGGTTTGGATCAAATACGATTTTCTTCCTAATGATTTGTTTGGTAATTATTTCCTTTATAATCAAATAAATATGTTTTCTTGAAATTTTATTATACAGAAATTCTTTTTTCGTGGTAATCAAATGCCTGAAAGTTTTTCTCCATTGCCTATATTATTTATTTATTCAAACAAATTTAAATTATATTTAGAAATATTGTATAAGTAGTGTATCATTCCTAATAGTGGGCGATACTAGATCACCTTGCTGCAGACGCCACCATTGTCTTATTTCGCTTAGTCACGTAGGCAGACGAAGTCTGTAAAAGCTGCAAATAAGGCGATCGAATTTGGACAAACAAATTAACCCTTTTCGTTTAATGTGTCGGCAGAGGCATGTGCAGAGATTGGAAACGTGTTGGAGAAATGAGTTTTGAAACGACAGCGAACGTGAAAAGGAGTTCCCCTTGTGTGATATCGTCACTAAGGGTTAAGAAAGCAGAGGAAATGATATACCACCAGTATCCCCCACCCCCAGACCGATATCTGTTGCAGAAGGGGCATGGGTCATAAAGGATTGAGTATAACCTTTGCTGCAGACGAAGACGGGAAAATAATACATATTAACGATGATGTGTGCGAGTACAAGATTTCCAGAAGCCATTCCATTAAGGACCACGTTGGCGAAGAAAGTGGCAGACTCTATGATCAATTTCTTTTCACGGTTTCGAATACTGAAAATAATTCAGACGGATCAAGGGTCCAATTTTACTTCATAACTATTTAAGAAGGCAACCGAGCAGTTAGGAAGACATCATGTAACGTCAAGTACCTACCACCCCAGTCACACGGCACCCTGGAAACCTTTTATGCAATGCTAAAAAGTATAGCACTTGCGTTTTGAAATGTCTGGGCAAATTTTATGAATAACAGAACTTTTTGAACAAAGATGGCACAAAGCCTTAAGTTTGGAGTTAATAACTCTTAGAAATAACGGAGAGAAATGGAGAGATATTTTATTTCGAACAGAGACAAAATTATGAACTCAATGCAGCCCAAGTTGGAAGTATGCAAATCTCCAAGAGGGCATTCTGTGATGCGAGATCTTGGATTTTATTTAATTTGTGCAAACTGTGAATTCGACTTAACCAAGTAAGACAAAGGCCTCAAGTGTTGCAACTTGTGTGTGTCCTTCGTTAGTAAGGAAAAAGAGCACAATAGAAAAGGGGATAAAAAAGGGGAAGAAAAATAGAGAGAACGCCATGGATGGGATGAGATCATCGTGCATGAATTCTTCACGTGGATTTAATCCAGTGGAAATGTTGGTGACGAAATATTTTTCATTCTTAATTTCTTTCAATCTTACCTCCTTAGTTCTCATTTTACCATCTGCCGACTTGACTTAAATGATTTTAGGACTGGTGTGTTCACACGTATTTGGTCGATTTGCACGTTGTTTGACTTTCACTCTTATATTCCGGCTGACTGATGAAATTATTTGACTGTATGCTTTCAATGTCGTGCTACCATGCAATTGAGAACTTTAAGAGACTTTCATTTTTCATCTTTACTTTCCTTGTAAGTTCTGTTCAGTTGTTGATTTTATAAAAATAAAAACAAAACAAAAGAATTATAAAATTTAATGTTCCGGATTTGTGTTCTCATTTCCATTTTTGCATCTGTTGAACCTTTAAGCTTTTTACTAACCTACCGAAATAACTTGCCAATCTCATTTTCTTCTTTATTCAAGGGATACAAGCATATTATCCCATACTCGGCTCAGTACTATATGAAGATTTCCCCTCGTAGGTTTACGTTTGGTGGAATAGAATTGGGTAGCACATTTCCAATGGTGGACTCCTCCACCCCCGCCCTTGACTAAGCCAGAATAGAGCGGATCTACATGTAGTCTTTATACTTAAATTGTAGATAACCAGAGCGCTCGATACAGTATTTAAATGTAATAATAATAAGGGTGAACGATTAAAAAAGAGTTCTGTGAATGCATAATTTACTTATTTTTAAACAGTTCATAATAAATTAATGCTTGGTGTTTAATTTGTGATTTTATTGCCCTATTTTTACATTTTATATATGTATATCTAATACTTTTGTTGATATTAACCGTAATTAATTAAAATAATTTAAGAAAACAGATAAATGACTGAGATGTGAGACAAGGTTGGAAGATAGAAGAAAAATAATTTGTTTTATTGTTTCCCCACTTATCACAGTATCGACTATATATGAGTTTTAATTAGTTTATTTATTTTGTTTAATGAATTGTGATTATTTTGTTCAGTTATTAGTATTAGTTAAATTACGGGGGTCATTCCAAAAGTAAGGTCTCTTAGTTTTTAACTAAAGAAAGTTGAAGAGCTATTATAACGGGAATGGTACCATTAAAACGAGTGGCCAATTGTGCTCCAGAATTTATTTTTCTATATAGTGATCACCATTTTCAATGCACTTTAACCAGCAATGAGGTGCTGGCTGTGGATGCGTGTCTGGGGGGGGGTAGTGCTTTGTCATTCACATTTCTGCCGCCATTCTGGAATCGACGAACCCATCTCATAACTGTGCTAACATTACCTGCATCAGCTTCGTAAACGTTTAATAGGCGCCAGTGAATATTAATCGGTTCAATTTTTTTCTGCATGGAAGAATTCAATGATGCACCTCTGCTTCCATAACAGAAGAATAGCTTTCTCAGAATCTCACACCGTAATATCTGCGACAGAAAGATGAAACTTTTAGGTCATGTATGCATAAGTTCCGCTATCATAGCAATGCAATTTGCATTCCCCTCTGATCTATTTGGGCGGAATAAAAATAGGAGACATTACTTTTGGAACGCTCTTTGTAAAAAAAAAATATGAGAGGAATGAATAATATGTTTTGAGACTCAGGTTTTGGCCTTGTGCCACATTTTGCCTTTAAATATGCAAATAAATAATTTTAGTTATCTCTCACTCTGCCAGAAACTATTGAAAGGTAAGTTGCCCTTATTTTTCCCGCCTTTTTATTTCATGTCTTTTCTTGTTATTTTGTTAAAACTACACTCTGTGCCTAAAAGAACCATTCAGTTTAAGAGCCAATTTCCTTATCTGATCATAAAAAGATAAAATTTCACTCTAATACAAATTGGATTTTTTTTTTTTTAGATTAAACTCTTAGTTTTACATGACTAATAAAGTACAGTCAATGTTTTGAAAAACCAATAAAAGACATATGTGAAACTTTAAGTTTGGTTTATAAGAATATTAAACTGATTAATAATCATAAATAATTTACATTCAAAGGGCAGTTGTCTGCATGTATGTGTGTGTGTATGTGTGTATGTGTGTATGCCTGGTCAAAACTAAAAAAAAACACGACAAAACAAATACCCACAAAGTTGGTATTTTCTTGATGGAGTTTCTCCGAATTAATAAATATCTAAATCTGGAAAAAGTAAATATTCATTTTTTGACCTTAAACTGATGCATATTTCGTCAGTGGAGGGAGGGGGTCGGTTCTCTAGACAAGTTATGTACCCACTAAAGGTAAGGAACTTTGATTTTTAATTAAGGAACTAAACCCTTTATCCCTGTCTTGGTGAATCTTTAAAAACGAGTTGTCTATGTGTGTGTATATCAAAAGAAGGACTGGTCTTGATGAAGAAAGAGGAAAGAAAGAAAAATGGAAATTTTAATAAAAAATATATTGCACTTTTACCCCTAACAACGTCGGTTAGCCTTGCTAGTAATTAATAAAATATAATCTTGGGATCAAGTTCAGAATAAGTTAAGAACTCGTAAGAAAAAAAAATAAAAATAAAAAAACAGATAACTTATATCAAACGCAGTAGAATTAAATTTACTGCTGGCGCGTACACTTTTAAGGTATGGAAATTGCAAAAAGATTTTATTTTAGAACTTTAATAAATATCGACACAAATTTTAGCTAACTTAAGCGGTCATCTGCGATTTTACAAGTCTTCTTTTTTATGAAGGAGGGTCTTGCCACTTGAACTTATGTTTAGACGTAGGGTAAATAATTTTCTTACTATCTTTTCAGCATAATGTTAACCAAAGTTAAGCAGTCACCTTGGCAACCATTTTGGTTTTTATGAAATAATGAGACAGCTTTCTTTGAATCCAAATTCTGAAATAAAAAATAATCTTAGTTTCAACACTTTAAATGTATACAGGTCGGTAGAGAATTTAATTTTATTACATTAGCTATATTTTTCCTTTTTAATTTTATTTACGGGGTTTCGACTATCAACTGGACTTTTGCCTAATTTGTTTATTATATTCCTTCTTAAAAGAATCTATTTTTAAATTTGACGTGGTGAAACATCGGCACAAAATGCTTCTGATTTGTGACCGTGTTATTATCATGTGGATGTGAGACAGCAAACTAGAAGAGAGAATCCCTTCAATCTCTAATCCTACCATCAACCCTAAGTCCGTGTGATAACAAATTACAAGGTAGAATGATAAATTTGTTGCCCCAAAGAAAAAAAAAAACACTACAACTTTATTTTAAACCTTTTATTGAAAAAATTCATACAGGAAACTTAATTTTGTAATGGAGCTGACATCTATTCCATGTAGTTGCTTTCAATCTGAATCACCACCTCGATTCGGTTCTGGAACTGGGAGCATGCCTTTTTCCACAAGCGCTGGTAGGAGCTCAGTGAATTCTCGGTGGATGCTGGCAATCAGGCTGGTTTTGGTGTTGTGAGAGGTCATGCAGACGAAGTAGTTTAGCGGATTCAGCTTGGGGCAGGAAGGGGCAGTGAGAGAAGGATACAAATTCGTAGCACTCCTTCTGAAGCAAAACCTGTGTCTCTTTAGATTTGTGGGCCAGCGCCGAATCCTGTTGTCACATCCAGTGGCCACTTGATTGCATAAGAGAATCACCACACTCTTCAGCACATCCAGGTACACTTTGCTGTTGACTTTCAAGCCGACTTCGAAGATGTGAGGTGGTATGATGTGGCCTTCATTTGAAACTACACCAAATACCATAACCGTGGCCGGAAACTTGATTGAGCTGTTCCCTCAAGCGTTGAACCGTCCAGATTTGCATTTTGAGGGTGCTGGCAATGATCCTGTTGTCATTACTTGGATCGGTAGAGAGCATGAGTTGTACAACGGCACATCTCCGATTTTGCTAATTGAAAATTGTGTCACTTTCAGACATGATAGAAGGTTCCTATCGCTCTTGGGATCTTTACACAACTGGCCAACTAGTAGATGATCTGCAACAAAAAAAAAAAAAAAAACAAGAAAACCGGTTTTTCATTAAAAGGAAATGGAATCATGTCTTTTCTTGGGCGTAAATGTAATATTTGTGAAAGCTAATATTTATTCATAAATTAATCTGCGAGAAATCAGAAAACAAATGAATATTTGCAAAATAAAAATGAAAAATAAGAAGTCTGCAAAAATCACTTAACAAATGTATATGGTGAATTAATTTGTCTTCTCACCGCTTGGTTATATTGAGTCGTATTTGCATATCTCAAAATGTGCCGCTTTCTATGAAGGAATGATTGCGTTTATCTAAAAATTGCATTAATAATACAAAGAATTGTTAGATATTAGCATTTTGGGAATCCATTTCCAAATGGTTCAGAACTGAATGATTCAGCAGAGGCCTTTGCACCATGAGCCAAATTTCGTGGAACATGTACCTACTCGTTTGGTTCAAATAATTTTCATCATGCCAACTGCAACAGTTCAAAGAACCTCCTTTTAACGTTCTGGCACTAAATCCTTTAGGAATTCTTTAATGGTCTACGAAAGTTCATGCTTGATTACGCAAGAGTTGTTTAGCCGGCATATCAAGATAATTATCAGATAAAGTGGTCATAAAATGTCGACTTATCAATCTATGTAAAGTTGTATCTATATATAGTTCACATACTTATACAAATAAATTAGATGGGAATATTTTACAGGTCGCTCGAAAAACATTATATATATATATATATATATATATATATATATATATATATATATATATATATATATATATATATATATAAAGTGAACGTGTCTGTGTGTGTATGTGTGTCCGTGTACATTTCCCTACGCAATAACTCTGTCAATTTTTAGTCTACAGACTCGAAATTTGATATACAGGGTACTGTGATTTGGGTAAATGGATGTGATTGGTTTTTGTCCAGAAATTTGGCGATTAAGTTCAACGATTTGACCTTTGAGAATTCTACCAAACTCCTCCGACAATTTTGGGTCTACGCACTTGAAAGTTTAGATATAGGTTCCTTGGACATGGACCTTACTTAATAACTTGATTTGAGGCCAAAACAATAAATTTTAAGGTGTCATAATAGGGCTCAAAGTTTAAAAAAGATTGACCTATGCGGTCTCTTTCAAATTACTAAGACAATTTTTGGTCTAAATATTTGAAATTTTACATAAAGGGTATTCAGAGATAGGGCAAGCTTTTTAATCAGCTTGGGTCGAAAATTTTTAGTTACCAATATATAAATGTATGTATGTATGTCTGTTTGCATGTCTGCCTTAAACTTTCAATAGAGGCGACGGATTTTACCAAGATAAGTATCGTTTTAAAGTTCGACCTTTCATACGACAAATATCGAAAATTGGCTAAAAACATTAATATCTTCCCCTTCAATTAAGCACTTTTCTACGAGGGGGGGGTCGCTTTTTTCGCCAATATTTTTGAAAGTTATCCTCTCCTTTAGATTGTCTAGCCTTAATTCTAAAAAAAAGTCACTTCCGGTTTGGCGGTGGTCGTAACAGCATAAACGTTAGGTTTTACCCCGTTCTTTTCCTCCTTTGCGGTACGATTTCGAGTCTGCCTTCCAACTACCACTTTTTTTTTTTTTTTTTTTTTGCTCAACATACACATCCAAATACCACGGTAACGCCGGGCTGAAATGCTAGTATATCTACAACAGTGAATGTGTTTGTGTGTCTGTGTACAGTTCCCTACTAAATAACTCTGTCAATGTTTAGTCTACAGACTCGAAATTTGATGTACAGGGTACTGAGATTTGAAAAAATCGACGTGATTGGGTTTCGACCAGAAATGTGACTGCTAAGGCGTCAAAGTTCAACGATTTGACCTTTGAGAACTCTACCAAACTCCTCCGACAATTTTGGGTCTAAACATTTGAAATTTTAGATATAGATTCCTTGGACATGGATCTAACTTAATAACTTGATTTGAGTCCAAAACAATGAATGTTAAGGGGTCATACTATGGGTCAAAGTTTTAAAAAATTGACCGTTTTTTTTTTTGTTTACTCAGCATACATCTCCAAACACCCGGGCAACGCCGGGCTGAAATGCTAGTATAATATATATATATATATATATATATATATATATATATATATATATATATATATATATCTTTAATTATTTTTATACTTGCGGACACTGGCGTTTCATAGCTTCGCAATCGTCGATGCAGGAAGTAGCAATTCCTACTTGTTGGGAGATTATTGTAAATTATTATTTATTAATGCAAACATTAAAGTCTACATAAGCGCATACGTGTTTCAGATGTGATTTCTATCAAAATCCAGTGTTATCAGGCTGCTAATCTCAACTTGCCCGGTGATAATGTTTACTGCATTATTGCATCCTGTAACCCTAATTTTGACACAGGGAATTTAGACTGTAAACATTTCTCATGAAGGTCTGGCGTTTAACTCTCTACAAACGCTCGCCTCACAGCTTCTGTTGAGAAACTCTCTTCTTTTTCCCAACCTTCTTGTTCATGTGCTTTTTGTACCTGATAGTAATTCTGCTAAGAATCAAAAACGTTTGTGATATTTATGTTATTTTTTTAACGCAAAAAGATCATGAGAAAAATCAAAAACATAAAATAGGTATAATTAAAGGGAAGCTCTCTATGTTTAACAAGAAAAATTTTATCATTGAAAAAATTTTATCATTGAAAATTAATTCAAATAAAAAAAACATTTAAAACTTATAAAGAAGGTATACAACATTTTTAATTATTCGACAAAGAGCACAACAGCAGAAAACTAAGAAAAGGTTGATTCTACAACAATAAGAAATAATTTTTTTTTTTTTAAATCAGGAATTACTTCTCAAAAGTTTGACCAATAAACAATTCACACACAGTAACACATCGTTTTCGCAAAACACGATATGAAACACTATGAATATTTTTACCTACGCACCTGGGCAATACTAAACGTTCAGCGATGTATTTAGATCGTATGAATATCTTTTCAACGTTTTTCAACGATTGTGAAGACTGGTCTGATGCGAAAAACGTTCTTCTGCTCTTACGAAAGCTAGGACTGCTGAATACAGTAGATTCGTAGAATACATCTTACTTAAAAAGAGCACGCGTTTCGAGTTTGCAGAAACTATGAAGTTATTATCAGAACCTTTAAGTCCCAATATGTCACTGTTCCACAAAATGTAGATTAAGTTTTAACGAATCGGGTCGACGAAGATAGTTTATAGTTTTCGTTGGTTGTAAGCGAGCATTGTAACGACAGTAGACTAGCAGAATAATTGTAACCGATGTGGAGAATTACACTGGGAATATAAATAAAACTTGTCAGAATTGTGGCAACTTGGTCATTAAATGTCGCATTGTAAAAGAAAACGAAAAACAAACAAATAAAACAGAATCAGACGGACAAAATTCAACGAAAAGTCAGATAAAAATTTACGCAAATTCATAATAGTTAATATATCCAATAAAACATTTAAATTACAATTAGACATTGGGCCAAACTTTCAGTTATAAATTTACATACGTGGAAGAAACTAAAAAAATCGACTTTGCAGAAAATACTAATGTCAGCCTGCACGGTGACTGGCAATAAAATTAATTTTATTGGAGAATTATATTTACGAGTAAAGTTGAGCGGTACTATTTAAAATTGATGGTGTACATTCTAAAATATCTGACGATCTATTTTGTTTGAACTGGGTGAATAGTTTTAAACTTTGGAATTTATCAGGCACTATTTCTAATCAGGAAATATTTTTAAAGTTCAAGAAACGAAAAGGTACCATATGAATTGCTTTCGAAATTTATTTTAAAAAAAAACAACCAAAGGATCGTATCAAATGAATTGCATAAAACAAATCTAGGAATACATTAAAAAGAATAACGCATATACGTCGAAAAATATACGCAACAATTTAAAAGTGAGCAGAATATAAAAGCTACACAAACATAGTTGCATAAAAGGAAGTTATGTTAAAATGCAAAAAAAAAGGTTGAAGTGTTATGAAAAAACAAAAACCTGTGCCAGTGCATTGTACGAGCCAGAAGTCAGTAATTGTGGATATTTTGAACCAGGATGTCCACTCGGGTTTGACCGGCACCTGACGTCGCCACCGGAATATGCCGAATACCGTTTAAAATGTTCGGAAACCCGTTCAAATCAGTTTTTTTTTTTAAATATTATTTTCAAGTTAAATTCAAATTTTACGATATTTTTCTTTATTAAAGTGTTAAGCGAAAATACAGAATAGTTACAAAATGCTCTCATCTGCCCATGTTAAGAATGACTCTCTTAATAACAGTTATTTCTGTGCGGTAACAGATGCACGAGTAACCGTCATTGTTGGTCCAGCCACATCCGATAGTAAAGAGAAATCCTATTCGTAATAGGAATTAGTAACGACATCCGGTTCGTACAAAATCCAATACCCACCGAGCAGCAAGTAGTATTGACAAATACGAGGATGGTTCGACTAAATACCTTTTAACATTAAAGTTTCTTTGTATAAACGTAAAAATACCAAATTAACTGAACTTGCATAACGGAATTGGATCTCATCTAGAAACTAATGAATGATATTAAAGAAACGCAGACTTTAAATCAAATTATAAAGGATTGGCAATATCAGGTATATCATACAAGGTACAAGGCATACTCATAAATGCTATAAAAAAACAATTTTAAAAATGACACTAGAGACATATTTCTCGTAGAGCGAGAGTCGATCAACGCAATTTTCGAGACGTTCTATCTCGACCTACCTCAACTAGAATAACGACAACAGAAAGACAATCGAAAATTCACCGATCCGCTAATTATCAAGATAATCTGAAAAGATATTAATAAGTTTTTGCGGCGCAAAAAGGCTTGCGAGGGGTTGTTGTGGTGACGCATTCATGAACAAGAAATGAACTCTTCTGAATTGTATAAATAAACCAAAAGTTATCGGCTCTCGCGTCTGGGTGTATTTTGCAGTACGTTATCTTGGCGTAAGGTATTACTCTCTGTATAGACTGTTTTGTTCTGAATCCAAATACCTTTTCCTAACCCATATCCGTGCCTTCCTTAGTGACTCTTCTCGGTCACAACACACACACACACACACACACACACACACACACACATATATATATATATATATATATATATATGTATATATATATATATATATAGAGAGAGAGAGAGAGAGACTGAGAGAGAGAGAGAGAGAGAGCTTCCTAATGTTATATATATATATATATATATATATATATATATATATATATATATATATATATATATAATGTTAAAAGTCCACGTATGCTTCAAGGATAGTGATTTAAATGTTATGAGGGTTTTTTGAAACATGAAAAACGATGTTACTTTTTGTATTCAATATTTTTATTGTTATTTTTTAAATTTCAAGCGGACCTCCGCTCTTGGTTACAAAAATATCGAAAAACTTCGATACCTTTTTGTGACTGCTTGAAATATAAAAAATCGTCGTCGTCGTCCAATTTCTCGTATCCGAGAATTTCAGTTTTCTCTTCCCTCAGTGTTTGGATCACAGATGGCTTCTCAGACCAATCTGAACGTGGAATTTGCATGGGCCGAAAAGGCAAGCAATGCTTGGCAGGGGGCGTTGTTGTTTAGCACGATTTTTTCTTGCCTGCCACTTGATCTCCACCAGTCTTCTTCTTTCTGCCTCGTATCCTTTGGTACCGTGTATGATGGATTGGCGCCACAGGCACCGATCCTGAGATGTTGTTTCTCAGATGTGAAGATCAAATCCGATGTTTTTTCGGGTCGATTTGAGTTGGTCCTTATATCGCAGTAGAAGGCGGTCGATAGGATCTTTTTCCTGTGGCTAGCTCCAAGTACAGGATTTTTCGAGGGAGTCTGTTTTCATCCATTCTGAGGATATGCCCCAATCAACGGAGTCTGTGCCTCATGGTGGTGGCCTCAATACTGCAGCTATTTGCTCTCTCAAGAATGCTTGCGTTGGTTACATAGTCATACCATTTGATGTTCAGTATAGCTCGAAGTTTTTGTTAGTGAAATTTTTCGAATTTTATGAGATCACTTTGGTATATAGTCCAGGTCTCACACCCATACAGAAGCGTAGTATAACAATCGCGTGGTATACGATAAGTTTAGTTTTTATTGAAAGATGTTTATTATTGAAGACGCACTTCGTCAGTTTACCGAAAGCTCCATAGGCGAGGCCAATTCGGCTTTCTATTTCATTCTCATTTGAGCACTTTTCTGATATTATGCTACCGAGATATGGAAAGTGATCTACTTGCTCAAGAGGAGTGTCATTTATATGAATGCTTACGTTCTGTAAGATGGTATTGGGTACTGGTTGTACTAACACTTTTGCCTTACCAATATTAACAGAGAGTTCGAAGCGATGGTAGGCTGCCATGAAGTTGTTTACGGATCTCTGGATATCTTCCTTGGAATGGCTAAGGACCATGTTGTCATCTGCATATTGGAGCTCTGTGATGTGTTGGAATTTCACAAGGCTTTGAGATTTTAGTCTAGCTGGCTTGAAAAGTCCCCCATCATAACGGTACCTAATGTCCATCCCCGGGTTATTTGGAGAAAGTTCGTGCAGCATTGCAGCAAGATATAAGGAAAAGAGGGTAGGTGCAAGAACACAACCTTGTTTTAGTCCACATGTAACTAGAAACTTTTTTTATTTCCTTGACTTGGTGCGATACATATCCTGACATGCCTTCGTGCAGTGCCTGGATGCATTCTACAAAGTGGATTGGGCAACCAAATTGCTTGAGAACTTTCTACATTGCATTTCTTGGAATGCTATCGAATGCTTTTTGCAGGTCATAAAATACAAGATAGAGGGGCTTCTGTTGTTCCCTGCTTTTCTCCTTCAGCTGTCTCACACAGAAAATCATATCTAATGTTCCTCGAGAGGCACGGAAGCCGCAATGAGATTCTGGGAGGGCGGATTCCTTGACTTGTAGCAAGAGATTCAGTAGTATACGGGCAAAGATTTTTCCCATTATGGACAAAAGGGCAATCCCACGATAATTGCCACATTATTTTTGGTCAGCCTTTTTGAAGATGGTTACTATTACTGCGTCTTTCAGATCCTTTTGTACTTGACGTTCTTCCCACATCTTAAGAATGAGAGTGAATAGTCTTGTTTCCAGATGTTGTCCACCATGGTGGATAAGTTCGAAAGGGATATTATCAGACCCTGGGGCTTTATTTACTTTCATTTGCTCCATCGCAATTAGAAATTCTGTAAATGATGGTGGTGCATTCATCCATAATTGCACTGGGTACTGCGGGACCAATTTGAGAAAGTCCTCATCTGCAGAAGATTCTTTATTGAGTAGAGTGGCAAAATGCTCCTTCCAACGATCCAGAATTGATTGTGAATCGTTGAGGATGGTGGTATTGTCTGCTGCAAGGAATGTTCCGATGGGGGATCTGATGGGGCCAAAAATTTGTTTTACACCGGCATGGAAATTTCTAAGGTCGCGGGCTTCTGCAAAACCCTCTAATTCTAAAGCTTTCAGCTGCCACCATTTGTTTTCTAGTTCCCGTAATTTTGATTGACACTGTTTTTTGCCGTTTCTGTAGATGTTCGTTTTATGCCGGCTTCGAGGGTCTTGTTCATGAGCATGGCGAGCGTTTATCTTTTCTTGAATGAGTTTATTAATTTCAGCACAGTTTTCATCAAACCAGTCTTGATTTTTCTTTTTCTTTAAATCAACTGTGACTTTGGCTGATTCATTAATGATCTTACTGATTGACAACCATTCTTCTTCCAGGTTGCAAGAATTGGTTGGGTTTATACGAAGTTGTTGTTCGATGGTGTGTTGGTATTTTATTTTTACATGGGTTAGGTGAAGTTTTGAGAGGTTATATTTTTTCCGAGATTGCTGTTTTAATTCAAATTTGGTCTTCTTTCTGGTGGTATATTTAGCACGTGTGATGGTCAGTCCAACAGTCATCTACACTTAGTGCTGATTTAGTGATATGGATATCCTTTTTATTTTTTTGACGGATGATGACAGTCTAGAAGGTGCCAATGCTGAGATCGAAGATGTTTCCACGTGGTCTTAAATCTATTTTGGAGCTGGAACTGAGTGTTAGTAATGAATAGCTCAAATTCTGAGCAAAGTCCTAACAGCAGGCGGCCGTTTAAGTTGCATTTACCAAGTCCATGCTTCCCAATGAGTTCCAGAGTTTATTGTTTTTCCCCACTCTCGCATTAAAGTCGCCCAGCAGCATTAATTTGTCACATGGTGGGACTCTGGTTATAAGCTTGCCAAGCTGCTGGTAGAATTCTCGTTTCACTTCACTGTCGGCGTCTAGGGTTGGTGTATATGCCGAAATGACAGTAATGAAGTTATCAGAAGGCAGTGGGATTCTAAGAGACGTAAGTCTCTCATTTACAGCTGTTTGTGTGAGCTGATGACCATGCACGATATGTGACTTTATAGCAAAGCCAACTCCGTGTATTCTTTTTTCATCTTTATCCCTTCCCTTCGAAAAGAAGGTGTATCCTGAACCCTTTTCTTCCAGCTTACCTTCCTCTGAGACTCGGGTGTCGCTAAGTGCAGCAATGTCCACATTAAGAGCCGCGAGTTCCTTTGAGACTAAAGCAGTTCGTCGTGCTGGTCTGTCCGTGTCATTGGGGTCTAGTAGGGTTCTTACGTTCCATGCACCAACGGTTAGATTTGTGGATTTGTTTTTTTAATTTAACACGCTAAAGTTAACGCCATAAATATATGATTTATTCTTTCTTCGATTGGAACGCTTATCCTCTACTCCAATACATTTGCCGAGCGCGTATACTATGAACTTGCACGTAATGCTTAAGGATTCTTCATTCCATAACGTTCTTTCACCCTCCCTCACAACGTGCGAATATTCAGTTTTATGACAAACAATTTAAACCGACTTAATATTTTTTTGTATTCATCTTCAGGACACAAGTAGAATTCCGTTTTTCACGTACTATTCAGCATACATTAAATATTTACAGACACACATATTATAATAATACTAGGCACACATGCACACATTTCCCTGTATTCATACTACTGCGTTAAAAAAAATAAATTGATATATATTTGAATTAAATGTACCACTATTATTGTATCTAGGCCCGACAGTTAGTTTCTTCTTCATAAAACATTATAAAATAATAATTTTATAAAAAACAAAAACAAAAAACAAAAACAACTAGAATGCCTTTAAAATATTGTTATTTTAATTCAAAAACTTATATATATATATATATATATATATATATATATATATATATATATATATATGTATATATATTACATGGAGGTCACCACTTATCAAGGCTCAGAAGCCACTCGGGTATAAGGATTATTTCGTGTACAGTAATCAATGAGATAGTTACAATGAATCATGAGATAATCAATGAGATAGTATCGTAGTAATCATAAGTATTGGAGATTTGATAGTGTCTTATTTAAGGGGGCGGTTTGTCAGGAATTTGTTTATGTTGGACTTGAAGGCATCCAAATTGTAGTCAGGTGGGAAACAGGCAAACGGAAGAGAGTTCCACAGTTGTGCACTCCTGAGAAAGAAACTTTGTTCATGGAATCTACGTTTTGGTTTTGGCACAGATAAAGAATGGGGAAAATTAATGACAGTAGTTTCAGTTAGACTGGTGTTTTTCATGAAAGATTGGAGGGGGGACCAGAGATTGGAGCTCAGACGAGCATTTGCAATGGAAGTAACGATAAAACAAAGACAGGCTCACAACGTCTCTCCTATGGGGGAAAAGAAGCAGGGAAGAGAAAAGGGCATCCCCCACGAAGCCACGAAGCCTATTTTGTACTCTGTCAAGGCAGGATAGGCTGTTTTAGCAGCTCCTGCCCAGATGTGGCAGCAGTACACCATCCTTGGACGTAATTGGCTTTTATATAGATAGAGAATTGCATCAGTAGTGAGATATCTTCTGGAGCGGTAGAAGGATCCTACCATTTCCCCAGCAACCTTGGCAACTGACTTGATGTACGTGTTCCATTTCAGGTCAGGAGTAAAGGTCAAGCCCAGAAGCTTGTCAAAACATGAAGCCTCCCCCAGACGAGAACCATCCATTTCAATTGATACCAGATGGGGATCAGAGCGTTGATGATGTAATGATAGAAGCTTGGTTTTGGATGCATTAAAAGTAACCAGCCACTTCTTCCCCCACTGTACCACGCACTCAAGATCAGAAGAGAGAGAATCAGAGAGAACGTTGTCATTTACGGCCTTTGATGTGTTCCCATAGATGGTCGTGTCATCAGCATAGATGTCAACGAATAATTTAAGTATGTGTTTTGGGAGATTATTGATGTAGATCAGGAAGAGAGTTGAGCCCAGGATGAACCCCTGAGGGACTCCAGCATTAATACTGTGGGCCTCTGATTTCCGCCCATCAACCACTACTCTTATGAATCTATCGAAGAGAAATGATTTAATAATTGAGAAAACATTTCCAGTGATACCGCAGCTGGAAGTCTTGTGAAGTAGGCCCTTATGCCATACCTTATCGAAGGCCTTCGATATGTCAAGAGCAATAGCTCTAGAAAGGAAGCCTTTGTCAAGAGATTCACTAATCCTATGAGATATAACCGTTAGCACATCTGCTGTAGATCTTGCAGAACGGAAACCATATTGCATGTCACTAAGAAGGTTGTTTCTGCCGAGGTGGTTGACTACTTCTTTATTTAATATTGATTCCAACAACTTACTCATGACACACAGGAGACTTATTGGTCTGTACTGAGAGGGAGATGACTTTTCGCCTGAATTCTTAAATACAGGGCATACTGACGAGGTTTTCCAGGGTGTTGGAAAGCATTTCTCCTTAAGGCAACGCTTAAACAGTTTTGTAAGTATGAGGGCAAGTTCTGGTTGGAGCTTTTTCAGCACTATAACTGGAATGCCATCAGGGCCAGTTGCTTTACTGGAATCAAGGTTCTTGATTAGCTTAGCGACCTCACGCACAGATATTTGTATGTTGCATAGCGTGTTGTCTGTCATAGGAGGAAAGACGGACAGTTGATGGCCTTCGTCGCATAGGGTAGAATTAGCTGCAAAGTTCTTGGCAAATAATTTGGCCTTGTCTGATGCTGACAAGATGACCTCAGGTCCATTGATGATGGTTGGGATAGAATGCACGTTTCTGTTCAGGATTCTGTTTGCTATTTGCCAAAACTGGTGGGAATCAAGCCGTTGCTCAGCTACTTTGGATTTAACAGACTGAGCATATAGCTCTCTTGCATTTTTATTACTCTTTTACAGTGGTTGCTGAGAGTCCTGGAAGCAGCTTTGATCTCAGTACATCTATTACGTTGGTAGCTATGGAAAAAGTGGTTTCTGTGTCCAATGGTAGCAGCACATTCTGGGGAGAACCATGGCTAGCTGTTAGGTTTCTCCTACAATTAACCATTTGGTCAGGTCTAATACTATAGAGGACGCATCCTTTTTAAACATGGAATGCAGAGGTAAATCAGATATGAATGTTCGAAAGCTATCCCAGTCAGCCATAGAGTCTGAAGACTTATTACATTTCGTTTTTATCTTAACTGATACAAGGGAGTGGTCGGAGGATCCGAGAGGAGATAGAACAGAACATGAACAGGGGAAGTTGTGAGAAATATATATATATATATATATATATATATATATATATATATATATATATATATATATATATATATATAACTCCAATCTAACTTGCTTGGGCGTTGGAACGGTCCATCCGGTTCCATTTTAAGACTTCCGGTTTGAATAAATGTAAAGTCATGAAAGGTTTTTAAGTCGACAATTTACCGATCGTCTTTCTTATTTTATTTAATTTTAAACAGATTTATAAATTTTATTTTATAAACAATCCTTAAACCGAAATTATTTTCTTTTAAATTGGTTAACGTTACAAATAAAAAATAGTTCCACTTTAATGTTTTACTTATTTCATTTAAAATAATAAAATACACTAGAAATGTTTTCGTAATTTGATCGTGAATGTTGAAATTAAAATACTACGTAAATTTTATATTCATGAATTACACAAAATAGAATAGTTAAAAAAATTCATATGTACTTGCATCTTCACGGGAGAGTGGGGCAAAAGTCAGATTGTGCGATTACAGGTGTGTTATTTTTTCCGCGTTTAAAGCATGCAAATAAAACAAAACTGCAAATTATTTTTGCTTTTTTACATCGGAATTTTACGAAATTTATTTGTATTTTTCATTGCAAATTGGAATCATTTTCAAACAAAAACAAAACAAATGTATATACGATTTAAGTCTTTTATATAATCCGTAATTGACAGTTAAAGATGGTAGAATTACTCAGATCAGCTTGACCAGTTGTTAAAACGGTGCTAACAAAAAGAAACTGTTTTACTATTAACACATAATTATATATATATTTTTTTTAAACCGAAGATAATAAAAACCATGTACCGTTCTAGTGTCCCAGATTTTTAAAACGATTATTTTGATTGTATTTTCATTGCCAGTTGGAATCGTTTTCAAACTAAAAACAAAACATGTGTTTCTAATGTAAAAAAAAATACTTGATTAATTTACACATGTTTTTAAAAATATTTTCTTCACCCAAGTGATTAAAACTATCGAGAGAAATTAAGAACTTGATGAAAAATTGTACGGTTTTAGCGCCCCAAATAGTTTATTGACGATTTTTTATTTGTAGTTTTCATTGCAAGTTAGAATCGCTTAAAATTTTTTTTTTCTAATGTAAAAACAAACGACCATATATATATATATATATATATATATATATATATATATATATATATATATATATATTTGTAGCCATCGACATACAGTCCTGTTTCGTTGTATCACAACTCATCAGTGCCGCTAGACTAGCGCCTCTCTTAAGCCGGGGATTGAACCTAGAACCATCTCGTTGACCGTCAGCACTTCTGCCGATCGACCCACGGGAGCGGCGCCCGGAAATAATCTCGCCAAATGTCTATTTAAATAAACATCCGTCCACCACTTTATAGTGCTCTAACCGATTTATTTATAAACAAATAAACACACACACACATACACACGCGCACACGCATACACACACACTCACGCACACACACACACACGCGCACATATTATATGGGAGCTAAGAAGGTTACACACACACACACACACACACACACACACATATATATATATATATATATATATAACCTTCTTAGCTCCCATATTATATATATATATATATATATATATATATATATATATATATATATATATATATATATATATATATATATTATATGGGAGCTAAGAAGATTGTCTCCCTTAGATACGAATAATCGCTCCATATTTTTAGGCATATGCATGCACACAAATACAAATACACATATATACGTATTCACTTATTCATTATTTATTTTTTAACTTATGAAATAGTTATCCACTGACACGTGAATTTCGTATCTAAGGACCTTCATATACAGCAAAACACATATTAGTGGGTAACTATTTTATAACTAAAATAAATAAACAACAAATGCATGCATATTACAACATTATTATAATATAATATATAATATAATCAATATATATTATTATATTATATATAATATAATCAATATATATTATAATATTATATATAATATAATCAATATATATTATAATATTATATATAATATAATCAGTATATATTATAATATTATATATAATATAATCAATATATATTATAATATATAATATCCTATATCTATATATATTAATATCATATAATATAAAATATTATACATAATATAATCAATATATATTATAATATTATAATATCCTATAATTTTTATATTTGTGTGTGCATTTGTATACATTTGTTTACGTCCAAAATATGAGACGATTATTCAGATCTCAAGAGAAAAGCATTCCTGGAAGAGATAAATCATACCGAATTTACTTATGTTAAAGTTAACAACAAAAATCGACGTAACTTTAAAGTGATAAAAAATAGCACGTAATTTCAACCGTTGCACAGTGGTATATGCACCCGATAATAACCTTTGTGGGTTCGAGCCGATAAGTAGCAAAATCACCCCCCCCCTACACAATAGAGATCCCCAAATGCTAGAAAACCTTCCATTTCAATAGTTTCTTCCCAAGAACTACTAGACTTTGGAATTCCTTTCCAGGTTCCTGCTTCCCCGATTGTGCTGACATACATAAGTTCAAGTGTAATGTAAACATACATCTTGCTGCTGAACTCTCTTCACAGTATCCCTGCAATTTATGTCCCAGATATTAGCTCCCCCTCCCCTACATCAAAGTGGTACTAGGTTTGGGGTGAAAATTCAATAAAAAAATGATACTTTATGTATTTTCAGTATTTACTTCGACAGTTCTTAAGAGCTGAGTAATAAGTATAAAATATATTCATAGCAATCAAGCTACTCAAAGGCTTCCGCGTTTCGTCCCTGTGGGGAATGGATAATCTTATTTTAACCCGTGCGTTCTTAGAGTATTTTTTCTGTCTTCTATTTAAAATGTTGGTTTAGTTCGTTTTTTTTATTCGATTATTTTATTTTATTTTTCCTGTGTATTATTACCCAAAGGTAATGTACATTCTGTGAAATCAGTTGTTTGCTATTTATATTCTACAGTTTTATAGGTTTTGGGGGTCGAATTTAGAATTTGAAAGTTCTCATTTAGACCTAATCTACGCTAGTCGTCTAAATTTCTACATGTACCCGCATTTCGTACTATTTTCCATTTGATTATTGGCGAGTATCTGTTTTGTTTGAGTTCTTATTAATGGTTCACTAGTGCTATTTTATTCGTTGTTAATTTTTGGCATTATATGTGATTTTCTTGTTGCAATATCTGGTTTTACAATCTAGGAAGTACTTCTTGTTGTTCGGGATTTATTTGGCAAATATCGTGGCTTGGTAGACAGTGCTTTTGGTTAGGCATTTATTTTATAGTGGACAAATTGTACGGGTTCTGAACTTACGACTTTTCTTTTCATTATTTAATTTCTTATGTCTGTTTAGCTGATTGTTATTAGATTTCGGGTTATCATTATTATTTTTAGTGGTTATATTTTTGTTGTTCTTGGTGTTATTTTGTTCTTGCTATATTAGTAACATTTTACGCATTTTGTTATTACTTTTTTCTCTACTGTTCTCATTTTAGTATTTTGTTGTTGTGTGCTTATCGTTTCTAAGTTTTTGCAGCAACTGTCAGACAGTTTCATGTTATTTTTATTGAGCATTTTGTGAAAGAGTTTGGTTATGGGGAAGTCTTTTTTGATATTATTTTCTTGTCGTTTACTCTTAAGCACCTGCTTATTAGGGCGGTGTATACCAGATTCTATTTATTTTTCTTCCATTTGTAATTTTATTATTATTGGTGTCCCCTTGCTTATATTTAATTTCGATATTATCGTACTCACTATTTTTAGATCATGTAAATATTGCTTGACTTCGTTAGTACATTTAAGTAGAAAAATAACATTTTTATGGTCTGTCACGCTTAACATTTTTCTTGGTTTGTCACGATTAATTTTGACATAGCATTTTCGCGGGCCTATTACGGTGTAGTTTGAAATAACATTTCCGTTAATCTGTCGGATTTATGTGCAAAATATAATTTTTGTTAGTTTGTCCTCGTTAGTTTAAAATAACATTTTCCTTGGTCTATCAGGTTTAAGTTTGAAATATAATTTTCGTTTAAGATCAAAATAACGTTTTCGTTGAGAATCAGACTTATGTTTGAAATAAGATGTTAGTTGATGAGTCACGCTTAAGTTCCAAATAGCATTTTTCTTTGTCTGACAGGTTACAGTTCGAAATAAGATTTTCGTTTGTCTGTTACGCTTAAGTTCGAAATAACATTTTCCTTAGGTTGCAACGCTTAATTTCGAAAGTAGCATTTCTGTTGATCTGCCAAACTTAAGTTCGGAATAGTATGTCTGTCTCTAAACATGCGGATTGAATGAACGCATCTTAGGAATTTCTGGTTCTGCTTTGTTGTTAATGTTGTTCATTTTAACTCTATGACCTTTGAGGAATCAATTTCGACGGAAATTTTCTACAATTTGTATTTTCAAAATATCAAAGATGATCTTTGAAAGGGTTTTGCTTATTTTTCTTGTTTTCTGATTTGTTTACGACGTTCATACTTCGAATAAGTTCACATTTCCGCACTGCTTGACTTGGTAGATTTTCGAATAGATTTCAAATGATTTGTCATTATTTTTGTCTTGAAAATTATATTTTCATCCGTTATTTACATTTGCTGCTTCAGATGTTTACCAATTGTTTGCACAATACAAACATTAGACATTCACTCGTTTCTAATAATACAACATTTCTTATTTACTTTACGTAATTTTAAATTTACTGATTATTATTCATAAACAATGTGCTCATGTATTCTGTAAGTCATAAAATGTTTTCTTATTCATATAATTTTTCACGATGTATATAAATAATATATTATATAAGTGGAAAATGTATGTTTATATGTCCAGCTAAAGCTTGAAAAATACACAACAAAACACCCACAAAGTTGATATTTTTTATTGACATAACCCCAGATGTATATGTAAAATTAACAAAAAATTATTTGTCCATTCATTTCATTTAAGATTAATTTTTTTTCTTTTTTCCTTAAAATAAACAAAAGTAAATATAAGCTGATTGATGAAATTGTGTTTCGTAATTCCATTTCTTCTTTTTTTATTTTGAAAGAGTCATCATATATGGCTCGTTTACGGGGCATATAATTTAATAGCAAAGTACAAAATTGGTTAACTTCAACGTGGATAGCGGCGAAACAGAACAATTACATTTAACGTTTCAAGTAAACTTTATTCATAACAAAATATTCATTTCGAAGGACAATGATCAAATTGAATAGTTTGTTGAAGATTTGAAAAACGAAAAAAGGAATTAAAGAGAAATATCTACAAATGTTCTTATATTTTTTCTGTTTTTTTTTTCGGATGTCAATTTGATGAGAGTGTATTCGGCTCTAACAGCGAGAACGAATTTTCTCTATACCGATTTCTGTGGTTTCTTTTAAGTTCGGATTTTTATATCCATGTGCTTGACCATCTTTTTGCAACCTCACATGAAATTCGATTCTTAGGAGTTCACTTATTGTACTCAGTGGCAGGCTCGTTTTGAATATCACTTCCGGTTGGGAAAGTATTTCTATTTACTAGTGCCCACAAATCTTATCAATTGAAGGGAAGTAATTGATTTTGTTTCACAGAGTTATGTTCCTTAAGCTGACTCGAGTAATACGTGTGCATGTCAATAGAGAGCATTGGGCGAGTATGTTTTAATCTACTAGTGGGCGTAAAGCTTCGATCGCTATTCACACACATACATACACACATATATGCATATATGGTCATCCATAGATAGGCTGTTTCAGCTGACTCGTATCAAAGTCAAAACATGTATCGAACCTATAGTCATCTAGTTGATAGTTAGCACTTCTATTTCTAAGCCACGGCGAAGAAGAAAGAGGAGATGGGAGTGGGGAAAACGAGAGTGGGGGAAAAAGAGAAGGGTAGAAGTTATCTTACACTATTGTCCCGGGCAATACAAGGTAGCCATGCTAGTATATATAAGTCGCAATTCACGATACACAAGTTCCTTAACTTTCCGGTATCTTGATGGTGCTGCATTGCTAATCGTTATAATAGGTGTTTCCATCTTTGTCGATCGTGGGCAAGAGCCTGTGTCATGGTAAAGCTTTTTTCCGCCCACCCCACAATGGTGTCGGTCAATCTCTTTCTCTGCATACCCTTCTCCTTTTATACTACACCGTTTTCTAGAGAATTATCTTTGCTAGACTAATGGCTCTCGTCACATGCCCATACGATCGAAGTTTTCCTGTTTTTTGACGATAGTTAGTAGCTTTTCAAAATATTTACTTGAGCAACTTTATGTTTGATACAGGGACCCAACAATATTTTCGGACATTTTGAAAAAAGTACTTCGAGGTGATTACTAGTGCCAAAAACTTTTGAGATTGTAAGTACGTAGTTGAGGAGTGAAACTCCACTACTAGTGTAATCATTTTTTTTAGTTTGGCTTTGATAATTTTAGTTTTTTGTGATTTTGCAAAAACTTGTGCGACACTATTTTTCGGACATGACAAAAAATCCTATTTTATTAAGAGTTATGTTCATGTATATGTGTGCAAATTTTCTGCTTGAACACTTAGCTGTTATCATTAGAATCAATTATTTGTTCTATTCTACTGGCAAAACAATTAAGTTTAATGAGGTAAAATGCATTCAAAAGAAGTCGTTTGTTTGGCACGGGAGAAGCAGGAAGGTGGCCTCAGCATCACCATGGATTTGAAGCTGCAGAAATCAACAATCGAATACATGCTGAAGACAAACTCCGAGCGGAAAAAAAAGAGAAGACGGAAAACATCAATTGGCAAGAGGACTGAAAGGAGAATGAAGAGGACTGTGGCGCGGATTTTTACATTTGAAGAAAAAGTTACAGCAAGAAAAGTGAAGGAGAAATGTGAATTAGATGTAAACATCCGAACAGTACAAAGAACGCTGCATAGGATTGGTTTAAAGCATGCAAAGACTAAGAAAAAAAATATACTAACAAAGAAACACAAAGGAGCAAGACTGGAGAGTGCTAAAATGTGGTTAACAAAGCATGTTGACTTTAAGAAGGTTATATTTACTGATGAGAAGCGTTTCAAGTTTGATGGACCCGATGGATGGTGTACTTGGTCGAGAAGGGGTGAGCCTGATGTATTGAACAAACGACAGATGGGAGGAGGAGGAGGAGGAGGAGGAGTTATGGTTTGGGCTATTATCTTTGCTAATGGAAATATATGGTTGGAGTGGCTGAAAGGACGACAGAACAGCGAAAGCTACAAACAGTTGCTGGGCGAGAAAGCCCTACCAAGGATAAGAAGAGAGATGGGGAATGATTTCGTTCTACAGCAAGATAATTGCAACATCCATGTGTCAAAACTCATGAAAGAATGGATGGCTAAAGTGAATATGACTACTTTGGAATGGCCTGCAAAAAGCCCAGATCTTAATTTAATGGAAAATGTTTGGGAAATGCCTGCGCAACTTGTCTATGATGGACCTGAAATAACAAAAGAGACTCAACTATGGGAACGAATACTAGATGCCAAAAAAGAACTAATAGAAACACGTAGAGATTTTATTGTGCATATGTTTGATCATTATGAAGAGAGATTGATGAAAGTTATTGAGAAGAAAGGTGATATTACAGACTATTAACAGTTTTTCAATGATGTCCGAAAAATAATGTCACGTGTGTTTTGTAAAAAATTATGAAAATTAAATATTTTTCCATATCTAATCGATTTTCTTCCATTTTTATTACAGGTATTGTCTTTATATGTTTATGCTATTCTATTGAAGGAACATGGTACTCGGAAAGTCGAATACTAAAGTGTCCGAAAAATATTGTCGAGCCTTTGTAGATGATTTCACAGCACATTCAAACAATCATGCCCGGTGCTTGGTTTGGTTGCACTGCACAGAACTCCTCCCCTTGGATCAGTCAATTCCAAATTCAACCATCTTGGTAAAATATTTTATGCTTCAATTATGTATTCATAGTGGTTGGCTTAGTTGTTTCGCCCTACAGCAAACCTACCAACCTCACCCCATGCTATTCAACTCCGAATCCGTCATTCTGGCAAAAGTTGCAACGCTTCATCTTCATTAATTAATAATGTCCTGCTTGATTTTTTTGTTTATTTTGCTTTTAGTTATTTTAGCAATTAAACCATATATATATATATATATATATATATATATATATATATATATATATATATATATATATATATACATATATATATATATATATATATATATACATATATATATATATATATATATATATATATATATATATATATATATATATATATATATATATATATATATATATATATATATATACATGCTTTCGGGGCGTTTCTGCCCACAGGGCTTAATTAAGTGATGAGTACTAACACTAAATAATAGTGCTCGATAATAAATCGAGCTGTATATTAATTTACTATATATCTTTTTATTTATACAAATATAGTTGGCTACATATTTGCAAATATGTTTCAGTTCCAGCTGAAGTAAACTTAATTTCGTTAGGTCACGTTCTTGTAAGAGCAGAGATGAGAAATAGAGTATTTGTTCTTAGAAGTTCCACATTGCAGAGGTCACACAATATTATTTTATTTAAGAAAAAATATTAATATAACGGTTGGTATTTTTAATTTTTCTTTTCTAATTTCCATCCTGGTTTTTATTTTATATGTCAAATTATGTTTGGAGCATGCGTATACAGAAAAAAAAACAACTTAATTACAATTTTTGTGTAACCTTTTAAAATAAGGCCGCCTTCATTTTCGTAAGAAGATATGGTTTAATAACGTTTATCAGACTCCAAACTAAAACTGACAAATGCCTGTAGTTGTGTAGCCGAAAATTGTTTTATAAATAAAAAATTGTTATATATATATATATATATATATATATATATATATATATATATATATATATATATATGGTGTCCCATTAAAATGAATACACTCTTTAAATGACGATAAAACCAAAATTTATTATAAGAAAAGTTTCATACATCAGAATACTGCGAACAAATATAGAAACCAGATAATTGTCGAAAGTGTTTAAATTATTGGCCATTGTTGTCCATGAACAGCTGACAACACTCACTAATTGAATCGAAAACGTTCCTAATCAGTTCAATTGGTATGTAGATAGCTCTTCTTTCAATGGTTGCTTTCAACTCATTCATTGTAGCTTGTTTTGTGGTGTGAATCCTGTGTTTTACATGCTCCCCCCCCCCCAAAAAAAGAGAAAAATCCATTAGGGTCAAATCTGGTAAGCGTATGAAGTATTCGATACTTCCCCTTCATCCTAATTATCTATTTCGCAGGTGACTATCAAGCACGTCATGATGATAGTGGGGAGGTGCTCCATCCTGCTGGAAGTACCATTCTTTATTCCTAAACATCTCTTGGGAACATGGCATAGCGTATTCACGTAGCAAGTTGAGATAATTTAAAGAGTGTATACATTTTATAGGGACACTCTCTATATATATGAATATAGCGGTTGTAAAGACGAAGCACTTGCCATATATATATATATATATATATATATATATATATATATATATATATATATATATATTTGGTAAAAATGGTAATTAGTAAAAGCTGAAGAGAGTGCTCAATACTATTGCAGAGCAAATATCCGTTTTATTTTTTCTTATCGTTTTCTCTGTTCAGTTACATATGTTTCAGTTGCCGGACCATATTTACGATCCAGCAGCCTCGTCAGACCTTACAGAAATGGCTATTATTATTTGGAAGAACGATTTTAAAAGAAATACGAGAGAAAAAAAGAGGAAAAAAAAAGAGGGGAATGGAAATAAGGGGGGGGGGGCGGAGATCAACAATAATTAAGTTTTGAAGTTTAAAATACATTAGATTGTAGTGTGTGGGGGGTTTCGTAAATTCAACTAGGCGTGGGTGAAGGTGTAGTGATATAGGGAGGGGGAGGGGGAATAAAAGGGAGAGTTAAGGGGAGGAGGAGGGAGGAATTTCAATTTTTGGTTTAAAGATTTGGCTGTATTTAGTAAAATTTTTTAGCTATACACTGGAGTATATGAATTGATGGGAGGGAGAGAGGGAGAGAGAGGGAGAGAGAGGGAGAGAGAAAGGTTTAGTGAACGTGTCATATGCGTTTGGCAAGGGTTTCATTTTAGAACGCTCGCAGTGGCCACGGCAAGTCCAGACGTACATCCAACAATGAATTGTTTTAGGCAGTTAACAGTGAATACATATGCACATATACATACTCATATAAATACGTACATGCATATATATATACATATATACACACAAATACACACGTATATATAAAAGTATATCAACATATATACACACAACCACATATGCACATACAAATATATACAGAAAGTATGCGGAAACATACATGCCAATAAATGCACACACATGCAAACACCCATATATACGTATACACACAGACATGCATATACATACATATACATATACACACACACATATATATATATACACGCACACACATACCCATATATATATGCACACACATACACATACATACACATATGCACAGACTGTTCATTCAATCAGACCAAGGTTCAAACTTTATATCTGGTCTAATCCAACAAGTAATGAGTGAAATGGCTATCCAGTAGTACGAATCTAGTGGTTCCCATCCCGAATCACAGGGAGCTCTTGAACGTTTTCATCAAACAATAATGTCCATGACAAAAAAATTTCTGTTTCGAATGTAAAAAAGATTGGGACGATTGAGTTGATTTTATTTTTGTTGCAAGAGAAGCCGTTCAAGAATCTCTTGGTTTTAGTCCGTTTGAACTTGTATTTAGTCATACAGTGAGAGGCCCTTTAAAACTTCTAAAAGAAAAAATTATTAAGTGAAAAAAAAATATAAACCCTGTGTATCGCTTTGTTGCAGGTCAATATTTTTTTAATTTTGAAATTGCTATGAAACGCAAAGAAGTGAAATTTGGTACACTGGAAATGCATAACAAGGTGCCTTATTTTCCTGATTTTTCTGGAATTTGAACAAACATTTTGAAAATTATGTTCATTTTTATTTTCTGGTAATTTTAAGTGTTTGCCACTTTATTGCAGGTCCTCCAAAATGTCAAGGAATGGTCGATTAACAGATAGTGAAAAGGAACGTGTTCTTGCAGCCCATGCAGAAGGTTTATCTCTCGCAGATCTAGCCAAGGAGCTTGGAAAAGATCGAAGAACATTGTCTTCATTCATTGAAAATCCAAACATCAAACCAAGGAAGGACAAAAACACAAGAAATCAGTTTCTGCTTGTAATGTTAGAAAAATTTGCCATTAACTTATCAAGCAGCAGGGCAGCAACAATGCTGCTATATTTGACAAGGCTGGAATAATTTCCTTGTCCAGAAAGACACGCTGCAATGTCTTAAACGAAATTGCAGAAGCATTAAGCCCATAGCAAAACCTGTTTTAAACCAAACTCTTATAGAAAACCGTTTGTCCTGGGCTCAGAAATACATGAAAACCAGCTTTGAAAATGTTCTTTTCACCGATGAGGCCAGAGCAACCCTTGATGAAGCAGATGGATGGGCCAAAGTTTAGAGTCCTCTTGGATTCCCTACACCTTCTCGATTCCATTGTCAACAAGGAGGTGGAGGTGTCATGTTTTGGGCTGGAATAATCTGCGATGGACTAATCAGACCATTTCGAGTGCCATAAGGTGTCAAATTGACAAGCCAGTCTTATATTTTATTTTTAAATGAGCATTTGTCACCATGGCTTGAAGACTTTCCATTAATACATCCCACAAATTGATTTTTAAGCATGACAATGTGCCATCTCACTTAACCACAGCTACGACATCCTACCTTAAGTCATTAGGGATTAGTGGAGAAAATTTAACTACATGGCCACCTTGTTATTCAGATATAAATTTAATTGAGCAGCTCTAGTCAATGATAATGATGAAAGTTTATGAAGGAGATGTTCAATTTCCGTTGAAGGATGACTTTGGAGGAAGATTTTAGAAGTTTCCCATAGCATCACATTATCTCAAATCCGCCGATTGACATCATCAGTTAACATGAGGCTATTCAAAGTGATTTCGGAGCATCGGAGTTATGTTGATAAATAAATATTTCCTTAAACAACATAATATTTTTCGTTAATATTGTTACTGTATATGTTGTTGGTCTAAAGGTCTTCATCAATTTGCTGTTTTAATACCGCATTGTAATACAACTTCTTATTACAGTAGCTCGTTTCCAAGGACTGCAAGGTTGTGGAACTCTCTTCCCGCTCACAATTTTCCTTCTGCCTACATCCTTGGTCTTTTCAAGACTAAGATCAATAGGCATTTCCAGTCTTTGCAATAGTCATCTTTCATTCTAGTTAGCTCCTTACATCAAGTTTCAAACGATTTCCATGAAAAAAAATTTGATGTAAAGAGTTTTTTAAAAATACTATTTCAGGGTCAAAAACAGCCAAGAATAAGTGTGCAATAAGATTCCGACTCCAAAACAGCAATTCTTCCCTTTTTTTGTTAGGAACATTGCTCATGGAATGTGAGAACTAAAAGAACAAAATAAAATAAGTGAGAGTTACAAAGATGCCGAAAGTAAACTCAACGTCCACTATACTTATGTTCTTGCCAACTTAATTGAATAAATTGTGGAATACATTCTAATCAACATAAAATATTGCCTTGTCAGCAAATGCAAATCTATTGACGTGAAATTGATTGTAATAAGAATCATCAGCAAAATTTAATTTGTGCCTTTCCCACCTCTAATTGCTACGTTATTAAGTGCAGCATTCAAAAATGTGACAGACATATTTGCTAAGACATCAATTACATAAATATTAATGTAACTCCAATTTATCAAATGAGATTGCATTAGAAAAAAAAAAATCTTTTCATACCCGCTCCCAACCTAACCTGGTCTTTTCGTTTTCATTTTGGGAAGGGGAGTCGCTCCAGACAAGGCATGAGAACACTTGATGCAAGGAGCTAACAAAATAAAAATTCCACTTCAAGATCAAAAGCTAGCCCACGATAAGTGTATGATGGATAGATTCTAATCCAGAAAACAGCAAGGGAAGCGAGAGTTTCGAACCTGCCGAAAATAAACCCAAATCCATTTTCTACTCACATTTTACATTGTTTTTCGCTTTGTTCTTTCTTCTGCTGGCTTCCTTAACAGTTGTTTTCATTGCTTTTCTATCTAATACACATACAAGCTGCTTTGTTAGTGGCACTTATTAAATATACACTATATCCACTCCTTGAACAGTACATGATGCCGTCGATTTTCAATTCTTTTACTTTTACTGAACACGAGGAAAGATATTTGTGAAATTTTGTGCTAAGAAAAGATACTACTTTGTATTTGCAATAGAGAGTAAGTAACTACAATGAATATATTTACGTATTGTTTATATTTGAAAAAGACATTACAAATTATGGTTTAAAATTAAAATTTGAAATAAGGCCAAATACTCTTTATGTCTATACATGGGATGATCATATTTTTTTGGAGATGAGTGTTTCAAAGTGAAGGCCTTGTGTCTGACTGGAAAGCAATTTCTACATTTTTTTATAACCGATTTAAAATACTTGAACAGAGTAATTGATTTAATGGATAGCTGTGCAAACTATACATTATGCAGAATTCAAATCCTGCTGTGTCTATTGTAGTTGTTTATGTACTAACATTGTAAAGAAATTTATAACTTAGCAACTTATCTCTATTTATATGTAGAAGACACATTGTGTGTGTGTGTTTGCGTGTGCATGCGTGCGTGCGTGCGTGCGTGCGTGCGTGTGTGTGTGTGTGTGTGTGTGTGTGTGTGTGTGTGTGTGTGTGTGTGTGTTCGTTCTCTATAAACTTCAAAACGGCTGGGTCGATATTTTGAAAATTTCACACAAATGTACTTTTTATGTCTGGGAGTCTTCTTCGATAGTTTTCGTATTGGAATATCTCTGGTAAGTATTGAAAATCGATAATCGAAAGCTCATTAAAGAAGGAGCAGTCCAATTTTTACAAAAAGTTAGCACCCTTATCCAGACTAACATTACAAGTGCATTTGAGAAGTTTTATTATCGCACAAACAGAAGGGCCAGGCGTATAAAATCAATGGTAGGTTAGTTGATAAGACACGGGCGCATTCGAAATGAACATTGTGCTCTAAACAGAAACAGTCATACTTTACTTTTGCATTGTAAACTTTAATTTAAGCCATTATATATTCTATAAAATCAGCAATAGGTCCTCTACAGTGCAATGTAAACTATAATGCATTGGAAACTAAGTCACTGCAGAAAGGCATGTGAAGCTATTACCAGTGCACTGCGGTGTCTCCCTTACTAGAGCAGGAAGTCAAGCAATTTGATTGAAAAATGGGTTATTTCAATTATTTCGATGGCAATAAAAGTATTTGAAGTGTAAAACATTCGTTTATCTTCATTCAATTCCGAATTACAATGAATAGTTTACAATAAGTTTTTTTTTTTCTTGTTTTACCATTAAATAACCTCATGGTACTGATTTACAGCTAAACAGGCAAATAACATTTTAAAAATGGACTTGACTGAAATGTAATTATGGGCATATGTATGCGGAGATAAAGAGAAAGAAAGAGACCATATCGGTAGAAGCTGTAATAACAAAAAGGAGGAACAAGAAGGAAAAGATTCCTTCCCGCTATATAGCCAGTGCCATTTTAACATTATTTTTAAATACTAATAAGTTTTTAAATCAGTTCTATGTTAGACCTAATTATTGTTATAAGGAACCTGATACCCCTATTTAATTTGGCCACTCCCTGTGTCTCTTCGGTGACATTTTATTTGATTGGCTGAGGTATTCATTCTGAGCAGTTCTAGGATGTCCACTCTCCCAAACCTTGGCTTCTATTTTTCAGATAAAGTTTATTGCTTACTGTCTGAGACATCCCGACCCGGGTAATGTTAACAGTACTTTCCAGGCAATTTTTAAAAGGGTAGAGTGCTCCACGTTTAACTGTCCCCACCTTCCAACCTGGTGTGACATCTTCCTGTAGTGGGAAAGAAATAAATAAGAGCGATTAGTGGCAATTATAGCCCCCTATTCACGACATGTACGTTTTTACTCTGTAAGATTTTTTTTATTTGTATTATTTGAATTCATCGAATTATCTAATCTCATCTTGATTGTCATTTTCATAACGTTTCGGTCGATGTAACCTCCAATCTTCTTCGGGTGTATCTTGTCTAACTCGGGAATTTTTCTGTCGAACTTGGACAGAATTTTGAACAGAAGCCTTTATTCATTTCACGGGGATTGCATGTTCTTGTTCTGTCAGTCATGACTGGATATAAGCCTTAAGTAATTTACAATTGTATTTTTTGATCGCCCATACTGAGAATTGAACCTTCAACCTTCAGGAGAATATCACTTTTTACAATTGATTTTCCAAGTGTTCTATCAACTACACCATGTTTAGAAGTGTAACATATTTTTACTAATGCACTTTTTTTAAAAATTATACTACTGTCTTGATTATTACTGGCCTGCAATGCAACAGCAGTTATAAAAAGTTACTCAAGAATGAATTTAATGAGAGTGATAGATGGACAGGTGAATGGTGGGGAATGCTATGAGAGAATTGAAAATTTCTACATATCATTAATAGCTAAGCCAGAAAAAAAGCAATTATTCTTACTTAGAAACATGCTTATGGAATGTTAAAACTAAATGACAACCTAGAAAGAAGTGAGAGTGATGAGGTTGCCAAAAGTAAACCGATGATTCACTTTTTACTTTCCACGTGATTGAAGACAAATTCTCGCCATTCTTTGAAAGATTTCTGCAGTCTGATGTATTTTTTATAGCAGTAAAACAGCAAGATTTCATTTTTTATAAAATAAATTCAAATTCCTAAATTCTCCATCAATTTGTACAAACTTTTATATTTTTAATTAACCTTGATATTTTGCCTCATCACTTACTGTCATTTTGACTAATGAAGCTCCACAGTTGCACCAAGAACATAAGGATTTATAAGGGGACTCTAAGTGGGGAGTCGTGTAGTGAGATGTTAGCTCACATTACATATAAATGTAACAAAGCCACTGACACGTATGCAAATAACCAAGCAGTAGCACAAGCATGACGTCACAAAATAAATAGATATATAGACATCAGGATCTGAGGAAGAGGAGGAAAAAAAAGAGAAAAAACAGGAAAGAAACGTTGTGCTCATATGAAAGGAACTTCTAATAAGATGCAGGACACGTCAATCCTCTGAACCTTTGCAAGATGTCAGACTTTCGTAAACCGGTTAACGAATTACATACATAACAGCTAGTTATAGCTGTAGACTTAGAAACTATTAATTGACTCAGAGAGATAAAAGCAAGAATTTGATTCTATTTCATTGTACACTCTTAACCTTTATCCTCGAGTGGCTCTGGGCCTTGATAAGTTGTTATGCTTATGTAAAAAAAAAAAAATTGGCTTTGAAAATACGTGTCAGCAGCTTGGTGTTGAAGCGACCAGCAATAAATACCTTTTCTTTCCACAGAAAAAACTTATGTCAAATTTTTCTGCCTTGTTTCTTTGCGAGACTTTTATACACAGTGTTGGGTCCGAGATAAAATGTCAGAATAATGTTATGTAAACCTCCGTATGATAATATAGGAGCATGGGAGAATTCCGAAGGTTAGTAGTGCAAGTAAAGAAGTTATTATTATAGACCTCCACACTGAAGAAATGAGATTTCGGTGATTGTCGGGTGTATTTATATTGTGTGAGCAACAGAACAGCAAATTCGTCAGAGCACATTCCATTGAAGTACTTCCAAAACAATAGACTATGGATAGAATACTGTTGTCGTATTTGGGCTGGTGAATTTGTGTCTTATTTGAAGGTTCTTGATAAACTGCGGAAAAGTATCTGTAATTTGATTGAGCTTACCCTTTCTTCTTCACTGCAACCTTTCTCTCGCAGACATGCTGCTGTTAGTCTCAGTCTTTTCGACAAATACTATAATGGCCTGCGTTGCTCAGAATTCTGCTTCTTTTGTTCGTTTAACTCGTTGCTCTAGAGGTCCCCATCAATTTGTTGTTTTAATACCTCATTGTAATACAGCTTCCAATTCTATGGAGTTCAGTGGAGAGTACAGGACCTATTAAATTAGAAACTCTTTTTGAACCCTATCTAAGAATGAGAAACTTGTGGTTGGTGCACCAGCCCATATGTTACAAATATACTACATGCATGTGAAAGATTGTGGTTTTGAAAAGGCAGAAAATACTGGAAGGTGTGAGTAGTTTTCTTGCATGGTAGAGGGAGCTTACTTTCTTTGCAGCAGACTTGACAGCATCTTCTATTAACTTATTCCAATTCATGTCACCTGTTAATGTTATGCTAAGGAGTTTGCAAGTATGACTCTTAGGTAAGGTGTTATTGAAAATTTTTTCAGATAAATATTACTCGTAGAAAAGAGGAATTTCAAGCATTATTAGTGTTATATCCCGTTTTGACGGTATATAATAACATGACAAAATACGCCGAGTGGAATGCGTAACAAAAAGGTTTATTCGTACTTCGAAATAATACACAATACAAAATGGCTGCTCGCCTTGAAGTTGATATACGCGTAAATGAAGGTAAAGGAAAAAGGTAACTTAACGTGTGTGAGCGAAACGCTCGTCCTGGGAGCTTGGTTAATCCTGACTACACTTGGAGAGTGTAAGACGCGAGACGGTCGGGCTAGTGCGTACCACTGAACTGACTCCAAGACAATTCAAGACGCTCTTTTATACACCGTTTTGTATCCGGTGCTATCCGTAATTATGTCCCTTATAACAATTAGTTAAATAATTTGGAATTTAAAATAAAATTGCTGACTTGTTCAATAGACAAGATGTAATTTGGTTTAGTTTTTAAATCAAAATGAAAAATGGAAGCATTATTGGGTGATATCTAAACTTAAGTTAATGAAAACAAAGAAGTTATTAATTTTAGAATAGCATCACCAGTCAATAAATACAGGGATGTTACTATCACTGAAGATAGACAGAGACAAGTTTAAAATGAAGCAGGTCAGACACGTTTAGTACTTTCCCGCCTCATAAAAGAAGGTGGTAGAGTCGACAATTGAGAGTTGAGGAGAATGGAGATTTAATAGTCAATGTCTGGCTCACTTTTTCTTATCTGACTAATTCACTCATGAAAATTAAATTAAAAAAAGCTGTTCATGAATTTCTTTCTTTTTTTTCTGACAAGAAAGACCGTTGAATTGTTTTTATTTCTCATTGTGTAACAGGCGTTTTTGTGTGGCTTCCATAATATTAAAAGAAGAAAACTCCATTCATTTTCAACAGTGCAGTACATTAAGAATTTTTTACAGAATCAGTTCATAAAATTTCAGTTCTGGTGGGTCAGATAGTAGTAGTAGTAGTAGTAGTAGTAGTAGTAGTAGTAGTAATTGGAGTAGGAGTAGTAGGAGTAGGAATAGGAGTAGAAGAAGGTGGATGAGGAGGAGGAGGAGGAGGAGGAGGAGGAGGATTAATTGATCATAAGGGATCGAGGAGAATGGATATCGTGAGGAGACGGGAACCATTAATAAGGCCTTCACTGGAAGAGTGCAGAGAATACTGGGACCTTGGGGAGACTTTTTGCTACTCAATCCCCAGCGAATACCAATGGTCGTTGTCAACGAGAAAGCAATAAATGGCTGTTATGATTAAACAAAATTATTCGAAATAGTTCTTGAAAGAGATGGAGAGCACTGGAAATCTGGAGAGACATGTTGTTACTCGGACTTCAGGGAACACCATAAATGGTTATCAGTGAGCGATCGCTGGTGATAGCCTGTCTTAGATTTCCTAATGAGTGAATAATAAGGACTATTGAAGAAGAAGAAGAAGAAGAAGAAGAAGAAGAAGAAGAAGAAGAAGAAGAAGAAGAAGAAGAAGGAGGAGGAGGAGGAGGAGGAGGAGGAGGACGACGACGACGACGACGAGGAGGAGGAGGAGGATGCTTTACATCTGTTTTATATGCTTGCACGTGTTGGATAACTTTAAGAAACTGAATTCTAAACTAACCTATTTCTGGCCAGGTCTTTATTTATCCCTTTTTTCATTTTTATCACTTCCTCCCATGTTTTCATTGACTTTCCCCTGTAGACTGAACCTACTACCTCAATTGTTTGACCATACCACTGAAGTCTACTCTTCTGCACACATCTTCCTATATTATCCAGATTTAATCTTCTGAGGCCATAAAAGTCTGTTTTTAAAGCTCACATCATTCTCCTATCATTTCTTTTCATGCAATGCATGCTTTTAACTCTCAATGGTCAGGTTTCATTTCCACAAATCGTCATTGCCTACACATGCTTGATAGACTATCCCATTGTCCACAATGGTACCGCTCTGCTGGTTGATAATGACAGAAGTTTTCTGAATTTACCCCATCCACTTCTAATTCTAGTCTAACAATTATACTTTTATAGGAATGTTTATTAAGACTTGCTTCAATAAGAGATGGATAAAGCAATATTCAAACTTCAACACGTCTGACCCCCATTTCATGTTGAACAGATAAGAATTTATAATTCTGCTTGGACCAAAAAATTTGCACAATAAATTGAGTATCCAATTTAAAATTGCTTGATCTTTGATTTCTCCACGTTTTACTGTATCCAGGAATGCGCGCAAACCTGATACAGTTAGCATAAACTCATATTGACAATCAAAACTCTGAGGCATGATATATTTTAGACACAGATTTTTTGATCATTGATAAAAGTAAAACTAAAAAGGAATAAAAATACAATGCAGATATTAGGAGTTTACTCAAAACTAAAGCGAGATGTAAACTAAATGATATGCAGAAGGGAATAGATTTTGATTATAAAACATATTGATAGAAACAAGAAAATACAAATTATGTTACAAGAACTTAGATGGCAGTTTCACACATAATGAGAAGGTAAACAAAGTTTTTTAGATAAAATAAATAATATAAAATATAATACTAACATTATTTCAGAGAATAAATGCAATAATTCCCACCGGCGATGCTTAAAATGTCAAGATACTTACAGAGATAGAAAACTATACCATGTGGGTCGTGAAGAAGGAAGCTAAATATATCAGGAACAAGCACCAAAAGTGACAGGCCTGAAAGAATACCATTTTTCTTTTTTTTTTTTACAAAGGAGTCACCACTTATCAAGGCCCATAGGCCACTGAAGGACAAGGGTTAATAAGTGTACAGTGGTCAGTGGGACAATGACGTAGTAATTGTTAGTAGTGGAAATTTGGTAAATTGGATTATTTAAGGAGATGGCTCATCAAGAACTTGTTTACGTTTGACTTGAAGACAACCATATTATAGTCAGCCGGAAAGCAGGCAAATAGAAGCGAGTTCCACAGATGTGCAATTGTAAGAAAGAAGCTTTGTTCATCGAACCTACATTTAGGCTTAGGCATGGATAAAGAGTGGAGGAAATTATCGATAGTGTTTTCTGCTAGACAAGTGTTTCTCATGAAAGTTTGGTGAGGGGGGGGCTGAATTGGAGTTCAGACGAGCCATGAAAATAACGATGAAGCAGAGATAGGCTCACAACGTCTCTTCTGTGAGAAAGAAGTTGCAGGGAAGAAAAAGAGCATCGCCCACTAGGTTACAAAGTCTATTCTGAACTCTGTCAAGCAGGATAAGATCTTTCTAGCAGCTCCTGCCCAGATGTGGCAACAGTACTCCATTCTTGGACGTACCTGGCTCTTATATAGGTAGAGAATTACATCAGCAGTGAAATACTTACTGGATCGATAGAAGGATCCTACTATTTTCCCAACGACCTTGGCAACAGATTTGATGTACATGTTCCATTTCATATCAGGAGTAATGGTCAAGCCCAGGAGCTTGTCAAAACATGGAGCCTCCCCAAGAGCCATTCATTTCAATTGATGCCAGATGGGCGTCAGAGCATTGATGATGTAAAGACAGAAGCTTGGTTTTAAATGCATTAAAAGTAACCAGCAGCCTCTTTTCCCATTGTACCACATGCTCAAAATCAGAAGAAAGAGAATCAGAAAGAACTTGATCGTTTACAGTCTTTGATAGATGGTAGCGTTGTCAGCAGAAATATCTATGAAGGATCTAAGGGTATGATTTGAAAGATCATTGATGTACGTTAGGAAGAGAGTTGGACCCAGGATTCACCCCTGAGGGACTCCAGCATTAATACTGTGAGCTTCTGATTTCTGCCCATCAACCACTACTCTTATGAACCTATCAGAGAGAAATGGTTTAATAATTGAGAAAACATTTCCAGCTACACTGTAACTGGAGATCTTATGAAGTAGACCTTTATGCCATACTCTATCACAGGCCTTTGATATATCAAGAGCAACTGCCCTAGAAAGGAAGCCTCCATCAAGAGATTCGATAATCCTATGAGGTATAACCATAAGCACATCTGCTGTAGATCTAGCAGAACAGAAACCATATTGTATGTCACTAAGAAGTTTATCTTTGCTGATGTGGTTTCTACTTCTCTATTTAACACAGATTCCAGCAACTTACTCGTGACACACAGGAGATTTATAAGTCTGTACTGAGAGGGAGATGACCGATCATCTGAATTCTTAAATACTGGGCATACTGACGAGGTTTTTCAGGGTGTTAGGAAGCAATTCTCCTTAAAACGATGCTTAAACAGCTTTTTAAGTATGGGAGCTTTTTTAGCACTATAATAGGAATGCCGTCAGGGCTAGTTGCTTTACTGGAATCAAGGTTTTTGTATACATATTTGTATTTTGCATAGAGTGTTTTCTGATACACAAGGAAATACTGGGGGTTGGCGGCCTTGGTCGCATAGTGTAGAATTAGCTGGAAATTTCTTGGAAAAGAGTTTGCCTTGAATCTGATGTTGACGAGATTACCTCAGGTCCATTGATGGTAGTTGGGATAGAGCACACGCTTCTGTTAAAGATCCTGTTCGGTATTTGCCAAAACTGATGGGAACTAAGCCGCTGCTCAACTACTTTGGACTTGATGGACTGAGAATACAACTCTCTTGCGTTCTTTATTACTCTTTTATAATGGTTGCTGACAGTCCTGAAAGTGGCTTTAGTGTCAGTACATATATTATGTTAGAAGCAATGGAAAAAGTAATTTCTCTGCACAATGGCAGTAACACATTTTGGAGAGAACCACGGTTGGCTGTTAGGTTTTTGCTGGAATTTTTTAAGGGAATGAAATGGTCTATACCTATAATTAACTATTCCGTTAGGTCTGATACTATAGAGGACACATTATTTTTAAACATGGAATGCAGAGGTAGATCTGATATAAATGTACAGATGCTATCCCAGTACGCCATAGTGTGTCGATATACCTTACAATGGAGAGGTACGTCTGAGGACATTACATTTCATTTTTATCTTAACTGATACAACCGAGTAGTTGGAAGACCCCACTGGAGACAGAACAGAAGATGAACATAGCTCAGGGCAAGTTGTGAGAAAAAGGTCTAGGAGACTTGCATACTGGCCATCAGTGTCGGGCACACGGGTGGGTTCGTGAACAACCTGAGTGAAATCATAAGCAATGGAGAAATCATGACAGAACCTCCCCGTCTTGTTTGGGTGGGTTAACCATTCCACATTGTGAACATTGACGTGAATATTAGCCAAAGGGTGAGCAAAGTAAATATTGTGTGCTTCAACAGCTTGACAAAAGACAGAGAAGATTTTTCTCTCAGGGAATATTAGACAAAGAACATGGTGTTTCCCGGGAGCCATAATAGTAATAATACAGTTTCATATCCCTGAAAAATATATAAATCAATCTAAAGTGCTCAATATCCTAGATAGAGCAGGTATATTTAAATGACATGGAGAATCAACATTATGTATTTTCTCATACTATTGGTAAGTTGAATATAACACAAAATAATGTTAAATATTCTACATAGAGCATATTTTCCCAAATGTAAATAAGTTTTTTTTTTTTAAATTACTAATTTCAACAGTTTATTTCTTTTACTTTTTTTATTATTTGACATTCTTTTTAAATAAATGTACAAATAATATCCCTGTACGAGGGGCGTGCAATAAGTAATGCTCCTGACCCACTTCCAGTTGTCTGATCTAGCTGAAATTTTGCATGTGCAATGATTTATATCTCCACGGGTTATGTGGCAAATTACAGCTCTGAACTAATTGTGGTTTCTGTTTTACAGGTGTTTGAACTGAGTCAGGTGTGGAATGGAGCCTGTTGAATGTCGAGCAGTGATCCGGTTTTTTTATTTGAAAGGACGCACACCACAGGAGACTTTTGATGAAATGAAAGAAACATGGTGATAATGCCCCATCATATGACCTTGTAAAACGCTGGCATCGTAAATTCAAACATGGCCGTAAGTCTGTGAAAACAGCTCCAAGGCCTAGTCGCCCTCCCCTTCTGTCATTGATGAGGCATCTGTCCGTCAAGTTGAGGCTGCCATTTTGGAAGATTGGCGCATTACTATTCGCCAAATAGCCCAAGATGTCAAGATTAGTACAGGGTCTGTGGAAACTATCATTCATTATCATTTGCATATGCATAAGGTGTCTGCCAGATGGATTCCCAGGTTTCTCACACCATTCCAGAAGCGAGAACGCGTTGAGTGCTCGAGGATGAATTTGGAGATGTGCCAAGAAGATGAGTCAAAGTTTTTCAAAAGACTGATTACACAGGATGAAACCTGGGTCCATCACAATGATCCAGAGACCAAAGCCCAGTCAATGCAGTAGAAGCACTTGGACTCACCACTTCCAAAGAAGGCAAGGGTGCAGCCCTCCGCTGGCAAGGTCATGCTCACAGTCTTCTGGGACCAGGATGGAATAGTGATGACAGAATTCCTGGCAAAGGGTACCACAATTACAGGAGCCTATTATGCTTCACTTTTGAGGAAATTAAGGGAAGCTATAAAAATCAAGAGGCGGGGCAAGATCAGCAAAGGTACCCTCCTCCTGCAGGACAATGCTCTGGTCCACAACTCGCATGTTGCCAGATCAGAAACATGAGCATGTGGTTATGAAATCCTCCCTACTCTCCTGACCTTGCACCCTCTGACTTTCACCTCTTCCCAGCCATGAAGTTGTTTTTGAAAGGAAAACGTTTCCCAGATGATGCAGCCTTGATTTCTGAAGTCACGTCATGGTTGGAGGACCAAACTGGGGTGTTCTACAAAAACGGTCTCCAGAGCTGCATCAAACGATAGGAGAAATGCATAACTCTGGGTGGTTCCTATGTAGAGAAAGACTAATAACTGTGCCAAGTTTCGTTGCTCTACTGCTATGGGAAGTGGGTCAGGGGCATTACTTATTGCGCGCCCCTCGTATTCCCTCCCAACTAACAAAAAATGGCTGTGTCTTATGATACGTGTTATTGGTTTAGTAACCAAAATCATCATCAGACGAATTGTAATCTTTAATGCATTTATTTAACAACTTATAGATTAAATAGTAATGTAGAAAGATGTATAGTGATTAAGACGCGTTTTGTTGATCTCCCAAACTCTCATGGCCGCCGCTGCTTTTCTCAAAGGCGATCGCTCTCCCTTCTTTAGTCCAAAGGAAATAACTCTATTATCTATTTAGGCGTTCCTAATAAAATTCCAATAAGGTTGTCCAGCATTTCTGGTTTCACAATTTAAATAACAAAGGTAATTAAATATAAATTCGATTCAATTCAAAATATTGGCAAAAGATTAGTACAAGCGATTTATGAAAGCAGCCTATGTACAAGGATAATTATCGAAAGATCAATAGCCACAATGCATCCAGTTCTACCTTGAACTGTTTGGCCAGACACTTTGTTCCACGGCTAGGAGATCCAAACTGAAAAGAAGTCGTATGATTAAGCCGAAATCAGCTCAGCTTCCCTGAGTTTCCCCAAAACTCTCTCTGCAGAGCCGGTGTGAAGAAGAGGTCATATGGAACACTACAGTTGAACTAAATTTTAATCGTAAATAGCGTTGAGATTTACCTTATAACTTTTCTTGACAGGTTTTTTTTTTATAATTATTTTTCTTCCACCGAAATTTAGTTGTAGAAGTATTTCCACTGTTTTAAGCATTGGAATTAGGAACACTTATAACTGTTCAGAGATCAATAAAAATGCAAACTTTTAAAATAAACAATGTACCTTGAAGTCTCTAGGAAACGCATTGAGTCGCAGAAATTAAGGACTCGCGATTTCTGTAAAATTTGTAACATCGTAGTAAATAATCGTCAATCAACAATTCCCTCACTATTCAACAGCCTGAAAATTGTCTACACAGCAATGGAAAAGGAAAATCTGCTTGCCGGGCGGTTTGCCTCCAACTCCAATTTAAACCTAACTAACCACCTCCTCCCAAACTTCCTTTTGCAGATAGAAGCCACACGATGATTTGAAAATCTCCCCTTCCCCTGTTTGTGATGTCATAAAAGATTTAAACACCTGGAAGGTATGTGAGCCCGAACTTATCCCTGCTATAGTATTTTTTTAAAAATTCTCTGATGAGATTTCTCTAGTTATCTCCAAACTCTTCAACAAATGCCTTATTTAATCTTGTTTTCCTTAAACAGCTTTAAAAAAATGCCTTTTTTCAACTGAAAAGAAAAGTATGTTGAGTTTCTTTGCGAAATTCTACATACAACGTACGGAAGATCATTTGGAATTATTAGAAAGGCTGTACAACGTTACACCTGCAATAATAGACGCAACAGCACAAATATACATAATAAATTCAGCAATTAACTAATATGTGCATGAGAAAATGACAATTTTCGATGAACAAAATGTCAACTTCATCATAAATTCAAGATGTCCGCCATCTACATGGATGCAATTTAGTTAAATTTTACCATTTGTTTTAATTGTCAAAATTATATGCTACACATGTCATTATTTGGGTATACAATGAAAGATTAAACTTACATCATTTTTCGACAACAAAATTCAGTAATCAGAGGGTTAAATATATTTCCATTCTATGAACGCCCAGCATTAACACCGACCCCCACAATATTATTATACCATCTTTGTTCAAACTAAAACATACTTATCTATGTACTCTGGTTGATGTACTTTCAGAATATATCTTTAAATACTGTATGAACCATCATGCAAGTCCATGAGGTAAGAGACTGAGGGTCGCACGATGCGTCACTCATTGGAGATTGAACACGGAGCATTCTACTTACAAGATAGAATCTTGTTATTTTTGTACAATGACAATATTTCACTTATGCAGATGAGCATTGTTTTGCATGGGCAAATTCTCATTGAGATAAAAACAATGGAAACTTTCCTCCTGGGAAGAGAGTAAATTTGGCGTGACTAGTTCAAACCATGTTGAGTGTTTAGTGGGAGAAAAAGAGTTATCATCGTTTGTACCAAGTCACTCCATTAACTTGATTCGTAATTTAGAGAACTGATCATTACAATTTAAGATTCAGACATTTTTCTTTGTATTTCCACACCTGCAAGTAATCTGGTTAATGTAGTTTAATAATATATCTTGTTGTGAGGGCTAGCTCCAAAATTTGTGAAACATTATGGACAACCGGCAACAACACAAACCTCGTGATAATAGTGTACCATCTTTGGACAGAACAGAGACTACACTTTGAAAAATTTATTCATTTAAAATTTATTTGGATTTATCGAAACACATTAGGCAGAAGGCAATTCAAAAGTGTAAGGAGAAGGCGGCTATGGTCATCCTTGTCACTGTAACTAATATTTGTCTAACATTTTCCTAGTGAGAATCCGCAATCACTATCATTCCACATTCACTCCAGGGGCAGTCCTACTTAGGATTCCCAAATCGTTTTTTTTTTTAAATAAATATATGCATAATTAAATCGGTTTTACTAAGAATCCTTTCTTTAAATAGTAGAGTGGGGAAAATGTTTTTAAAAAAACAGCGTTAGTAAGACTCTCCCAACGCTTTCTATAGATGTTTTCCGGCTTGCTTGGAAGCAAAAACAAGTAGGCCAATCTCTAATTGGGGAAAAGTCTACATGGGAGAGGAAAATATGAAAAAATGTGGTGGGGGAGTAAGTAATATCCTTCCAAGATCTTAACCCAAAGGCCCCCAAAAAATGTATTTTAGTTTGAGTTTCATGCTCAACACAAATAATCACTTTCCATATTTTAGTCAAGGAGGAGAGCAGTTAATAAAAGGATATCCACTATTTTAATGTAATGGCCTGAATATGTTTGACTAAAATTATGCAAGACATGTAGAAGAAGCAAGGCAAAATAATAACCTCATTTGCAGTAGAGATGTGTCGAATGGCATCTTGGAGAAATAAGCTGATTCCTGCTTATCATGGATTTACAAAATTAACAAACAAATTCCCACTTGCAACAACAATGGAAAAAATGTGGAAGGCAAGAATTTACTCGAACAAATAATTTAAAATTATTTCCTTTTTCCTCTGATCAAAAGAGGCACAGACGCTTCACTGTAAATTAGTTCAGAAATCAATCTCTTCTTCCGCCTTCAATTTCACAAGGAAAAAAAAACACTTCCCCAATCAACTTCTCCAAACACACTAGCCTGCATTGAAAGAATGCATTTTGTATCAATCAACGTTTTTTGGGAGGCTCAAGAATCATAGACATTCTTTTTCAACCTTGAATAAAACCTTTTTTTATGGCAATACATGGAATCATTCTAAACAATAAATGCCAGTTTCTGTCAGGCTTTATTTAATTGCCTCCCCACGAGGGCAAAGTTAGATACAAGGCCGGCCTTAAATCATAGCTATTTAGAACAATCGAAATGTTTAAACATGATCTTACTCCAAAACCATGAAATATTGTAACATGTATTTTGTATCATCAAAATATATACGAAAAAGGTATTAGGAAACCAAACGGTGATTAACTCAGCTTTAATTATAATAATAAATGTTTGCCTGTCTGTCTCGGTTAAGTCTGAAACAGCATTTTCGTTGCTGAATACATAGATTGAATCGACACATCTTGATATTTATTCATGTTTCCTTGTGAAGCAAAGAATTAATTTAGTCGTTTGTGTAAGAATTTGGATGGAAAAATGAATAAAACTTCTTAGAATATTTATAAGTTGAAAGTAGGTTCACTGCTTACTTATCTCCCTTTATGAGCGCAAAGTTAAATGCAAGATCAGTTTTTAATGTGGAGAAAATCCAGATCTCAGGAAAAGACACTCTGGATTACAATCACCACAATGCCACATTTACTCAAGGAGGAGGGGGGCATATTTCTGAAAATATCGCCAACATGTTAAAAATTTTACACTTTAATCTTAACTAAAAGACGATAGTCAAGATAATTAAACCATTTAATTTTTAACAATTAGATGATGAACCAATAAACAAATGGATATGCAGGGTTATTTCTAAAAAGAATATTTCTGCATCTTCGTTATATAATGGGTATTTTGTATCTGTTATACTGCATTCCTTTTCCTTTCTTTTGAAATATGAAATGTTAAAATAATACGTATATTGCATCTGTTTTGTAATACACCATCTCTTTTGAAGTTATGTAATGACAATATTTCTTATGAATGATTTATTCAACTTGTTTTATCTATAATTGCTATCGAGTAATGTTGCCACTTTTGGGTTGGTGCACCAATCACTAGCCTATCCGTTTTGGATAGGGTGCAAACGTAAAATTCTAGAGTTAGACACAAGATCAGTATTTGATTGTGAATTGGGATACAAAAGAAAATTGTTTTAGTATAGAAGGATCTTTTCTTTTGCTGACCCAGAACAGAAAAGATGAAAGCGGTATTCCTTTTTGCAAACGTGGCTAAAAAATAGACTAAGATGTCTCCCTTGATCACTAATAAATGGGGGAGATGTACTATAAAAACATACATAACTGAAAAACTGACGTTTACTATCTGGTATAAATATTTTTCAGACGATTTTATTAGAATTAGTCAAAAAAAAGACCTTAAAATAAAAATGTTTTCTTCTGAAATTTGTGCAGAAATAAACCAATGAAAATAATAAAATACACGGTTGAACTGAATTTTCACACATTCTTTCTAGACAAATTTCATCCAAAAATTTTCTTATGAAATTGTTAAAATCTAGTTTTTAGATTTGTCTCATACATTGATACCCGGATGTTATCGGAAATAACTCCTTTTTTTTTAATTCCTTGCTTGTCTATGATTCTATTAGTTTTTCATATGTATCAAAGTTAGTCCGTTTTTGTTTTATGAAATTATAACCATGATTGCAGAATTCTGGCTGAACCTGAATTCTCCAGGTAGCCTGGTCACGATGCTATATACAAACAAGGAACACGGAGGAGAAATTAGCCAATGGTCAGTGTTAAATCATTCACAATCTGGTCCCCTTTGAAATTGTTTTTCTTTAATCTTTTTTATGGTCCAGAACGTTAATCAGAAACTCCCCAGGTAAGATGTTCATGTAACCGATGCACATTTCATGATTTTTGTATTTATAAACATGGGTGATAAATTAACCATACAAAAGAATTTTATAAGGACAATCATCATCATTATCAGCGGACCTGCTGTTTAACAATGCTGGCGAACTCGTCTCTCCAAATTATAAAGCCATGGTAATCTTGGGAAGACAAGTAAAAGCGATAGTTTTTTTCGCCGCTTTCTGTCTTGATTTGGAGGTGCATCTCCCCCAGTGAGTTAAACGCACCCTCATATACAAACATGGAAATTTCTTCGACTAGGCGCGGTACATACAGCGCCTAGTCTTCCCAAATGATCGCCTATATGGTTCTGGCCAAGCTCGTCGTTGCTTAACTTTGGTGATCTGGTGAGAACCGGTGTGTCAATGTGTCTGTTCCGTACAATAGTCAGACGAAAAACAATATAATCAACGTCTCTTTATCTGAAAAATGCAGACAAAACTTCTAGATGGTTTGTTTAAAGTATATTTTAATAAGTGAATAAGAACTATTCAAATAGAATGGTCATGTGAATAAAGTGAATTTAATGATCCATGCAACAGGGGAAGAGATTTGACTCTCCAACGAAAAAGTGATACAGAAACTTGTGATGTATTTTGAGGACAAAGATGAATAGTTCTTAAAAAGAAAAAGTATTGGATTGTTGGAGAAGCGTTGGAATTAGTGTATCACACTAGAAAAAGACTATGTTACTGAATAAAATTTCAAATATATTTTAGTAAATAAATAAGAACTTCAGATCACACGATCTCGTAGCTCAAGGAAATTTTACTGATTTATAGAATCAATGTAATTCAAGTAATTTATTATAGCGCCAAAAAATTGATTTTTGTAAATTGAAATATTCACTAAAAGTCCATGTTGTCTGCATTGAATGTTGTCTTTTTTTTACGAACTTTTTTTTGCCGGTTTTTTAGCTGTTGTTCTAAAAATGATTTATTTCAATACAAGAAGAAAAAAAACGTTACAATAAAGGTAACTATTTTATTAGAATTAGTCGAAAAAAATTTTAGAGAATAATTTTTGTTCTTTCTCTGAAATTTTTGCAAAACTAAATCAATAAGAGAAACAAAATGAAGAACTGAACTATAACAGGTTTTTTTCTAGACAGATTTCATTGGAACATTTTCTTATGAAATGTGTGAAATGCTTATTGGTACCCGGATGTTAATCGGAAAAGACTTTTTTTTTCGTTTGTTTGTTATTCAGATAGATTTTGATTTTATTATTATATTAAATCCGTATTCCTGTTGATACGGCATAATCACGTTTGGCACAATGGTTTTAGTCAGATTAGAGAAATTAAGCAAAGGTGAGTCTTGCCAGTACCAAATGAGTGACTATTTGGGAATTTTCAAGTGCTGTATCTGATCTCCACTTATATCGGCATTGTTTCCAGTCGTCCTGGACTTCTCCTTGCCGCGGGACTCAAGCAGTGCCGATTTAGGAGAGGTGTGGTTAGGGATTGCACAGTCCTTGCCACATAATTACACTAATCTATTGTTTTTCAAAACTGAACGGAGGCATCGTATTCCTGCTTGTTTATTTGTTCATAATGATGCCATAACATAATATATATATATATATATATATATATATATATATATATATATATATATATATATATATATATATATTATGTGTGTGCGTGTATATATATATATATATATATATATATATATATATATATATATATATATACAATAAAAATCTTGATATTGAAAATATTCAAATGTTCGAAAACCTTTACAAACCTGTAAGCAAGATATACAAAATTTTAAATATTCGACAAGGAGTACAAATAAAACAAGAAAAACCCTTATTCCATGGAGTTTCGAAGAGAGCAAATCTTCTCATCAGAGGGAAGAGGTTTGCAAAATATACAATGAATTTTGCAGGTTAATGCATCACAGTGATCCGGTTTTTATATTTAAAAGAAAGCATACCACAGGAGACTTTTGATGAAATGACAAAAAAAAGTCGTATAGAAATGATGTCCAATTATATGACTTTGTAAAACGCTGGCATCGTGAATTCAAACCTGTGGAAACAACTCACAATTCTGGTCGCCTTACCCTTTTGCCATTGATGAGACACTTGTCAGTTATGTTTGAGACTATCATTTTGAAAGATCGATACATGGCTATTTACCAAATGACCCAAGAGGTCAAGATCCGTTCGGAGTCTATACAAACCATCATTCGTGACCATTGGCATATCCATAAGATGTCTACCATATAAATTTCCAGGTTGCTTACACCTTTCCAGAAGTGAGGATGTTCGAAAATGAATTTGAAAATCTGCCAAGAACATGTCAAAGTTTTTCAAAAGATTGATCACACAGAATGTAACCTGGATCTGTTACTATAATCCAGAGACCGAAGCTTAGTCAATGCAGTGAAAGCACTTGGACTAACCACCCCCAAAATGGCAAGGGTGGTGTTGCTGGCAAAGTCATGCTCACAGTCTTTTGTGACCAGGACGGAGTAGTGATAGCAGATTTCCTAGCAAACATACCACAATCACAAGAGCTTCACTTTTGAGGGAATTAATAGGAGCTATCAAAATCTAGAGACAATGGCAAGATCAGCAAAGGTATCCTCCTCCTACAAGACAATGCTCTGTTGCACAACATATATGTTATGAGATCTGAAGCATGGGCATGTGACTAGACAATTCTTTCCCTCCCTCCCACAAACTCTCTCAATCTTACACCCTCTGACTTTCACCTCTTGAAGCCATGAAATGAAAGGAAAGAATTTCCTAGATGATGCAGATTTGATTTCTTAAATCATAATTATGGTTGCAAGTCCAACCTGGAGTGTTCTACAAAAACGGTCTCCAAAGTTGTATATAAAACGATAGTAGAAATGTGTAACTTTGGGTGGTTCCTATGCAGAGAAAGAATAATAACTGTACCAAGTCTCGTTGCTTTACTCCTATGAAAAGTGAGAGACATTAATTATTGAACGTTCCTCGTAGCTTCCTTCTGCTGACTTATATCTCTTTTGTGTTATCTGACCTATATCATTTTTTTAAGTCAGACTAATTTGTCAAAAAGAAAACTAATAAACATAAATTACAAGACATAATAAGGCATACACATATGGGAGAATTTGAATGTCTACCAGATACATAAATATGAACGAACTCATAATCAATATATATCTTCTACTAATAGTATCCACCTGACATTGTCTGTGTCGACATATATTGCTTCAAATATTATGTTTACAATTTTTACTTTATTTTAAGTATACGTTAAAATAATGAAAACAAAAAAAACTGTCAGCGCGGTGGTGCTGTTAAAAATACTGCCTATGTTAAATATTTAAAATACTAATAAAAACAATTATTTAAATCTTCAAAACTTATTTAAATACATTTTTTAAGAATTTCTTTATTTTATTTTGTTTTATGAAACCAAGTAAAGCTATTTTAAAAACACTGAATTTCGTTTTTTTTTTTTACGTTTTAATATATTTTAGTTATTTCATACACCTAAACAAAAATTGCCCTTCATGACCCCCAGACGTAATCAAAAGAAAATTTCAATGTTTTAGATTCCTTGAAAAAAATTTAACTCTTATTGAAACTTGTTTGAATGTTAACATGTCGGTTTCTATATTGCACAATTTTAAGCTTGCATCCAGTGTTACCTAAATATAAAAAAAATTGTTTGCAAAAAAGTGAACAAAATGGCGCAAAAATTTATTATGTACTTACACGTAACTTTTAATGAGATAATACACCGAAAATTACTCAAATTATTCGAGTAATTTTTAATACAAGAAAAACACATTTTTAACGCGAAATGTCTCGTTCGCCATTTTCTGCTTACATTAAAATCAACAGTCAAGGGATATAAATCATCATAATAATATCGGCTAGAAATCATTAACTGATCAAATTTTATTTTATTTCATAAAAAAATATGAATTTGCACAAATGTTGATGTACAACCTTTTTTTTAACCTAGCAGATACATCTTTATATACTATTAAAGTGAGCTTGTCTGTCTGTGGAACGATCTCTACAAAACTCCTCGATCAACTTTGGTCTATAGACTTGAAACTTAATATATGGGGTATTCAGACCTATGGAACAAAATCAATTTGATTTTTAGCTGAATAAAAATTGGAATTAAGCAGGCGTAAATCGACTGAATGCACTATTAAACAAATGAAACGTGAAAGTCGCTGTAAAAGAGACGGTCGATAAAAGACCCACGTATTAAGAACTTTAATTTACAAAGTTATAAACTGAATGTCTCATCAGTAAATTAGTTATAGTTATGTTCATCGTATTTAGTTCCTCTTACATGGTCTACCAGCAAATTATTTTTATGAGTTTATGCATTAACCATTTTAAGCCCTATGATATAAATCAAAGCAAAATAAGACATCTATTATATAAAACGCAAAGCCTGTATGTTTAGCTAAAATTTGAAAATATACAACAAACACTCATAAAGTTGATATATATCATTTTAGTAGCAATAATCCCGGATCTATAATATCTAAAAATAAAAAAAAATAAAAGATTCATTATTTAAGGATCAAATAGCCATTTATATCAGTTAATGTTGTGTTATGAAATAGCATTTATATCATTTAATGTTTTCACGTAAAGGCAAGTAACTCTGATTTTTTCCGCAGAGTTTTTCCTTGTGCTCACTCGAGTTGTGCGTGTGTGTATGTCCAGAGAGAGGGACGGGCTAGGCGATAAAGAAAAAAAAGGTGGAGAAGGACAGAAGAAAAACAACGGAGAAGGATAGAAAGAGGGATAGAAAAGTTATGTTACACTTTTTCCAGAGCCAATTTCGGATAGCACTGCTAGTATTCTTTTTAGGTAAACTTTGCTAAATTGTGAATGTTAACAAACTCAACCAGGAAACAGAAGTGGTTTATTTTAAAAAAATAATAATAACAACAGTAATAAAAATATGAAAACATCTCAGTTCTCCATTTGTCAAAGAAAACAAGGAACGAATCGTGCGCACGTTGGCAGAATAATGCAAAACAAATGGAATCAAGAAGAGAACGTTGCTAAAATTGCCAGAAGCCTGCATCAAGGGGAAATCGGTGATGGTTTGGGATGCAACCATCTGTTCAGTTTTTACCCTCCTACCCCACTCCCAACCATTATTCAGTCTGCCATTTTCGGATAATTCATCATTGTACATTTCGCTCTCTCAAACCTTCGGCTTTCCTTAAAATATCTCCGCATCGTGATTATATTTTGTTGCGGCACAATTTATGCCACTAATTCATGATTCATGTGAAGCGAGAACATTTTTCATATTATTTATACGTACACAGTTTCTAAACTTGTCTCTCTTACACTTTCAGCTTCGTGATATTTTAGTACAAGAAAGATACCCGTCCCAGGACAGGTTAAATCCCTCCATAGAATAGTTTTATATCACCTTTTTACAAAGATTAAAATAAAAATAAAATAATGATTTAAAACTTTATGTTTAGAATCCGTATTCAAATTTTGATAAAAATCCATTATATGCTTCTATATATGATTCTATAAAATATCTAAAATGCAAGGCTTAAACATAAAGCGTCTTAAGAATAAACTGAAATTCAATAAATTTTGCTTAAATGATCAACTTTAATGCAAATCTGAAATATTTGAATTTTCTAATGAGGTTGTTCCCATATTATGCCCTTCAAAAATTCTTTAAAATACTAAAAACAAAAACCTGAAATTTGGGTAATATTCATTAATTGATATCTAAAACCTATTATTAAAACTGCACAAAAAATTGGGATAACTGAATTTACACGAAGGACTTTCACCACCATTACATAAAAGTAAATTATTCAAAATTTAGCTTGCATTCCGACTTTATGCGCATAGCAGCTGTGTTATAACGTTCATAATGACCGGGCAAGTAGTTTAGAAGTGAATTTAGTATATACAAAAAATATAAACATATCCAAAACATATACAAAAAATATAAACATATCCAAAACATATACAAAAAATATAAACATATCCAAAACATATACAAAAAATATAAACATATCCAAAACATATACAAAAAATATAAACATATCCAAAACATATACAAAAAATATAAACATATCCAAAACATATACAAAAAATATAAACATATCCAAAACATATACAAAAAATATAAACATATCCAAAACATATACAAAAAATATAAACATATCCAAAACATATACAAAAAATATAAACATATCCAAAACATATACAAAAAATATAAACATATCCAAAACATATACAAAAAATATAAACATATCCAAAACATATACAAAAAATATAAACATATCCACGTACAGAACTTTATTTAAATCGAAATTATAAAGTTGTTCTCTAATATTAGAATGCGTTTGACGTATAATTTTGTTAAAACAATTTTCTTTAAACATAACTGCCATTCATGTGTTTGTGACCAAACTTTTATTATCTAAAAAGAACATAATGCTAAATAACAACATTTATTATTTTTACATATAGCAAAAACATAACACATTTTTATTAACACTTCTATCTCTTTACATCTCTCTATTCGTCTCTTTATCTTTCTCTCTTTTCCACTCTCCCACTTTCTCCTGAACCCAACCTATTCCACTCTCTCTCTCTCTCTATCCCTCTGGTCTCACACACACACACACACACACACACACACACACACACCACTCTCATTTATACAGATTCCCCAATGAATGAGTTAGCATAAGGCAGGTAAGACCTTGATAAAAAAAAAAAATCGGTTACTTCCCTCTAGTACATAAAATGGCTGAAAAACTGACCCCCCCCCCCAACAAAATCTGCACCAGTTTAGGGTCAAATAATACATTTTTTGTCTAAATTTTAGATATTATTCACACACACACACACACACACACACACACACACACACACACACACACACACATATATATTTTAAAATAAATATTAATTATACATATATATATATTCAAAATGTAATACTACTAAACTTTATGCCTAGAATCCTTATTCTAATGATTTTGATTCTCGAAAATGTCTTAAACTTAAGGTTTAAGCATAAGAATCTGGAGAAGAAAGTCAAATTTGAGGAATCTTACCTAATTAGTATTTAATGACTATGGATCAAATTCGATGCAAATCTGAAATATTTGAATTTCCAAATGGAATGTTGTGTTCATACTATGTCCTCCTCCTTTGTAATTCCACTAGCAGACAATTATATTACGGCAAACACAAGTGTCATGGTAGATGACCAATCAAGTTTGATTCCTTCCACAAATTGTCCGCGTAGTATCCCAGATAGTATCGGCACGCCCCAGCTCGGCTCTTCTCTTCCAAACATCAATCGTGGATAAAGTGTAGCAAATCTGTTTTCATCTATGGAGTTGGCGAGTGCCGGAGCAGTACTGAGTTAGAGATGTATCATGAAAACTTTGATTTTACTTTCGATCTAATCAAGATCACTCTCGAAATTTAGGTAAAATCAGAATTAGTGTAAAACCAAACGAGAAATCTACACACGAAAGATCTTGTCCCATTTAGGTTAACTTTACCACTTCTCAACACATAAAACCCTTTCTCAATTAACCTCAAAAGTTCAGCTGGGAGGAAAAGTGCCTGGGTTTTTGGAAAGAGTTCTTTCTGAACAGAAGAATTATTTCTAGATTCCTGAAGGATTCAGTCCAAATGTGTAGAGTTGCAGGAGAAACTAATTGACGGATATGGAACGTGAAGCTATTAGGCTCAGAATAAAGTTCTTGTGGAATTTTTAATTTGGATTTCAAATGAAGTATTTTCAAATACGTTTTCGTTATAATACCTTTACTTGATACACCATTTTAAAGAGTGTTTTTCACTGTATCTTATCGTTTAAATTACAAAATTAAAACAATTATGCCTTCTTTTCAGAACGTTGAATACAAGATGGGGAAAAAAGCAAATTCGCACAATTTTATTATTTCAATTCAAGCTGAAACAGCTCGTAATATCAACGAAGCATTAGGTCCAGGAACGACTACTGAACGCATAGCACAATGGTGGTTTAAAGCATTTCATGGCGGCGACAAAAAGTCTTGAAGATGATGAGTGTAGTGGGCTGCCATCGGATGACAGTGATCAATTAAAATCAATTAGTTAGAGCCAATCCACGCACAACTGTTCGAGAACTTGCTTCTGAATCAGATGTAACGTATATGACGATTTCTAACCACTTGAAAGAGATTGGAAAGACAAAAAAAAAAAAAAACTTAATAAATGGGTGTCTTACGAATTGAACGATAATCAAAAGAAACGCCATTATGAATTTATTATGACCTCTTCCTCGACCGGGTTGTGACTTGCGATGAAAAGTGGATTCTTGACAACAACCAACAGCGCTCAGCTCAGTGGTTAGACGCTGACAAAGCTCCACGACACTTCCCAAAATTAGAGTTACACCAAAAGAGATCATACTGACTGCGACCGGGCTCATCCATCACAGTTGTTTTTAATTCAGGCGAAAACATTACGGCAAACCAGTACTCTCAACAAATGGATGAAATGCATCAGAAACTTTGACAACAACACTCAGCGTTAGTCAACAGAAAAAGCCCAATTCTCCTCCACGATAATGCCCGACCGCACGTTGCTAAACTGACCCTGCAGAAGTTAAACAAATTGGGCTATGAAACTCTGCCTCATCCACCATACTCTCCAGCCATCTTACCTACCGACTACTACTTTTTCAAGCATCTCAACAATAGTTTGCGTGAGAAATACATAAAAAGCCGAAGTGATATTAAAAACGCCTTCAGCGACTTCATTGTTACTAGAACGCAATTTTTTACGTTACTGGCATAAATACATTCGTTTTGCGTTGCCAAAAGTGTGTTGATATCGATTAATTCAGTTTTGTTTGAGCCGTGATATGTTAATCTGCATTTGAAAGTGAAAAACCGCAAAACCTTCTTGTCAACCTGATATATCCTAGCTCCTTTTTTCGACACTAATTATTGTCTTCAGGACTCCAAACTTCCCTGGCAGAACTAGCAACAGAATCTGACTATAACGACCAAAATCTTGCAACTTTCCCTTGAAGATCTCTGAAGAGAGATTAGATCGTTGTTGTCTAGTAACGCCTTCAAAGATATTTTAACAAACGCTTTTTCTATCGTTCCAAATTGAATGAACCTCAACTCATTATCATAGATGAATAAACAATAATAACCGAAGTTTGATTATCCTCAAAGACTCACCTACAAGGCCTTATTTCATTTCATTTTTACAAACAAAGAAAAGGTATTGGTGTTATGGTGTTCACAAGGTTCTTTCTCAAGCCATCTCAACTACTTCTCCCTCCAAATGTTCACCTACAAGATTAATTTGATGCTATTTTTTGCCCTGCAATATAAACATGCGCATAGAAAATATTCCTGTACTTTCTGTATATCGCAATCCCAGTTCTACTGCAGCTGAAGACCAAAGCTTGCTAATATGAAAGTTGCACTGCAAAGGCAAACACAAAGCAAACAACGAAAAGATTTATAAAAGTTGTTTTACGCTTCTGTTTCATCCGAATGACTTCTCTGTGTTTTTTTTAATAGTCAAAAGATTACAGGAAGTATAATAGGATGACCAAGAAAATTGTATCAGCATTGTTTTTTCCAAACCACTGAAGCAGATAAATATATCTTTCAAGATCAAATCAATAAACAACTGATCAATTATTCATCGATGTAATAAAAAAAAATGTGAATCGTTCTATTTTTTTATTTATTGTCGCAGTCAAATTTTAGTTGTATTGATTCGATCTCTCTTTTTGTTTTATGTATATATATATATATATATATATATATATATATATATATATATATATATATATATACTAGCAAAAGTACCCGTCGTTGACTGGGTTCAAAACAGCCTACAGAAAATGGACTCTGATTTATGAAAGTATGATAGGTTATGAAAAGGAAGGGTTGTAAAGAGATACCTTCGAATTTGGGAGTATCAAAGCCAAAGCAAAATATGATGAAAGTAAAAATAAAATAGATAAACCCCATAATTTATTATACCATACCTGTTCACACTGAAATACTTATCACAATATTCTGTGGATTTATATTAAAAGATCTTGTTAAACTTTGTGACATATTTCTATTCTATGGAGGTCAGGTGCGAACGAACACTCCATAATTTTATTATACCATATTTGTTCAACCTGAAACATAATTATCAAAGTATATTTACGCAGATAGATATGAAAAGTCTTTATTAAAGTTTGTGCCTATTCCCATTCTATGGAGGGCAGGCGCGAACGCAGACTCCACAATTTTATTATACCATCCCTATTTAAGTTAAAACATACTTATCAAAGTATTCTTATGTACATCTATATCAAAAACACTTGTAAACGTTTTTTTTTTTTTAATTTTTAAATTTTTTACTTCCATACTTTGTGGACCAGGCGCAAACGCAGGCCCCACAATTTTAATGAACCACTGTTCTGCCAGATCAAACATACCCATTCCTGTGTCTCGATACATCTTCTATCATTATATGCAATCAGTTTTTTAAAATAGTCAACCATATAGGAGCTTATTCGTAACCAAACACACACACACACACATTCACACACACAGACACACACACATTCAGCTTTATATTATATATATATATATATATATATTTGTTTGTTTATCGTTTTGGGGGAAAGAATTCCCACAAAGTGCTCGATTACAAAGAAAAGACCTTTTTCTGATATAAGAGCTTAATATTTATTTATTTAAATAAACAGAAGGTCAGAAAAACATTGGTACCGTCAGTTTCAAGCCTAACATAAGGGCGACCAGCTAATGATAAATCGTAAATAATGTTAGGTCATATTGTTTCTGTTTGAGGAAAAGCAGGATCGCATTTATTGTTTTGTATGATGTTCATTTTTATTTAACTATAGCTTATCCCTATCTCTGCATATTTTATTTTATTTTAATATCAATTTTCTAATTTTTTTCTAATGTATTTTTAGTAACTTTTTGCTGTTCTATCTTGTTGCTATCCTGCATAGTTCTGGTTTAAGGGCGGCAATTGATCTATCGTATTGATTCTTTAATCTTTGTCATTTTTTATTTTAGTTAAGGGGAGGTAATTCGTGATTCTTTGGTTTCCCTATTATATTATATTTTATATTTTATTTTTTATTTTTTATACGTTTTTATATGTGTATCTTTTTTATTTTATTTATTATATATTTTTTCCGCTTATATTTTGATTAATTAATCAGTATCCCATATGCTGTTATTTTATTTTATCTTTGGTTACTATGTATCTGGTCTCAGGTTCTAAGAGATCTCATATAAGCTATTTAATTTCCAGGTCTTTTAATTTTTATTTTTATTTTATATATATATATTTTATGCTTACAATAGCCTAAATATTTATTTTCACTTTTACTACATTATTTTATGTGTTAAATTGGCTGCATTTAGAATGCTCTTCAAGCCCAACGTAAGGAGGATCAGTTAATGGTAAATTGTAAATAATGATAGGCTCTCGTCAAACATGTTGGTCTCTGTTTAAGGAAAGAGCGAGGCCGCATGCATTGTTTATAAGGATGTTCCTTTTTATTTAACTATAGCTTATCCCTATTTCTGTATATTTTAAATTTTTTTTAGACATCCAACTTTAGAGTCGAGGGATGTTTCTATGTTATTAAAATAAATTAACATCGGCAATCATAAAAAATATTAAATAAAATAAAAATATTTTTCGTAAGCCGATACTGCGGATCTGGTTTGTTGGTAGAAGAGAACTTCCGTTTCAATTCATTTCATACACCACGATTTGACGAGATTAATTAGAAGATTTCATTTTCTGTTTACTCGATAAGTAAAAAAAAAACATAATTCATTTGTTTATCTTCCAAATTTTTTAATTAAAAATTTTTTTCTTTATTATATCAGGCAAAAAAAGTTGCTCACTTGCGTTTTGAGTTGAACCATAAAAGTCAAAGTCAAAGTTGGTTTTTTTGTTTTTGTTTTTTCTTTTGTTGTTGTTTTTATAAACAGTTGTTTCGATATAAGAAAATATGAACTTTTTTATTATTAAAACTATAAGTTGTTAGGTGAAAGTACAGGATTTTTTCGAAGAAAATTTAAGGATTGGTAACGTGCTTAAACAATATTTGGTGCTAATGCAGAGAGTGATCCGCAGTATTTTTTTTAAAATCGTATTTCCATGTTTAATTAAAGTTTTATTATATGTTTTTTATTCAATTGTGAGGTTAAAGTACAGATTAGGTACAAAACACCCTCCCCATGTTAAGAATGACTTTTTAAATAATAACGTTATCATTTCAGCAGGGATCACTCTCTGCATGAGTACCGATTAATGTGTTATTTTTTACTTTTTTACTGTAGTTTTTTTTGTTTTTTTAAAGAAAACATTTTTTAACAAAATTGAAAGTACACTTTTTCGTTTTTTTACATAAGTTGTTTTTATATATGAAAATATGAATGTTTTTTTCTTTATTAAAGAAATTGGGTAGTCATACACTTATTGATCTGTGCTGAAATAATGTTATTATTTAAAAATCCATTCTTAACATGGGGAGGGGAGGGTGTTTTGTACCTATTCTGTACTTTAACCTTACAATTGAATAAAAAAAAACAGTAAATTTTTAGATTAGGTCCACCTCCACAATTTTCTTTTAAATGACGACTTTTAAAAGTTTTCAACTATGCTGAATACGGAAATCGCATTGAAATTGTGCCGAAATAAGTAGTTATCGAGATATAAAAAGTTATATAATGCATTGTAATCTTTGGCGGCCATCTTTTTTACTCGCGTGCACGCACGTCATAAACAAATCCATGCGCGTAACAAAGATGGCCGTCAAAGAATACAATGCATAAAACAACTATTTATATCTCGATAACTACTTATTTCTGCAAAATTTCAATGCAATCTAAAAAATACCAAAAAAAAAACAAAAACATATAAAACTTTAATTAAACTTGGAAATACGATTTAAAAAATAGCGCGGATGAGTAAGTGCATTAGTACCCATTAATCGACAACGTGACCTTATTGCCAAATAAGCTCCAGCTACAATGTTGAACGCGCCGTTCGCATTGTTTTTTTGGGTTTTTTAAAGTTAAATTCAACTTTCACAATATCTTTTTATTTTTTTTTATAATTTCACGATATCTTTTTTGTTAGTTGAAAGCACAGAATATTTACAAAGTTCCATCCCCTTTCTATGGTAAGAATGGCTGAAAAAAAATAAAAAAATAAAAATATTAGGTACTCATGCAGAGAGTGATCCGTGCTGAAATGATATTTAAAAAGCCATTCTTAACATGGGGAGAAGAGGGTGTTTTGTACCCATTCTGTACTTTTACCTTATAATTGAATAAAAAAACATATAATAAAACTTTAATTAAACTTGGAAATACGATTTAAAAAATGGCGCAGATCAGTAAGTATATTAGCACCAGAAATTGTTAGGTGAAATACAGAAAAGTTTCTACCAAGAAAATCGTTATTTTTTCATCCATTCTTACCAAGATGAGGGGTTGGTGTTTTGTCACTATTCTGTGCTTTCAACTAATAATTTATTAAAAAAACACAAGGTAAATTTTCACATTAGGCCCACCTCCACAATTTTTAACATGGGTAGGTTGGGGGTGTTTATTCTGAAAGCCATTCTTAACATGGGGAGAATGGTGGTATTTATTCAAAAAGCCGTTTTTAACAGACGAAAGACAGGTAAAAGGTTAAAACACGTGGTTAGGCATGGGTGTTGTTTATTCCGAAAGCCGTCCTTATATGTGGAGGTTGGGAGTGTTTAATGCCAGTGAATTATAGTGCATAGTACAGGTCTTTATATCTCGAAAACTAATGGCCTCTGCAAATTTTAAATGAGATTTTCTTATTCAGCATAGTCGAAGATTGTGGAGGTGAACCTAATGTAAAAAAAAATACCCCCCCCCCCAAAAAAAAAGATATCGTGAAATTTAAATTTAAGTATGGTACCAAAAATAAAATTAGACAGAAAAATACCTCCTTCGGGTTTGTACTTGCACAAAGACTTGAAAAAGTTGTCAACAAAAACAAATATATAACAAGTAAATATTTTCAAAGGCAAGATAAGTTACTTTTCTACCTAATTAGATAATTTTTAGTGTTTTTATTAGGTTCATACTACTGTGCATATAGATTCGAAAAAGTTGTTAAAAAATAAATGTATAACAAATATTATCAAAGGCAAGATATGTTACTTTATTACCAAAATGGATAATTTTTTAGTTTTTTAATGTAAAATATTTATTCGGCTCGAAAAACACAGCGTTTACTGCTATATTTGAAAATTACAAATGGCGGCAGACTCTGTGTTAAACATGTTAAGTTTGAGAAAATGAGTTAAAACTAAAAAACTATACATAATACTGTTAAAAACCACCGAATACATGTTTGCCTATGTCACGGTAACATATATTGAATGAGTTCCTAACAGTATTTTGTATAGTTTTTTTAGTTTTAATTCATTTTCCCAAATTTAACGTGTTCAACACAGTCTGCCGCTATTTGTATTTTTCAAATATACCGATAAACATTACATGTTTTCGAACCGATTAAACATTGTACACTAAATAAAAACACTAAAATCTTATCCAGTTAGGTAGAAAAGTAACTTATCTTGCCTTCGATAACATTTATTTGTTACATTTATTTTTCAACAACTGTTTCGTTTCTGTGTTTAGTAATGCAAACCCGTTTTATTTACTGTAACGTTTAGTCAGCTCGAAAAACAGTGTTTATCAATGTATTTGAAAAATACAAACGGTGGCGGACACTGTTGATGATGTTAAGTTTGGGAAAATTATTTAAAACTAAAAACTATACAAAATACTGTCAGCCTATGTCACAATAACATATAATCAGTGGGTGTCTGACACTGTTTTGTATAGTTTTTTTAGATTTTAACTGATTTTCCCAAACTTAACGTATTCAACAGAGTCCGCGACTATCCGTCTTTTTAAAATACATTGATAAACACTGAGTTTTTCAAGCCGATTAAACATTTTATATTAAATAAAAACACTAAAAAATTATCCAGTTAGGTAGAAACATAATTTACCTTACCTTTGCTTTCATTTATTCGTTTTTGGACAACTTTTCGAATCTGTGTATAGTAACCCCTCCCCCTCACCCAAATATTAATTAAAAACTCACATTATTGAATACAATAATAAAAAAAAAACTCTATTTAGTGTTTCAAGATTTTAGCAATGTTTGGCTTAATCCACTGAATGTTGGTCGAGCCCAAGCCATGATCGACGGTAACTCCAAAGGATTTGGATCCAATTCTGCAAGAGTACCATTTTTTTTTTTTTCATTTTCGCCTTTTTATTTACTTTTTGGGGGTGGATTGCTGTACTAAGAATATAAGAAAAATGCATTTTCTCTTTTTATTAGAATTTTCCATTACCCCAAATTGAGCAACAGCAACGCGTAGCAGGGTACAGCTAGTATATATATATATATATATATATATATATATATATATATATATACTAAATGTCTGTGTGTATGTATGTGTGATATGTGTTCTCTACAGAAAAAAAGGTTAAAGAATACATGAAATCTAAAAGTGTATGCTTTTGTAAAATGTAGAGGAAGACCATGGAAGTCTTTCTGAATCTCTAGGTTTACTCCTGAGGGAGCTATGAGGACATAATCCCATTACAACTTAAAATATCTCCTAATTTTATGAAATTTAAATCCTATATATAAAATTCTCTGAGGAAGAGAATCGAAGTGGTTATGAATCTTTACGTATCCTGCTTATTGCTTTCGTAGTCAAATCCGTGCACTCGCTTTTGGATATCATTTTCATTGCCAGCATATTACGAAACGTAAAAGAACTAAATGCAAACATAGATCTTTGGTTCTTGATCATTATCCTCACATGTTATATAAAATCCATTCCTTCTTGTACAAATTTTGCCTTCACTTAGCAAGAGTGATCATGCACTGTTGAACTTTTGCATGCGCATCTTGCTTGCATCACTTCCTACCTTAGATCAGCCGAGAAGAAAATTTGCTGCTAGGAATCCTGATCTTATTAGAGATTTATGTATATATATGTATTGTTTTTTATTTTTCTTACAAAAGGGTTACCACATATAAAGACCCGGATGCCACTCGAGGATAAGGGTTAATGTATGTATTCTAGTCATTGGGGCAGTAGCGTAATAATCGTTTGTGGTGGAAATTTGATATAATTAGATTATTTATGAGGACGTAACGTTACATACTTCTGAAGTAGAATGAACTGAGCACTCAGGCCAACAAGCTACTCTCATCGCCGATGTCTTCACAAATATAGTCAAAGATGATGATGACAGAGAACCTGTAACACAGCATATAATAGCACCATCAATATGGTCGATCATCATGCCTCCAACTAAGGTCAAAAAGCAGGTTTTATTCTTGGATATAAATAATAGATAAGGTCCAGATGGACTATACCCAACAAGTCTACAGACTGTTGCACTCGGTCATGGATAATGAAACAAGAAGAAGCTAGAACCATAGATTATATAAATGATTGGTATTTCTGCAGTTTACGGATCATGCTATTTTTTTTTATAGGATTTTCAGATTAAATTCAATTATTATAGTACCTTCGTTTATTAAATTGTTAGATTAAATATTTTGCTTACTCCCCATATTAAGAATGGATTTCTAAACAATAACGTTATTATTTCAAAACAGTCCGTAAACTAGAATAATACTAAAAGATCCCATTCAGACTTACTTACAGATTTCCGAGTCCTACATGGAGATTCCAGAGTTTGCCAACATTTACCTGAAGAATATCAGAGGTTACATCGGCTGAAACGTTGTGAGAATAACATTCAGAATGAGAACAGTGGTCTAAATAATCCAACTGATACAAAACTCCAAAATATATATTTTGAATATCATCTCAGAATGATTTAAGAAAAAATGCCCGATTGATCAAATGACCTTCTCAATTGGTTGACCTAAATCTAAAGGGAAATTAATGTTTATAGACAGAAATCATTAAATGTGAATAATTTGTAATGATTCCGCAGGGCATTATGGTTGAAAAGAGGCGAATGTCTTATTGGAGGTTACCGGAAACGGCCATTTAACACTGATTGGTGTCAAAAGAGGAGCATTCACTAAGTATTTGTTGAGAGGCTCAAATACTTATGCCAAACACATAATTATCGAAAATGAGATAATTGTGTTAATTCTCAATTGTTCATTATCAATTCGTGGCATAAAGTGTTTTACTTCTTTAGGTCAATCAAGTAGACAAATGCCGTCAAAGCTGAGACACTTTATTGAAAGAAACGAGAAAAATTATAGTATGCGCCCTCTGGATGAAAACGTTTTAATAGTTTTCTGGGAACATTTACAGGGAATAGTTATTTTTTAATCAAGCATTTTTTTTAACCAAGCATACATAAAATTGTTACTTAGGCATAGAAAAATGGAATTAGAAATCCGTAATTCCAGAAGAAAAATGTAATTTAGGCATCGTATTTACTCCTGTAATGGACACACACACACACACACACACACACACACACACACACACACACACACACACACATATATATATATATATATGATGGATCCTCCCATCGATTTCGATTGTTCGGAAATACAAACAGATATATATAGTGGTGAAGGCTTTGTGTAGAACCAACCACACTTTTGGGCATATACAGCACAATCCCGTTGATACACCGACTCTCACCAGATTACAGAAGTTAAATAATTATGAGCCTGGCTAGAATCAAATGGGTGACCATTTGGGGAGGCTAGGTACTGTGTGTACCTCACCGTGATGTAAACATTTCCAGGTGGCAATATGGTGATGCGCTTAATTTACTGGGAGAGATGCACCCTCATTCTTCGTTAAGACATGCATCTAGGAGAAGGAAAACTCTGATGTAAAAACCTGAGGTCTTCTGCATGCGCTGTCTTGTGGCAGCCATGCATCGACGAAGATTAGAAGTTATATATATATGTGTGTGTGTGTGTGTGTGTGTGTGTGTGTGTGTGTGTGTGTGTGTGTGTGTGTGTGTTTATTATCGTTTCCTCCTCTTTCTTTTCTCTTCTTTGTAATTTGATGAATATTCATCTAAGACTTGATTATCGTTGTGGTCCCATGAGAGTCCAGAAGAAAGGCATAACTCAGTAATTAGTGGAAACAAAATATGGGGTGAAACGATAAAATTGTTGCCCTAGAAAAGCCGACATGATTCCATTTCCGTTTTCTTTTTTGTTGTAGACCATCTACTAGTTAGACAATTGTGTATAAATCCCAAGAACGATAGGAGTCTAGTATCATGTCTGAAAGTGACACAATGTTCAACGAGTGAGATCAGAGATGTGCTGCTGCACAACTCATGCTCTCTACCCATCCACGTTATGACAACAGGACCATTGCCAGCACCCTCAAAATGTAAATCCGGACGGTTCAACACTTGAAGGCACAGCTCAACAGCCCAATGAAGTTTCTGGCCACGGTTATGGTTTTTGGTGTGGTTTCAAGTGAGAGCCAGATCATGCCACCTCACATCTTCAAAGTCGGCTTGAAAGTCAACACCGAAGGGTACCCGGATGTGCTGAAGAGTGTGGTAATCCCCTAGTGCAATCAGGTTGCCGCTGGCATATATATATATATATATATATATATATATATATATATATATATATATATATACGTGTGTGTCTGTATATGTATGACCATTATCTATATGTGTATTATATATATCTGTCATAAAAATTTATATATATATATATATATATATATATATATATATATATATATATATATATATATGTACAGAGAGAGAGAGAATGAGGAGGAGGAGGAGGTTACGATAAATGAAATTAGCACATTATTTATATCAATTCCAAGAATTCAAACTCAACAAATATTTGGCGTAAGATCGTTTTTAATTCGATTTTATTTTATATTTTTACGGATTCCAAAATGTCTTCTTCTTCTTCGGTGCTTCGCACAACGTCACAAATAGAAAGCAAGCAAAAATTTCAAATTTTATTACTTTTAATATATATATATATATATATATAGTAATTTATAAAATATATATGGCGATTAAGCTACACTGAATATTCGGCGTTTCATCCACTATAGGATTCGTCAGGCTTATGCGCAAATTCTGTGGTTGTTTCTCGTTTTTGTATATGTTGAGGATTTTAGTTAGCCAATCAGCTTTCTAGTATCCACCGCGCCCCTTCCTATCAGCCAATGGGTATGCATTTTATCGAACAAAGGATCTGTTTTAGAGCTAGGTTAGTGGTTTAAGGCAGACGATTTTCCTCATTTCTGCTCTTTTTTTTATATATATAAATATACATATGTGTACACACATACATGCACACATACATATATATATATATATATATATATATATGTGGTCGTTTATGTATATTCATGTTTATTTAATTTATTTATTTGTTTGTTTTCTATTGTTTGTGTTAGTTTTAAAGCTATTTTGTATCGCTATCCTAAAGTAAGTTTTATTTTGTGAACACAATTGTTTGCTATTTCTCGTCTACAGTTTAATAGATTTTGGGGTTCTTTAAAGTACAGGATAGCAAATTTTTCATGGAGGCATAATTTACATGGGTCGTCTAAATGTCTGCACGTGGTAGCTTGTCTTATTATTTTCCATTCGACTACCGGCGAATGTCCACTTTCTTTGAGTTCCCAGTATTTATTCGCTAGTGTTGTTTTTATACGGTGTTTTTTATTTTTGAATGTACTTTTATGGTCATAGTATCGGGTTTTGAAATCTAAGGAAGTCATGCCTACGTAATATTTCTTGTTATTCGGGTTTTCTTGCGCAAATATTATCGCTTGATAAACTATGCTTTTTGTTAGACATTTATTTTGAACTGGGCAAAGCGTGCAGTGTCTACAGTTGCATTTATCTTGTTCGTTATTATTATTTTTATTTATGGTATGGTTGTTCTTGTCTGGGGTTGGTTTGTTATTATTACTATTATTGTTATTACTATTATTATTATTATTATTATTATTATTATTATTATTATTATTATTTCTGCTAGTGTTGGTTTTATTTTTGTCATGGTGTCTACTTTTTTTATTGTTTATTTTGTTGTTGTTTACATTGTTTTTATTTAGTATTTTGTTATTATGTGCTTTAATTATCATCTCTAAATTTTCGCAACAACTGTAAGATAACTTCAAGGTATTTTTATTGAAGATTTTGTGTAAGGGGTTGGTTGCGGGAAATGTTTTTCAATAAGGTCTAGAAATTTCTTGCCAAGTTTTGTTTTTAACATTTGATTGTATGGGGCCGTATACCAAATTATGGTTCTTTTTCTTCTGTTTTTGATTTTATTATAGTTGTTGGTGTTTTGTTGCTTATATTTGATATCGATATTTTTGTATTCACTATTTTTTAGGGCTGTTTCGTAGATATTGGTTGACCTGTTAAATGCATTTTCATCGCTTGAGTTATTACTGAGTCTACTTACGATCGAGTTGGGAATGTGTTTTATAATTGATGGTGGGTGGGTGTTTGGACTTGGGGTTTACGTAAATTGGAGTAGCGTTATCTTTTAAGTATGGTTCATATGTGTGTTTATCTAAGTTTAACGTGACGTCGAGGAAGTTTGTTATTTTTACGTTAGCTGATACATCTGCTTTTAGGCCTAAATTTTTCATTTCCTTGTGTATGATTTTCTTAAAGTTTTCTCCCTTGACTTTGTTTGACTTGTGTGTGTGTGTGTGTGTGTGTGTGTGTGTGTGTGTGTGTGTGTGTGTGTGTGTGTGTGTGTGTGTGTGTCTGGTCACGAATAGGCTCCTATATGGTTGACTATTTTAAAAAACTGATTACATATAATGACAGAAGATGTATCGAGACACAGGAATCGGTATGTTTGATCTGACAGAACGGTGGTTCATTAAAATTGTGGGGTTGCGTTCGCGCCTTGTCCACAAAGTATGGAAGTAAAAAATTTACAAATTAAAAAAAAACGTTTACAAGTGTTTTTGATATAGATGTACATAATAATACTTTGATAAGTATGTTTCAACTTAAATAGGGATGATATAATAAAATTGTGAAGTCTGCGTTCGCGCCTGGCCTCCATGGAATGGAAATAGGCACAAACTTTAATAAAGACTTTTCATATCTATCTGCGTAAGTATACTTTGATAATTATGTTTCAGTTTGAAGAAATATGGTATAATAAAATTATGGCGTGTTCGTCCGCACCTGACCTCCATAGAATAGAAATATGTCACAAAGTTTAACAAGGTTTTTTAATATAGATCCACAGAATAATGTGATAAGTGTTACAGTGTGAATAGGTATGGTATAATAAATTATGGGGTTTATCTATTTTATTTTTACTTTCATCATATTTTGCTTTGGTTTTGATACCCCCAAATTCGAAGCTATCTCTTTACAACCCTCCCTTTTCATAACCTATCATACTTTCATAAATCAGAGTCCATTTTCTGTAGGCTGTTTTTGAACCCAGTATTTTTGCTAGTATTTTGCTAGTATATATATATATACTAGCAAAATCTAGCAAAAATATATATATATATATATACTCAGATGGTAACCGAGACAGGATAGGAACTGAATCTCCTGACTGCATCCACTGCAATTACCGCCTATTATGCCTCTAGCCGGCTTTGGGTAGGATTGAAACCGCTATCTTCAGACAATTCTCACATGGAACTATAGAGATTCAACGTCTCTATCAACTGCACCACGGGCCCTGAAGGGCGATCACGGTCGAATATTTTGATCTTATAAATTCATGTTTATTTATTATCTGATCTTCCATAGTCGGGTCCGTACTAAATGGTATATATTATTTTAATTGGAATTCACTATTAAGATGAGTATTGAGATGGCTAGCTTTGGGTAGGATTGAAACCGCTATCTTAAGACAATTCTCACCTGAAACTGTAGATATTCAACGTCTCTATCAACGGTTTCAATCCTACCCAAAGCTGGCCCGAGGCTTACTTGGCCAAAACATGGTGAGATGACAACAACTATGGAAGACAGTAATTGCAGTGGATACAGTTAGGTGATTCGGAGTTCCTATTCCGTCGCAGTTACCACCTAACGAAGGCCAGAGGAATAGTTGGCCGAAACGTCGTGAAACAACTAAAAACAAGATGAGGATAATAGTTCGCAATAAATAAAATTAATAAATAGTACTCGTCTCAATAATAAATTGCAATTAAAATAATGAATCCATATATATTAGTATATAGTTTTTATACCTTCATTTTCTTTCTGTATTGACCCCCCCCCTCTCTCTCTATATATATATATATATATTAGATGAGACGAGTCATTGGTACCGTCGGTTTCAAACCTGATAATAGGTGACCCTTTTAGATACCCATATCAAGCTTTCTTCAGCCGATACTCATCTGTTTTATAACCGGAATAGGAATCATAGAAATATAACAAGATCTCGTTCAAATCTTGTTTACCTGGATCAACCTAAAATTCAAAAATTATATATATATATATATATATATATATATATATATATATATATATATATATATATGGATGTTGTCGCAGACATAACAAGTAAGACATTTTTACCTAATACAACTGAATAAATATATATTTATATATAGACATATATGTATGTACTTGTTGATTTGTAAATCCCCACTTGTCTATATTTCATTCCTCGCATTATGATAGCCTTCTAAATCTCTACTATATATATATATACACACACACACACACACACACACACACACACACATATATATATATATATATATATATATATATATATATATATATATACTAGCATTTCTGCCTGGCTTTGCTCGGGCCCTATGTACTGTTCATAACTTGCCCTACCTGTAAATACACTTTATGTAAGATTTCAAATGTTTACACCAAAATTTGTCTGAGTAATTTCGTAGAGACCGCAGATGTCAATTTTTAAAAACTTTGACCCAAATTTTGACCCCTTAACATTTATTATTTTGGTCTCAAATCAAAATACAAAGTTTGCCCATGTCCAAGTTTCCTACATCTAAAATTTCAAGTCTTTAGACCCAAAATTGGCGAAGGAATTTGGTAGAATCTGCAAAGGTCAACTTTGACCTTTTGGCAGCGAAATTTTTGCCACAATTAAACGATTGCTTGTCACATGTGTGAATACCCGTTATATATAAATTTCAAATGTTTAGACCCAAAATTGGCTGAGTAGTTTGCTAGACACTGCAAAGGTCAGATGTTTTGAACTTTGACCCCTTAGCAGCCAAATTTTCGATCCAAACCGATGAAAAAGCTTGCCCTATCTCTGAATACACTTCATGTAAAATGTCAAATGTTTAGACCAGAAATTTGCTGAGTAATTTGGTAGAGACCGCAAAGGTCAAATTATTTTGGACTTTGACCCCAATTTTGACCCTTTAATATTTATTGTTTTGAGCTCAAATCAAATTAAAAAGTTTGATCCATGTCCAAGTAACCTACATTTAAAATTTCAAGTGTTTAAACGCATAATTAGCGGAGGCGTTTGGTAGAGTTTTCAAAGATCAAATCGTTGACCCTTGACAGCAAAATTTCAGGCCGAAAACTGATTAAAAAGATTTATATGAATCTCAATACTCCTTATGTCAAATCTCGAGTCTCTAGACTGAAAATTGACAGAGTTATTTGGTAGGGAAATGTACACAGACTAACATACAGACATTTTCACTTTCATATATATATCTATATATATATGTGTGTGTGTGTGTGTGTGTGTGTGTGTGTGTGTGTGTGTGTGTGTGTGTGTGTGTGTGTGTGTGTGTGTGTGAAAATAACACTGAGGATGATAACAGTAATCCGAATAATACAAATAATACAAAAAGCAAAATACTATTATAGGTTCACAATTAAAAATTGTAACTAGAAAATTGATGCTACACATCGATGTAAGAATAACATTAGATTATTCTTATGACCTCTGATCTTGTAAATATAGAGCCCCAGTCAGTGTCTACAATTACGATTAGTTCTAATATAAAAGTTAATGTCCAGAAATGTAATTTAGAATTCATCTAGTTTTCCAAAGATTCATAATTGCTTACTAAGAAGCTATTTCACTTGAACCTGTCAAATTATTTCGAAAGAATGGTCTTCAATGACAGGCTTCATTTCACGTCAAGTGATTTTCAATCGGTTATATTTACAGTCTGAGACAGAAGATTCCAGAGATTCTTTTCGTATTCATTTATTTATTCATCTTATTCAAACAACGAATCTTCATTAAATGAATAGAATCAAACGCAGTTTATAAACATGTGTGTCTTCATGCTCTTTCTATTAATCTTTTATGTTTCCAACAAGCATTAAAGATATTTACTAAAATAAAAGAATTATTAGGAATATGTATTTCAAAATTGCAAAACCAAATATTTGTGACATATAAATGTTAATTATTATAATGAGTGCAGGGGTCAGTTTCTCGTGAAACAAAGTCAACATTTTTTATTTGAACTTGAGGCTATATGTGACTCTGCAGATATTGTTTCACTAGCAGTGATTACTACTGGCTTACAAGGCATTGCCAATAAAGTTAAAGCTGAAGCAGGGTGCAGTGGTCTCTATATAAATGTTAATAAAACTCGAAACATGCTCTCTGAAACACATTAGCCACCGACAAATGTCTTTATTGTGCCAAAAGAAATAGTTTGTTTTTGTTTTGTTTTTTACATAGGAGTCACTACTTATCAAGGCCCAGAAGCCACTCGATGATAAGGGTTAAAGAGTGTACAGAAGTCAATGGGACAATATCATAGTAATCGTTAGTAGTGTAAGTTTGGTAAATTGGATTACTTAAGGGGAACGGCTCATCAAGATCTTGTTTACGTTATACTTGACAACTTCGCCTACTTAGGAAGTTTCATAAACAAAGAAGGCAGAATGGACTAAGAGTTACATTGCAGGATAGCTAAGGCCTCATTAATAGTTAATCAGTTTTTCAAGGTCCGGATATTCATCCTTAGATCTAATTAAGATTTTATGACGGCAACGTCTTATATGGAAGTGAAACTTGGCGTCTCAAAATCATCTAAAAAAAGGAAATTAGACACGTTTGATTTCAAGTGCCTTAAAAAGAAATTCAAGGAATCAAATGAAGCGATTGAATTATCAACTGCACTAATCAATAAGTGGTATCATCAATAAACTACAAACGACGTTTAGGCTGACTCGAACATATCCTGAGATTGGCCTCAGACCGAAAACGATGGTGTACTTTACGTAACGTGTTGTATGACATGAGAATTTCTAAGTTTAAGTAAGTATATATATGAAAAATACGTTAAAAACCAATTAAAACACAGTAAGAAATAGTCAAAATGAAAGATTTACCGGTTTCATTTGAATCAATGAATGTCTTTTAAGTTTGATATTTTTTAAATAATGACGAAACATAGGAAAAAGAGGGCGCAAAGCAACATAGTTTTGGCACGTGTATAACTATTTATTAAAAATCATCACTTCTTAGAAATATGGGGGTTTACTTATCAGTGGAAGAGCAAGTCGATGATGTCCCTCAAGAAGTACTCCTACTATGGTTGCACCACGAACGAATATGCCCAGCTTGAATTATGAATATGAGTCTGATTATTGATCTTGAAGATTAATGGAGCGTGTGATAAATGCCTTAAAAAATTTGTACAAACATGTTTTTTATGCAACCTGCAGTGTCCGGTGGCAAACAAAAAAAAAAGAAAAAATATTTGCTGCTTCTCTTCATATGCTTGCAATCTTGTCACCCACTATGCAAATGAAATGCTCCTGGTTTTGAATAAAAAGCCTGATTTTTTAAAAACTCAAGTAGTTTGGAGTTGTATGTTGGAGTAGCAAGTTTTGACACCAGAGTTACGAGTTTTGGAATAGCGAGCTTTGACAGCAGTGTGTCGAATTTTAATTAAACCCCGGGAATTGTTATTTAGAAAGTGTAGAATAGTTAATTCCTGACTATTTAGCCACATAATGAAAAATAAATACAGGAAACTATGTAATTCAAAATTTACTAAAATATTACTTCCGGTAAAACTTAGATCATCCTATTTCTTTTATTTATGATTCACAATTTATAATTTCAATCTTTAGTAATTATTAGTAGAATAGTTTATATTATTTCTCAGCACAGTTAACAAAATGTTGCATTAATACTTGGATTAATTTGATATCCGGGTTTTCATAAAATATCATTAATTCATTCTCATAAGATTTTTCTATTAAAGGTATGATTATAATCATAAATTATAACCATTATTATCACCAATTATTATTATTGGCCCACAAGAAGCTTTCACACAGGTCATCAAAGATTTCTCCTTGAAGACTGCCTGTGGTGTTCACTGGAAGCTGCATGACTACAAGGCTTACCAGATTTCCAGTACTCTCTACCCCTTTTGATAATATTTACAAATAATTTTGCATTAGCGCAACAGCCGCTTACTATTGATTTATCGACCATTGGTCTCCACTGGAATGTGGGTGCAATAAGCTTTCCAAAGGTCCCAGTTCTCTTCACACTTGTCAAGCAGAGCTCTGATCAGCACTCTATCCTCGGTCTTTCCATCTTCCTTGACCCTTCTCGACTATTTGGCATCCCTCTTTTGGGTGGGGCGGTGGTGGAGCAATAGCGGGGGACAAGAGGGAATAGAAAACTTAAAGATATGCAGCTTCAATGTTCTTGGTTACATATAATGCATCTTCATGTTTTGTCTCTGCAGTAATTTGCTGTGCTGTGCATGTAGCTCATGTGTATTAGTTTCTGTATTCAAGGGTTTTCCTTAATATTTCAGCAGTTTTTATTATCGTTATTTGTTGTATCTTTCCAGCCAGTCCTCTGATTCCAATTTCTCCCATTCTTTTTTCACAGTTTTTCGGAATTATTCCCAGTGCTCCTACTATTATAGGTATTATCTTGATTTTCTTCCTCATCCATATCCCTTTCAGCTCTCTGTATATTTGCTCTGTTCCTCCTTTTATTTGATATTCACCCTCTGGTCAGCTGGAACACAAAAGTCTACGATTTGACAGGACTTTTCTTTCTTGTTAATTATTACGACATCCGATCTTCTTGCTTGGATGAGTTTATCCGTTTATATATCCATGTCCAATAGGATTTTGCGATTTTCGTTTTCAAGTATTGTTGCCGGCTTATGCTTTTACCATTTTTCTGGGTGTTCGAGATGCCGTGATTTGCATAATTCCCTGTGTACTGCCCTTCCTATTTGGTCGTGCTTGTTCTTGTATTCTTTTTGGGCCAGTTTGCTGCATTCGCTTACGAGGGGCGTGCAATAAGTAATGCCCCTGACCCACTTCCGGTTGTCTGATCTAGCTGAAATTTTACCTTTGCAATGATTTATATAGGTTATGTGGCAAATTACAGCTCTGAACTAATTGTGGTTTCTGTTTTACAGGTGTTTGAACTGAGTTAGGTGTGAAATGGAAGCTGTTGAATGTCGAGCAGTGATCCGGATTTTGAATTTGAAAGGACGCACACCACAGGAGACTTTTGATGAAATGAAAGAAACTGATGGTGATAATGCCCCATCATATGACCTTGTAAAATGCTGGCATCATGAATTTAAACATGGCTGGAGGTCTGTGGAAACAGCTCCAAGACCTGGTCGCCCCCCCCCTTCTGCCATTGATGAGGCATCTGTCCGTCAAGTTGAGGCTGCCATTTTGGAAGATTGGCGCATAACTATTCACCAAATAGCCCAAGATGTAAAGATTAGTACAGGGTCTGTGGAAACTATCATTTATGACCATTTGCATATGCATAAAGTGTCTGCCAGAGTAGTTCCCAGGTTGCTCACACCATTCCAGAAGCGAGAACGTGTCGAGTGCTCGAGGATGAATTTGGAGATGTGCCAAGAAGATGAGTCAAAGTTTTTTAAAAGACTGATTACACAGGATGAAACCTGGGTCCATCATTATGATCCAGAGACCAAAGCCCAGTCAATGCATTGGAAGCACTTGGACTCACCACCTCCAAAGAAGGCAAGGATGCAGCCCTCCGCTGCCAAGGTCATGCTCACAGTCTTTTGGGACCAGGACGTAGTAGTGATGACAGATTTCCTGGCAAAGGGTACCACAATTACAGGAGCCTATTATGCTTCACTTTTGAGGAAATTAAGGGAAGCTATGAAAATCAAGAGGCGGGGAAAGATCAGCAAAGGTACCCTCCTCCTGCAGGACAACGCTCTGGTCCACAACTTGCATGTCGCCAGATCAGAAACATGAACATGTGGTTATGAAATCCCACCTCATCCTCCCTACTCTCCTGACCTTGCACCCTCTGACTTTCATCTCTTCCTAGCCATGAAGTTGTTTTTGAAAGGAAAACGTTTCCCAGATGATGCAGCCTTGATTTCTGAAGTCACATCGTGGTTGGAGGACCAACCTAGGGTGTTCTACAAAAACGGTCTCCAGAGCTGCATCAAGCGATGGGAGAAATGCATAACTCTGGGTGGTTCCTATGTAGAGAAAGACTAATAACTGTGCCAAGTTTCGTTGCTCTACTGCTATGGGAAGTGGGTCAGGGGCATTACTTATTGCACGCCCCTCGTACTATACAGTTTATTTATTGTATTTTTATTTTTTAATTTTGTTTATTTTGAAATTCGTCTGTGTCTGTTACTTTGCTTGGTTTAATTCGGTAACTGCTGGTCGAGTCCGAACCATAATTGACGGAAAATCCTGAGGATCTGGGTTAAATTCTACAAGAGTACCAAAAAATATATACGAGGTGTTCATTGTGCAGGTGCTTCTTTGTAACGAAATCCGACAACCGAAAGTTGATTTTAATAAATAAAAAAAAACAAACAATAATAACTACTTACATGTTTGTTCAATTTCAACAATAAATGATGTTATCTACCTAATTATCATGTCACAATTATTTAAGTCTCCCATGATTCAACGAAAACATGATTTGGGCTATTTTTGTTTTGTCACATGACATGTAACGTAAACACAAGGGAAATAGCTAAAATTTCTACTTTCTTCAAAAACTAATTTTTTTTTAATAATTAATTTCTACCTCATCGTTTTTCGTAAGTTTTGGATATTTTCATTACCGCGACATGGCTATTCAGTAGGTGCTATTGGTTTCATTTTAAACTCAATATTTCGATTACCGAATTTCGTTACAATAACAAGGAAGCACAAAAATGTTTACGAATTTTCTCAATAATTATATTTGAAAGCAACATATTTTCTCCAAAAAGATGTGCGAAAATAAGGATATTTATTTGAATAAAAAAAAAAAGTTTTTGTTAACTTGTCTTACAACATTTTTTACATTCTTTTCTTCTTTCTTTCTTCATTCTGAATAATCATTGGTCTCCCACTTACTTTGTTAGATTATTCTTTAAACAGCTTCTTTTTTTTTAATTTTTCCATCGATTTATTTTTGATCAAACACTATACTTTCATACAAAAAGAAAATCGTCTCAATTTTTAAATTCACGAGATTTTCCAGTGCGTGCTCACATACATGTCAATAGTAAAATGAAGCCATCCTGTTTTTCTCTTTGTCAACCTCAGGAAGAACGGGCAGTGAACATGCATTGAATGATTTCTACGAATATACCATTTTAAGTTAAGATATTTCACTTCTCAATTTGCTTGGAAAATATTAAAACGGCTCAGGGACAATTTTTACATTTGTGTGACTTACATTTACACACTGATTACTTATCACATGGACAAGTATATTGCATGTTCTACAGTCTGAAAATCTCTACATCTGCACAGAAAAAGGAGCACCTTAAAATAGTGTGTATCCACAAATATTGAGAATATAAACATAAGGAATATACATTTTGTCTTTTTTGTGTTCCTTTTAAATAAACTCGGTCACAGCAACGCGTCGCCAAGTACAACTAGTATATATATATATATATATATATATATATATATATATATATATATATATATATATATATATATATAGTATTAACTGCTGCGTTGTTCTTACTCACAGTTATGGTTTACTTATGTCCCCATATTTTCATTTAATATTTTTTAATTTATTACTGTTATAAAGCCGACGTTTTATATAAAAAAAAGTGGATGAAAAATATTTGATACATGTCTTTAATTTCTTATCTTAGCTATAAAACTCGAGAAAATTGCAAAACCCTGCAGAGAAAGAGACTTCAATTAGTATTTGAGATAACCACAGTTATTAAAATTATAAAAGAAAATGTTTTATTTGAAGTTGTAACGTAAAAAAAAAAAGTTTACATATATTCGTTTAAAGATTGGGGAAAAAAGTAGCTAATTGAAATAAAACATTAGATTAAGAGGATTGCCAAGAGAAATCCTAGATAAAATAGAAAATTGAAGGCTAAATAATAATAAAAAAAATTAATTAAAAAAAACTTTCTTTAATTTACTGAATTGAATAAGCACTCTAATGCAATCCATTGCATATCTTTTGTTTTGATGTTTGTGAAGAATATCATTCAATGCCTTACATATTAAACATTTACACCAAATAAACAAACGAATAAAGAAAATAAGGAAACATGAAAAACAACCAGTCAAAAAATATTTCACCTTAGGCGCAATACAAGATCTGGTTGTTGAATGTTTCTCTGATGTCTCTTTGGATAATTCCAAATGTGCATGAGTGTGTGTAGGTGGTGGGAGGAACGGTCATTCTTCTTAATGACAGCTAGGGAAGATGTTTACTGTCATTAACAAATCAAATAAAGCCCAACAAGTCATTAAATCAACAGTAGCCGCGGTAACATCAGCCTTGCTTGACGTTGTTAAAACCAGCATGAAGTTTTAGACTCTGCTGCAAGAAGTGTGGGTGGTTTAAGATAATTCACCAATATTGAAATTTTATATAAAAAAAATTTTTTTTATTGATTCGGTAAATTTGACAAGATTCAGTCAAGACAAACTGCTTCAAATTAATATATCTGAAAGATATATTCAAATGGGGAGGGGACTGTATAAAATAGCATTGGTTTTCAATCAGACTATAAGTTGATTATGAACAACATTCTGATGTGGAAGGCTATTGTGAATCAAAAGGCATTTACGAATTGCTTGTAAAAGAAGTGGAATGCCAAAGGTTATCTCCCTTTTGATTTGTGACAAGATAATGATCACTAGAATATTTTCTTATCATAGTTTGGACTCTCAGACACAGTCAATTGAGAACCACATCATTCTATCTAAAAACATATAAGATATTAACTGATATATACTCGAGAGTCAAAATAATAAAAAGAATATTCTCTTGTCATAATTGACCTAATGATGGCAGTCATTCTCTTTGACAAGTGGTTCTCAATTAGTGATTCACATATAGTTTTGAGATGGTTCATTTGATATTTACTGTATCTAATAAAATAATAGAAATCGTGTCAAATTTGGAAATAATGAGGCAGAATTATTAATATTCATTATGTTTATTAGGCCATCTCTTATGTTTTTTGGTTGGTTGGTTGGTTGGTTGGTAGGTTGGTTTTACAGTATATCAACCTTCGTGGTCATTTAATGCCAAAGTCTTTGTTTTTGTCCATTTTTAAAAAAAATAATTTTTGTTATATAACTATATTCATTATAAATTATAAGCTTAATGCATCCAGGTATCTGGTGTTTAATGTCTATGTTTATATAGTTAAATAAGGTAGTATTTTTTTAAATTTTGTTCAGTAACCCTGTTATCTTCAGATATTTAAGGAAGGTAGTTGGGTCTGCATGAGTGACTATGTCCTTTAAAGTTTTTTCATTATATAGATTTAGGCGGCTTATTTTCAGGTCTTCACACCTTGTCAGTATATGATTGATTGTGTATCGCTCCTAGCAGGGTATGCAAAGTGAGGCTTCTTTTTTGAGTAGGTAGGAGTGTGTGATCTCTTCTATATTTTTATAAAGTAATAGGGTTCGTGTGTTTCTATCTGTGTGTACAGCTCTCCACCATCAACGAAATATAAAGGAGGTAAGAGGGTAGATCTCTCCTGGTAGAGAAACATTAGAACCCATTTTAGGATGTTTCTGTTTTAGGAGACATAAGAATCTTTGCCTAATTTCTTTATATACTATTCTACAAACCACCCCCATATCGAATGACTTATGCTCATTTGCATATCACATTATATTAAATCTCTATAACTAATTACCTCGACCTTATTACATATTGGAAATATTCTAATCATTTCAACTGTACTATTTACAAAATCTATTTAACATTTAATTATTTAATATATTTTCATTTAATTTTATATTCGATTTATTTCACTTTACGTATATTATCTGAAAGGTTTACTGTTTGTGCAATCGGAGATTTACGTCATTACATGTTGTCGGTAATAGATATTTTTCTTTTTATTGGATTTTTTTTCCACTTATTTTTATTATTAAATTTACCTTTTGTTTATAATTTTAACTTCTGATGCTTACGCATTAACACTTTTTTTTAACCTATTTTCAAAAATAAACAATAATTTTTATTTATTTTAAGCATAACTTTATTAATATTTTTTTTTTTATCTAAACTTGAAATTTCACAATATTTATTTAAATTCCCACCCCCCTCCTCACTCTACGATTGCCTTTCGAAATAATAACGTATTCTTTCCGCACGCTACCAAACCTACAGACATATCTACGTTTGCTCTATCAACTGCTGGATTTTAAGTTAATACAACATTAAAAAATTGAAATTAATATTAAAAAAGGTTTGTGAACAATATTTCTTTCAAAATTATTTTTTATATCACTGTTCTGTTTATATTCCTATAAATTTATATTGTGAAAATTTACCACTTACCAATAATATAGACGAATTTAGGAAAACTCGCCCCGGAAAAACTCGTCTCCGGAAAACTCGTCTCCGGAAAACTCGTCCCCTTTCGCTAGGTAGGAAAACTGGTCCCTTATTGAATAAATATCGATCGTTCTTGAAGGAGATATTGCTTTTTAAAATAGACACCCCCCCCCCGTAATATTTTAAAAAAAATATTTTTATTTGTTTAATGTTTTTTTTTATTTTTTTTTTTTATATAAAATAGATTGCCCGTTTTCTACCTAACTGGCTAAGTTCTTAGTGGTTTCACTTATTTTAAAGCGTTTAATATGTTCATACAAAGTTAATTAAAATTTTTTTGTTTCTTATTTTAACGATGTTTTTTGGAGTCATAAAAACAATAATAAAAAACAAAACCAAAAAATTAAAAACTGGGAGCGTTACTTTTTTGTTTTGGTTTTTTAATTATGATAGTTTTTTGTTGTTATGTTTTTGTTTTCTCTCATACCAAATGCACTCATGCGTTATTTAAAATTATAATTTTATCCATTATCAACATTTATTGTCGTCCTGTCAAATTTTGCAAAAATTAACTAATACATTAAAAGCGAAATATTTTTTTGGCGCGATAGATGCCATGTGCTTACAATCTATCGTTAACTAATTTTTAATTTTTTAAATTTTTACTTCAAAATTCTAAAATCAATCATTCAGAGAAAAAGTAATCACTAGATAAATTTATTAATCAATTTTATTGAAAACTCCGCTATCGTTTATCAAGAATCTTTTTAATTTCATTTTTTGTTGGTTGTTTTTCGGAGGGAGATATAGTTTTAACCCCCCCCCCTCTCTAAATTATATTTTAAAAAATATTGAAATTTGGGTTTGTATTACTGTACACATAGATTCGAAAGAGTAGTTAAAAAACAAATATATAACAAATAAATGTTATCAAAGGCAAGATAAGTTGGGTTACCCGATAAGTTACTTTTCTACCAAACTGGATATAATTCTCGTGTTTTTATTCAATTTAACATGTTTATTCAGCTCGAAAAACATGCAGTGTTTACCGATGTATTGGAAAATTCAAAATGGCGACCGACTCTCTCTTAAACACGGTAAGTTCGGGAAAAGGTGTTATAAATAATAAACTAGACAAAATACTGTTAGAAATTTGCTCAATATATGTTACCGTGACATAACTTGACATATATTCGGTGGTTTTTTAATGGTATTTTGTCTGGTTTATTATTTATAACACCTTTTCCCGAACTTACCGTGTTAAATAGAGAGAGTCGGCCGCCATTTTGAATTTTCCAATACATCGGTAAACACTGTATGCTTTTTGAGCTGAATAAACATGTTAAATTAAATAAAAACACGAAAATTATATCCAGTTTGGTAGAAAAGTAATTTATCTTGCTTTTGATAACATTTATTTGTTATATATTTGTTTTTTTGACAACTTTTTCGAATCTATGTGTACAGTAATACAAACCCGAACGAGAAATAATGTCCGGTAAATCACATCTTAGGGGTCTTGATAATCGCTAAAAAATAGAAAATTAAAGAAATTACTGAGGGAGATTTAGTTTTAAATAGAAAATAATAAATTTTAATATTTTTTTAAATATAATTTAGAGAGAGGGAGAGAGAGTGGGGGGGGGTTAAAACTATATCTCCCTCCGAAAAACAACCAACAAAAATGAAATTAAAAAGATTCTTGATAAACGATAGCGGAGTTTTCAATAAAATTGATTAATAAATTTATCTAGTGATTACTTTTTCTCTGAATGATTGATTTTAGAATTTTGAAGTAAAAATTTAAAAAATTAAAAATTAGTTAACGATAGATTGTAAGCACATGGCATCTATCGCGCCAAAAAAATATTTCGCTTTTAATTTATTAGTTAATTTTTGCAAAATTTGACAGGACGACAATAAATGTTGATAATGGATAAAAATATAATTTTAAATAACGCATGAGTGCATTTGGTATGAGAGAAAACAAAAACATAACAACAAAAAACTATCATAATTAAAAACCAAAACAAAAAAGTAACGAAAAATCGAATCGCTCCCTGTTTTTTAATTTTTTGGTTTTGTTTTTAATTATTGTTTTTATGACTCGAAAAAACATCGTTAAAATAAGAACAAAAAAAATTTGTAATCAACTTTGTATGAACATAATAAACGCTTTAATATAAGTGAAACGAAAACGGACACTTAGAAAATCGATTTTATTAAAAAAAAAAAAAAAAAAGAAAACATTAAACAAGTAAAAATATTTTTTAAAAATATTAGGGGGGGGCTATAGTCTATTTTAAAAAATAATATCTCCTTCAAGAATGATCATAAAATGTGTTTTCAATCGGTATTTATTCAATAAGGGACCAGTTTTCCTACCTAGCGAAAGGGGACGAGTTTTCCGGAGACGAGTTTTCCCGAGACGAGTTTTCCCGGGACGAGTTTTCCGGCCACCAATATAGACAGTTCAGTTCCTTCGGTATTTGTGGTACCGTTCTGAAATATTAACGTTACTATTTTGAAAGCCATGAAGGCAAAGATGTTTTGTAACTTATTTTGTGCTTCCAACTAACAATTAAAAAAAAAAAATTATATCGTGAAACTTCAATTTTAGCTAAAAAAAATGGTAATGTTTAAAATAAATAAAAATTGTTAACTCTTGAAAATAGTTTAAAATTTCAAATAGTTTTCATATTTTTTATTTAGATGATCTGCTTATTTACAAAATATCGTGAAACCTTAATTTAACCTAAAAAAATATTTAAAACATCATATTACAAGAATTACGCCCCCCCCCCAATATTTTTTTTACAAGGTTTCGGAATAATCGCCGACAACGAATCTGATATTCAAACACTTCGCAACTGAATACTTTCGTAGATATTATTATTTTCCCAGTACAAAAGTTGGATAAAATTTTACTTTAATGCCCATATTACAGCTTGGTTCTTACAGTGCATAATTATCAATTTCTTCTACTTCTAAAACAATTTTTTGGTGAGGAAAGCTTTATGTTTTGGGATTGTATTGAAAATGTAATGGAAATTTCAATTTCGTTCCGTTTTAATCTTTTATATTTTACTTGCCAATATAATTGAAAGAATACAATTCAACTATCGTAATTTTATATAAATAAACAAAAACAAATATTTTAAAATAAAACTTTATTAAAAAAGAAATAATTTTATTTTTAAATGAAAAAAATCAATTTAGTAAAATAATTGTATTAAACATCCCAACCTCCCCATGTTAAGTATGGCTTTCTAAATAAACACCCCCAGCCTTGTCAGCAAACCTGTAAACCTATAAAAGTTAACATTTCGAATGTGAACAGTGATTTTTCGATTTTGTTAGCGCTTGCTTGCCGCAATTAAAGACAATTAAAACGGAACTAACTTTATTTCCATTCTATTTTTTAAACAACCCCCAAAACATAACGCTCTCTTCCAGTTATAGCCAATTTTTTTTTAATTAAATAAAACAGTTCAAAATAAACAGATAAGCGCATTTTCTTTAACATTTTTCTTACAACCAACGTTGTCATTTAACCAACTGCAGGATACCGTTACTTTTGTGGGGTTGTTTTGAAAATGGCACGGAGATTATAATTTCGTTCCAATTTAATCTTTCTGGTCGAGCCTATTTCGAAAGCCTGTCTTATCATAGATTTGAACTACAAATAATTTATTACATTTTGATTATTACTATCTTAAGACTTAAAGCTTATATTTATTTCATTTTTCTATTTATATATTGAATTAGTTATTTCCAGTCTTATTTAAACGTAGTGCTTTCTTTAAACCGGATGAACCTTTTATAAAAATATGAGTTTAACGTAAAGAACACGAACAAGGTTTTATTCAACTGAATTTCTTCCAGTTTACTAACAAAATATATAAATTTAAAAGAGATATAAATAATAAAATAAAGAGGTTATGTAATTTAAAAGAAATACACGTACTCACAAAAGCAGAATTTTTTTTACACATTTTTTTCTTTAAAACCATAACAATGAGACTAACAATTACCTAGATCTTAGTAATTATTTGTTTTAATAGAACTGTTTTAATTGTACTGTTTACATATATTAGTTAACCTAAGTTGGTATTACATTTATTTTACATTTACTTTTTTTTTTTTAATTATTACTTTTAGACTATGACGTTTACACCCGGAAGTAATGAGTCACAAGTAGGTCGCTTTTATTCATTTTTGCTACAATATAATTGTTTATAATTGTACTATTCAGAAATATTATTTATAGTTCGTCCATTTCAGTTAGTATACATTTCCTTTACGCTTAATTAATTTACAATCATTAATATCGTTAAACAATTCCGTTTAAAACCGAAATTATGCCACCCAAACGAAGTAGAAACGAAAGTGAGGGAGAAAGAATGGAAAGATTGGAAGCTAATAGACTAAGAGTTGCTGCAATTCGCTCCAATGAAAACAATTCAGATAGAGAAAGACGTCTAGAACTTAACAGGATACGTCAAAGAGAAAGGAGAGCAAGACTGTCAGATTTGGAAAGAGAAACCCAACGTGAAGCTGACAGAACTAGACATGCTGTAAGGCGGTTAAATTGATCACAAGATGAAATTCAAGAAAGGCAAAGATATGCACTGGAAAGAGAAGCAATATTACGATCGAATGAATTATATGAGGTAAGTAGACGTACACAAGGTCAGTTGAGAGTGGCTCAACGACATCAGAATGAATCGGAAACCCAACGAAGCTTTCGCCTATACCAAGGGCAACAACGAGAGGCTGCATGGAGAGAGAGTATGACTTTGCCCCAGCAATTGACAGAAAACGAGGCAGCTAAACAACGAATGACTGCTTTGAGACACCATGAAATAGAACACTGCAATAGAAAAGGATTGCTCTACAACAAAAATGACTCTCTCACTACAGCTGATATAGGAAAAATGGACAAAGTATGTCAACATTGCTCAGCTGTAAAATTTAAAGGAGAAACCCCTGGTTGTTGTTGTTCTTCTGGCAAAGTTGTGCTTGATAGCTTTCCACCACTGCCTCAGTTGCTTCAAGATTTGCTCTCCGGCAATGGTCCCATCTCTAAAGATTTTCTGCAAAATCTACGCAGTTATAACAATTGTTTTGCAATGACATCATTTGGTCACAAAATTGCGGCAGTACATGGGTGGAATCCTTCTTTTAGAATTCGAGGCCAGGTTTGCCACCAGATTGGGAGTCTTTTACCACCTGAAGATGAAACAGCAAAGTTTATTCAAGTCTACTTCTTGGATAGTCTGGAAGAGGAACTACATAATCGGGGACGTGACAGTAGACTCAATAGAGACATTCTCCGAAGTCTGACTGAATTTTTACATGAGAACAACAGCTTCATTTGTCAGCTGAAAACAACAAAGGAGAGGATTGAAGAAGAACACTTGGTAGAACATAAAGTTGTCATAAGGGAAGACCGAAGGCCGCAAGAAGAGCATCCACGGCGATTCAATGCTCCAACAACAACGTATGAGATTGGAATATTAATGGAGAATGAACCAACAGCTAACCGGGATATTGTCTTGCGTTTTAGAAATGATGCATTAAAACGAATCTCCGAACTACATCCTCTCTACGATACTTTAATGTACCCGTTAATGTACCCCTATGGTTCTCCATCTTACAACATCTACATGAAGGCATCCAATGGGCGAAAAGTTACCCAACAGCAATTTTATTCGTACCATTTAATGACTCGGCCTGGAAACTATTTTCTCTGGTACCGAAGGCTATTTCAACAATGGCTGGTGGATGTGTACTGCAAGATTGAAACAGAACGTTTACAGTTCCTGAGGCGTGAGCAACAGACCCTGAGAGCTGACAATTATAGCAACTTGAGAGATTCAATTCTTAGGGAGGATGGGAATCCAGAACAGTTTGGTCAACGAGTTGTACTTCCGGCAACTTATACAGGAGGCCCTCGATACATGTTTGAGCATCAAAGTGATGCCATGGCATATGTTCGGCGAATGGGCCGAGCCGACCTCTTCATCACGTTCACAACAAATCCAAAGTGGACAGAAATTACAGAAAATTGTCTTCAAGGGCAAGACCCTCAGGATCGTCCAGATATTGTTGCCAGGGTTTTCAGGCAGAAGCTAAAAAAGTTACTTGAATTTATTAAAAAGGGAGGATTTGGCAGGTTGAGGGCTTTCCTGTACAGTATTGAATATCAAAAAAGAGGACTGCCGCATGCACACATCCTCACCTGGCAGGCCCCAGAGGACAAACTTCTACCAGAAAAAATGGATCTCTGCATATCTGCAGAGATCCCTGACAAAGAGGAAGATCCTGATCTTCATGCTAAAGTGATGGCACATATGGTGCATGGACCTTGTGGACCATTTAATCCAAATTGTCCATGTATGATTGACAACAAATGTTCCAAAAAATACCCAAAAGAATTTCTTCAGTGTACCGAGCAAGGCCAAGACTCTTACCCCAAGTACAGGCGAAGAAAACCAGAAGATGGAGGCCAGACTGGTACAATAAGGATGAAGAGAAATGGTCGGTATGTTAATCAAGAAATAACAAACCAGTGGATTGTTCCGTACAACAAGGTCCTCCTTCAGCAGTTCAACGCTCACATTAACGTAGAAATTTGCAGCTCGATCCAAAGCATCAAATATGTCCTCAAATACGTGAATAAAGGATGTGATCAAGCAGTGTTTGAACTACAAAGAACTGATGGAGCAGCTAACCAACAAGGCCAAGTACAAAGTCACATTGTGGATGAGATCCAGCAGTTCCAGAATGCAAGGTATGTCGGCAGTTCAGAGGCGGCCTGGAGGATATTGGAACATCCCATCCATGAACATTTCCCCCCAATTGTACAACTTTCTGTTCATCTTGAAAATGGGCAGCGTGTCATGTTCTCAGCTGATACTGCTCTGGAACGAGCCCAAGGTCCACCGCCTGCCACAACTTTGACAGCATTTTTTCAACTCTGCCATGAGGATGACTTTGCAAGGGGTCTCAAATACGTAGAAGTCCCTGAGTTTTACACTTGGAACAAATCGACAAAGAAATGGATGAGAAGAATGCGTGGGGTACAAGTTGAAGGTACTGAAAATGATGATGTATGGAAGGCACCATGCATTGGGAGAATCTACACGATTAGTCCAAAAGCAGGGGAGTGTTATTTCTTACGCCTGTTGCTCAATGAGGTTGCTGGTCCAACTTCATTTCAAGATTTGCGAGCATACAATGGTCAGGTGTTTGAAACATACAGAGCAGCGTGCCTTGCTCGAGGCCTTCTAGAAAATGACCATCACTTGCATCAAGCAGTAGGAGAGGCAAGTGCCACTCAATCACCTTCAAATTTGCGAAGCCTATTTGTGATAATTTTAACAGCCTGTGAGCCAAGCAATCCTCTTGAGATCTGGATGGCTTTTCGTGATGTAATATCTGAAGACATTCTTCACAGATACAGGCAAGAAGTTAACAATCCAGAAGCAGATTTTAATGAGGACATCTACAATAAAACTCTTTGTCTAATTGAAGAAAAAGTTCTCCTTATGTGCGGTCAACCATTGGCAAGTTATGGATTACCTGCACCAACGCAAGGGAGAGATGAAAGACTCGCGAGAGTATCAACGTGAAGTTACTTATAATCTTGAAGAACTTTCCCTACAAGCAGAAAATATGCACGAAAAACTGACCGATTCTCAAAGAGAAGTTTACAATTCATTCATGGCAATGTTGGAAGCACAAGGTGAAATGAACAAAAACATGATGTTTCTTGATGCTCCAGGTGGTACGGGCAAGACTTTTGTAATCAATTTGATCCTCGCAAAGATTAGATCCATGAGAAAGATTGTGCTTGCAACAGCATCCAGTGGCATTGCTGCTACTCTACTACAAGGTGGCCGCACTCTTCACAGCACTTTTAAAGTACCCTTGGATACTCATCGAATGGATCAGCCAGTTTGCAAAATTACTGGTAACTCAGCCATGGCAAATGTAATTAGAGACACCTCTGCAATCATTGTAGACGAAGCCCCAATGACGCACAAGAGTGCTTATGAAGCAATTGACCGAACACTGCAAGACATCACAGGAAACAAGAATCCCATGGGTGGCATTCCAACCTTATTTTGCAGTGATTTCCGTCAAATCCTCCCAGTGGTTAAAAATGGCACAAGGGCTAACATTGTCAATGCAAGTTTGAAACAATCCTATCTCTGGAGGCACGTTATAGTGAAGAGACTGACTACTAATATGAGAGCCTATATCTCTGATAACACAGCTGCAGCAGACTTCTCAAAATTGCTTCTCCAAATCGGTAATGGTCAGTTTCCTATCACTTCTTCACCTGACACAATTAAGATTCCAACTGCGCTTGGTAAATGTGTCGGTAATCAGAAGCAACTGAAAGACAAAGTGTACCCAGACCTGCAAAACAATGGAAAATCACCGGATTGGCTTGCTGAGAGGGCTATTATTTCGCCATTAAACAGCAATGTGAATCATTTGAACAATTCAATAATGGATGAATTTCCAGGAGTCACAAAGCAATACAAGTCAGTTGATTCGGCTACTAATGAATATGAAGCTGTTCACTACCCTGTGGAGTTTTTAAACTCTTTGGAGATATCTGGAATGCCTCCACACATTTTAAATCTCAAAATTGGATCGCCAATCATGATTCTTCGATCCTTGGAACCGCCAAAAACAACAAACGGAACCAGATGTGTTATCACCAGATTGCACACCAATGTACTTGAGGCCACCATTTCCTGTGGTCCCTATAAAGGCGAAACCGTTCTACTGCCAAGGATCCCCTTAGTTCCATCGGACTCAGAACTTCCATTTAAATTCCGGAGACTCCAATTTCCTGTGAAGGTGTGTTTTGCAATGAGCATAAACAAAAGTCAAGGTCAGACATTTAACACCATTGGCGTAGACTTGACATCAGACTGCTTCAGTCACGGTATGTTCTACGTCTCCATCAGCCGGACAGGAAGTTCAGAAAAACTCTACATTCTGGCTCCAAATCAAAGCAGCAGAAATGTAGTTTACCCTGAGGCTCTTCAGTGAAAAGTTTGAGAAATGGATATGAGGAAAAACTGACATGATCTGATTGTGGTAAGTTTTTAGTATTGAATGTGCAAGATAAAATTTAAGCAAGAGTTGAAAATTACTTCAATGAAAAATTTCCTATGTAACATCAAGTAACCTTCCTTTTTGATGAAAATGTTTTGTGAAGTTCCTGATTGAATTTCAGTCACTACAAGAGGTAGTTAAAATGTTAATCACCTTATGCAATCGTTGCTCTTACAACATCAACTTACTGGAAAGGTGCCCACAGATTTTGGTACCCGAGTGCGCAACAAAGCTCCGTGCGAAGCACGGGTATCTTTGCTAGTATTTTAATATTCTATTATAATCTGATTAACTTTAAAAGAAAAAAAAACATCTTACAGAATGCATGAATGTAAAGATCAAACACTCCTCAACATTTCATCAGATATGCCCCAAAAATGTTCTTGTCGATTCATTCAAAAATGGGAATTCATTTTACTCTTATAATCACTCCTCTCTCTACTCTTTATATAAATTCATAAAATGTTAAACATTTACGTCTATAAAACGTATACGTTAACTACTACTACTACTACTAATAATAATAATAATAATAATAATAATAATAATCGAGAAATCAATGGTATGAGGCTGTTGCGATGACGCAGATTTATTTGCAAATGCTATCGAAGGAGGTGGAGAGAGCTGGGCGTCTGGGGAGACTTGTTGTCACTCAGCTTCCAGAGAACACCACAGGTCTCCAAACCGATCGTTTGTTGACTTGTGTGAAAGCTCCATGTGAGCCAATAATAATAATAATAATAATAATAATAATAATAATGATAATAATAATAATAATAAAGGAAAATCCTGGAATGCAGAGAATAATACACATGAGCCACATGCGTGAGCCAGACAAACTGCCGCAGGGGCAAAACATGAAGAAGCGTTACAGGGAATGAAGAACAATGAAGCTGCATATCAACAGGTTCTACATTCCCATCATGCATCCTCTCCAATTATCCCATCACTGCTCCCCCCCAAAGTGTGATATCAAATTGCCGAGAAGGGTCAAGGAGGATGGAAAGACCAATGAGAGAGTGCTGACCAGACCTCTGCTGGACAAGCGCAAAGAGAACTGGGATCTTGGGGATACTTAGTGCCACTCAAATTCCAGTATAGACCAATGGCTGCTGCCAGCGAGAAATCAATGGTGAGAGGCTGTAACGCAAATTTATTTGCAAATGCTATCGAAGGAGGTGGAGAGTGCTGGACGTCTGGGAAGACTTGTTGTCACTCAGCTTCCAGGGAACACCACAGGTTTTTCAATCAGATCTTTGATGACTTGTGTGAAAGCTCCATGTGAGCCAATAATAATAACAACAACAACGTACAGGAACACCACATGGAATCATGAAAACTGAAACTGTATAATTGTAAGTTATGAAATAAAACTATCATCTAAAATCCTTATATTTAATAGTATTTGACTCGTTTAAATAATTTAATTTTAATGAAGAAAGCAACTATGGAATTTCGCCTAGTATATAAGAATGTAACTAATGTCTATGATGGCGACAAGATACTAGAAATGATTTATTTAAATAGGAATTTCAATTGAGATACCATCATGTCTATCATTATTTGTTGCAAGAAAATAATTTCGTTCATCTGAGATGAAATAATTTTTTGGTAACCATCATGTCTGAGTGGGGATGTTTTCTTTTTCATAACTATCACCCACAATGTTTCTTATAAAAAAATATAATTTTATAAATTATTCGACATAAAAACTTCTTACTTATAAAAATATTTCTCTATATATCTTCTTATCTGGAGTGAAATGCTCTCCAATGATGTACATGGAAAACAAATTTTAAAACAAATTTTAAGTTACAGCATGTAGTGTTCTTAGCAGACAACCCCGACAGTTGGACTGAACAGTTTCGCCCATAATCGTCTAATTTGTATACAGGATGTAAACGATAAATTGGCAGTAATTTCAATCCACAATTTAGGTTTTATAAAACGGCATTTTAAATGGGGAATGTTGCTGTACTCTTTAGAGTCTGATGTTCCAGATTAGTCACCTAAAATTACTAAAAAAACAATGAAGTGTCAATGTAGAATTTAACCATAGAATGTTTATTACTGAATAGTTCCGCGCTGAGTATAAGATGTCTGACATTATCAGAGACACTGGCTATGCTCCTAGGACTGTATACCATGTTGCAGCAAACTTAAACGAAAGGTAAAGACATCCAAAGGAAGACTCACAGTTCGAAAAGTGATAAAATCTGCACCAGAACGTTTCTTGGTGGCTTGAAACGATCCATTGCAGCAAGTCCTTAACAATCTATTGCTGAACTGGCGAAAAAGTGAAATGTAAACAAAATGACCATATCTAATGCAGTATGGAAAGATCTTGGGATTAAGTTGTATTGCAAATCGACGTCATAACATTCTTACAGTAAAATCTAAGACGATTCATAAAGAGAGAAGCCCCTTCATACCCAATCACCTGAAGCACCATGGCGGTAATATACACATTTTTGTGGATGAGAAAATTTTGTGGTAGACAAAGTTTTCAACCACCGAAAATTCAAGCGTTATCACCAATGATCCTTCTGGTGTTCGAATAAACACCCTATTTCTGCAATGGTGTTTGGAGCCGTTGCCAGCGATGGGAAAACCATGACCCCCCCCCTCACTTCATTGAATGTGATCTGAAGATCAATATTGTGGAATATCTAAAGATTCTGGAGAAAGTTCTCTTACCCTGAATTAAGAAGATCCATGATCCCAAGAAAGTGATGTTCATCTAGGACTCTCCACCTGTTCATGGGTCAAAAACAGTGCAGACATTCATGAAAAGAGAGTTGCCGCTATTTGTGCCCTCTAGCTCGCCAGATTTGAACCCCTGTGACTATTGATTATGGGGCGATGTTGAGAAAGTCTATAATGCTCATAACAGTGTGGCATCCTTGAAGACTTCCATAAGGCGAGCATTCTGCGCTACCAAGAAAAAGTCAGCTGTCAAGGATTGTTGTGCTTTTAGGACTCGTATTCAGCAAGTTGTGGACACAGAAGATGGATGCATAGAATAAAATATTTGTATTTGTTTGTATTTAATAAAACAGTTGAATAAACATACACAGATCTTTTGCTGTCCTTCTTTATCAAGGTTTAAAGTTTGAGATCTCAAACTGTCAATTAATTGTTTACAACCTCTATGCTTTGTACAATTGTTCTTTGTTAATATATTTGTTTAATCAAGTCCTCTGTTGTGTGTTTATTTCTGACCCCTAACAAGACTACAACAACTTGAGAACAAAGACCCTTAATGACCTTTATTGACCTCCTAAAGGACTACATGAAAATTTTCAATATCGGTGCAACCCGGGATTCTATTTTCATCATACTTTATTCAACACTATTTAGCAATCCAGAAAAAGCTAACAGCAAGAAAATGTAACTAATTACAAGATGCCTTAAATAAGTTTCCAGGCTTTTTTCGTATGGGCATTTTTATTGATAATACACACATGAAACTCTAGTCCCCTTTGAAGTAATCTCCTCCGGTTGCAATGTTGTACCGTTTCAACAACTTCTGGAAGGTCTCATAGAAGTCCTCTTTTGTGAGCATGTCAATGACCCTTCTCACAGCCCTTTTCATCCCTCAGTTGTCTCTTAATAACAGCCTCTAAGGTTTTCCTTGAGCTAAGGGAATAACTTTAAATCACAAGTCTGGACTATAGGGAGGGTGGCGAACTGTCTTGATGCCCATCTTGCTCAAATGGTCTGTGACAAGGATGGAGTTGTGGACTGAAACCTTGAGACAAACTTCACACAAATCTTCCTCTTCTGTTTCTCATGAATAATTGTGTATACAGATCACACACTGACATCAAACTGTGCATTTATTATCTCTATAGACACACGACGGTCTTTATCCATGAAATTCTTTATTTGGCCAATCAACTCTGGTGTTCTGACTTCCTTATTCCTCCCACACCTCTCATCATCCTTCACAGATTCCCTGCCTTCCTTGAATATCTTATGCCACCCAAAAACTGATGCTCGATTCATGCAAGATGGTCCAAAACCAGTCTGAAGCTTTCCATATGTTAATGGGATTTTTTTCAAGTTTAAAATACAATTTTATTGCATATCGTTCTTCTAAAGTATCCTCACGTCCAGATTGCATTTTTGAAATTCACCAGCTGTGACAATCAGTCTTTAGTAGGGTGTATTCCAAATCCTGCTGTAGCTGTTTTTCAATCTAAAATCATAGAAAATGGTCAGTTATCTGATAAGCTGTATAGCAATAACATACTGAATTTTCAAGAGTCTATGACAATTTTAAATGCCTGTACAAAAAAAAGTTTGGAAACTTATTGAAGGCACCTCGTACACTGAATTTGAACTTGAACTGCTAAATGATAAGAATTCATTTCTCACACGGACATTATTTTGAGAATAATAGTTTTTGAAACAGACCTATTATTATTTGGAGGAAAACGCTTATTCAATATATATTCAGTAAAAACAAACTTTCAATATCAACGTTATTGTCCAGAAAATTATTTTACAATGCTTTTTCACAATTTCGTCATAACATGTGTGTGTTTCACAATTTCGTCATAACATGTGTGTGTAAAGCTCTGCCATATCTATATATTATTACTGTAGCATGTGTGTTATTTATTTTCTGTGTCACGCTTACATCTGAGTCGTTTAATTGTTAAGGATTTCCATTTCTGTAGTCAATAATTTTACCAAGAATTCTTCATAAGTTTTGGTTTCGGTTTCGATTATAGCTGGTGACACCTAAGTCATCTATTTTTTTATAAATAATTTTATCAAGAATTCTTCATAAGTTTTGGTTTCGGTTTTGATTATGGCTAAAAGAACTCAAGTAATATGTATATATATATATATATATATATATATATGCAATATACTGAGTTCGTGCAATTCAGCAAATTTTCATATACCAATAGGTTTTAAGCCAAAATGGTTGACTTAAGGATTAAGCTACAAAATTATCACATTTCATAATTGAGCATTTTACGTTACAATTGTTTCAATGTCTAGTTCGACAATTTCAAGCATTATATCGTTTGAAATTTCTATTCAAAAAAATGCTACATTGCCTAAAGTGTGTTAATTCATAAAGTCTGAAGAAATGCTGGTTTTTGAAAATTTTCAAACGATATAATCCTTGAAATTGTTGAACTAGACATTGAAACAATTGTAACGTAAAATGAAATACACTTTTTGTTGCCATCAACACCTTGTCTTGAAGTCTTGATTTTGCACACACAGTATATATATATATATATATATATATATATATATATATATACTTTTTCATAATTTTTGGTTTCAGTTTCGATCTAAGCTAATGCATCCAAGCCATATGGATCTATTTTTTTATTTTTGAAATCGCAACTTTATAATATATAAAAATCGACAGAACATTAACTTCATAATAATATATACAAAATCTGAAAAAAATGAGTCCCCTGCGAAATTTTTATAGGTCCCACTAGTTAAATATTATCTGTAATATGTGTTATTGCTTAACAGGCATACAGAGATTTGCATGTTTGAAGCAGTCATGAGGCAAGTAGTTCTGACTACAAATGAAGAAAGCCGAACAAAATTTACGTGATGTAAGCAACTGTGAGTAGAAACAGAGAAAGTGGAATAAAATATACAATTATAGGCGTTTACTTTTTTCTTACCAGACAACATTTTTTTAAAAATAAAATGATCAATTTCCAACTGTAATTGTTCTAACACTTTTCATTCGTAATTTGTGCATACCAGACGACATTTTTATCCAATTATAAAAATCGATGTTAGAATACCTTGTGCAATTTTGGTATACTTTTGCTTTTATTATTTCATATTTAAACACTAATGTTTTTTTTGTTTTGTTTTTTGCACAGTTGCTTTATTTGCTATTTTTTCGCAAACTTTTCGGTTAGGGTTTGTTAGGAAACGAAAACCTGGTACAGTTAAGATTAAGTTTTAGGGTTAGGGTTTTAGATTAGTATCATGCCTCATAGCTATCGGTGGTTTTATTAGGAAGGTCGTTTATGAATATCAGAAATAATAAAAGTCCAAGTACCTTGAGGTACACCTGCATTTATATCATGTTGTTTAAACATACGACCATCGAGGACAACCTGAATTCTTCTCTCATTTAAAAAGGATTTAATTATGTTTATTCGTCCAGTAATACTATAGGATCTGATTTTCCTGAGAAGACCATCGTGCCATACGTTGTCAAAAGACTAAGATATATCTAGGGCTACTACCCTACCTTCCTCTGTCTTATCCAGTGCATGTTATATAAGTTCAAAAATACAGTTTAAATATCTGCAGTAGAACGGGCTTGCCTAAATCCATATTGATTGTTGATAGTAGCTGTAAGGCGGTGAACTAGAGCTTAATTAATTATGGACTCAAACATTTTGGCGAAAAGAGAGAGGCGGCTAATGGGGCGTAATCTAATGGTCAGTTCTTTTGCAAAAAATTCTTGTAAACTGGTACCACAGAAGCAGTTTTTCAGCAGTTAGGAAAGCAAGATTCGTTAAGGCATTTGTTGAAAAGTTTGGAGAGAACTGGAGTAACCTCAGCAGATCATTTTTTTTAATAGTACAGCCGAGATGAGATTGTGTCCACATGATTTTGAGGTGTCTAGGTTTTTTATGATATAATACACTTCAGAAAGGGTGATTTTCAAAGGAAAATCACGGAAGGAATGGAGTGCTGGGTCCAATGTAGAGTTTGAAGCAAACCAACTGGCAAGCATGTTACCCTTCTTGGTTGCTGTGCAAACAACCTCATGATTGTTGGATAGTGGGGGAATTGTTGATTGCACATTATTTACTACACTGTTGTAGATTTTCTAGAAATCATGAGTTTCTAGTTTCTGCACTGCAATGTGTATTCTGGTGGTTTCGGCATATTCTCTCTTAGCTGTCGCTATTTCTTTCTTACAATTCTAGCTTCTATAAATTTTGTCTGTTTGTACTGGACTTATGTCAGATAAAGCTGCGGTATGCATGCTGGCTTTGTGCAATGGCAACTGTACAAGTAGAAGTAAACCATTGGAGAGAGTGGGGTTTGCTACAGAACTTCCGTGTGGGAACATGTGCTTCAATTGCCACTTTGAACCATTCAGTGGTCTTATTTGGACACTGTTCTGCAGATAGAAAAAAGATGGGAGCATCCCTGATGGCTTCTCAGTAAGCCTTCTAATGATACGTTATCGTTTTGAGCAGTGACTCTTCAATTTTAGGTCGAGAGTTTAAGGTTATTTCTACCATTATCACAGCATGATCAGCATTCCCGAGTGTGCTATGGTTATTCGTTACACAAACATCAGGAACTGTAGTCAGAAATAGATCTAGAAGTGAGGCTTGTTGATCTTGTCGATCTGGAAGATGGGTCGGAAACGTAAATGTCTGTAATAGAAAATGAGATATAAAGAAGCTATGTGTTATGCTACCAGCTGCATCTGCGTAAGTAGAGAAACCAAGCCAATTACTGTGGTGGATATTAAAATCACCAAATACATGTACTTGCACGCTAGTATCAAGGGAGAGTGCTGTATCTATACTATCAGATATTCATGAATGCAAGCTTCCATGAAGGAGGCAAATTGGTTTTGCTTAATATTTTGTAAGGGGAGCAATAGTATTTAATTATATTATGGGTTTATTTGGGTGTTTATTTATTCATTTATTATATATATTATGTTATTACATATTAATTATGTTATAGAGAAGAGCACCTATGTAAGATGCAAGTTTCATGTGTCCACTGATATTTTAGCATAAGTGCATACCAAATATTAGTAGTGTATGATAAACATTGTTTCTTATTCCAAAGTAATTTATTCCTGTTAATACTGCCGTTAGTGTTTGCATGACTGTATCAACAAGTTGCAATTGAACTCTGCTCTGTTGTATATTCTGGGGTTGAATTTCTTCATAAGCAGCGATTCCTTAATTCGCAGATTACCTACGTCGCTTTCTCTGGCTAGTATTTTTATTCGTATGTCTTTGCTGGGGTTATTATGAGATAGTTTTTTATGGAATGAAGGTGTGTTCTTTTACAAGTATGTGCAATGGCCTAACTAATTCATTGCATATCGCACATTGTATTTGATATATGGAATATGAGCGATTGCATAAGTAATGTTGTTGATGAGGCAATTTGGTAAAGTGCAGGGGGTTGTTGGTTGGGCTTCTGGCTCTGGATAAGTGTTGATTCAGTGTTAGTTTTGAGTGTCAGAGTTGGATATCAAATTTATCACTGCAGTTGATTTTGCATGATGACTGTTATTTTATCGTTAAAGTGTAGTAGTTTTAGGTGTTAGAGGATGTGTATTGTGGTTGTTTTCTAGATGGTATTTGACATTTGCAAGGGTATTCGTTCTGCCTAAGTATTTGTTGAAAATATCTAATGGAGGTGCTCTTATTTATTTCACTTTCATTTATAATGGATGTGGTTACATTCATTTATGTAGCATGTCCTATCTTGGTTTTGGAAAGGTGCTGTTGTTTTAGATCTATGAAGATCTCCCTGCGGGCGCTTTTCTCATAAAAGCTACTCATGGGTGGTTAATGTTATACTTAAAACCTTATAATTTTCCTCCCAAGTAACGTCTAGCAAAAAATGAACGATTGTTGATTATAGCGATACGATAAACAGATGTACCGAAATTGATGCCTATCCTATGCCTAACATTGCACAAAAATTATGGAAGACATAACCAATATAATATCTTCATCTTGATTTCCAATCTGCTTATTAGTAGATTCCGATCAGTCATGAGGATCGTAAATACACTGCTTTTTCAGGTATGTAGAAAATAATACCAATTTACCTGTCTTCGTTTAGTGTTACTAACGGAGTAAGTGCTTTTCAAAAGAGCATCGACAACATCATTTGTAAAGATACACTTGTGTTCATGTGAGAAAACTCAAAAGATTCTATAATGTATTGAAAAGATACAATATTACTCTAAATGAGGATAAAAGTTCTATTTAAGATAATTCGATTACTTTACGTGGATATATTATTCATAACAACCTTCTGGGCTTGACTTTTACTCCTGATCTTAAGTGGAACACATACATTAAATCTGTTGCCAAGGCCGCTGGAAAAATGGTGGGATCATTCTATCGATCCAGTAGATATCTCACTGTTGATGCAATTCTCTATCTATATAAGAGCCAGGTACATCCAAGGATGGAGTACTGTTGCCACATCTGGGCAAGAGCTGCTAGAAAGGACTTGTCCTGCCTTAATAGTGTTCAAAATAGACTTCCTAGCCTCATAGGGGATGTCCTTTTCTCTTCGCTCTTTCTCACAGAAGATATGTTGCGAGTTTGTCTCTGCTTTATCGTTATTTTCCTGGCAAGTGCTCGGCTGAGCTCCAATCTATGGTTCCCCTCTTACCAAACTTTCACAAGAAACACCTGTCTAGCAGAAATCACTATCAATAATTTCACCCACTCTTTATTTGTACCTAAACCTAAACGTAGATTCCATGAGCAAAGCTTCTTTATTAGAACTGCATGCCTATGAAATTGTCTTCCGTTTTCCTGCTTTCCAGCTGATTACAATATGGTTGTCTTCAAGTCTAACATAAACAAGTTTTTGATGAGCCGTTCCATATAAGTTACCAAATTCTAACGATTACTATATTGTCCAATTTCTACTGTACATTCTTTAACCCTTATCCTCTAGTGACCTCAAGGCCTTGATAAGTAGTGATGCCTATGTAAAAAAAAAAAAATGATTGCACCCGACTATAATAGACTTAAGGTTGGAAATCTCATTGCTTAACAATCTTAAATCTCAAAAACAGACGGAATGTTTTCTTATTACAGCAAATTCATTTAAAATTTCTCTGACAAATTAAACAACAAAGAGTTTTTCTGCCACCTCCAGTATTACATTCTTTGGAGACATTGGAAACACAAAAAAAATGTTACTATTATAACTGTTAATACTAGGAATTTGAAATAGAAGCAGATGCTAGTAAGTACTGCATAGCAGCTACTCTACATCAACAAGGTATACCTGTCGCATTTTCTCAAGGACCTTAAGCTCCAATCAGATTAAACACCACGTGGTCGAAAAAGAAACTGCTGCTATAATTGAAACTCTCCGGAAGTCCCACCACTTCCTACTTGGCAGCCCTTTAAAACTCATAACATCAAAAGAGTGTAAACTCTATTTTTGACAACTCTAAGAAATCATAAATTAAGAACAGCAAAATATGCCGTTGCCACGTTCAACTTCCCCAGTTTAAATTTAGTATTGTTTATCGACTTATGACTGAAAATGCGGCCACAGATAGTTTTTCTCGCATCTTTGCCCTCACTCACACTTTGGAAGACCTTGGTAGTTTGTGTGTTCAATTATGCTGTCCTGGTATGACACAACATTCCATTCTCTTTAGACCAAATGAAAAACGTAACTGATTTATGCACCTCCTGCCAATACCTAAAACCTAAATTCATTAGTAGTAACCAGAGAACATTTGTAAAAGCAATACTACTTTTCCAACGACTAAATATCGATTTCAAGGAGCCACTTCCGACGTCTGTATACAGTAACAAATATCTGCTCACTATAATCAATGAGTTCTCCCGTAACCACTTCACTTTTTCCTGCAGGAACACGACAAGCAAAACATCATACGCTGTCAACTATTTTCAATTTTTGGGATGCGTGATTTGATATACAATGACAGGGCCACTGACTTTCTTACAATAGAGGCTAAAAGCTTTTTATTAGAAAAAGGCATTGCCACACACACACAAAAACACCCCCCAAAAAACCCAAGTATATACCATCTGGAAGGAAACGGATAAGTTGAGAAACATAATAGCACTTCATGGTTCATGGAAGGCAACGCAACTAACTCTACAATCTCGTAACATGAAACTATCTTGTTGAAAAGACGTCCTACATTATACTCTACACGTTATTAGATCGCTACTCTGCACTGCAACAAATGTGACACCACATGAAAGATTGTTTTAAAGTAATTATAAATCAACCTCTGGGATTTCTATTCCTATTTGAGCAAAATCAGGCGCATATATATATATATATATATATATATATATATATATATATATATATATATATATATATATATATAAGAACAAGTACTTAATAAATCATTATAAAAAAAACTTTGAAAAAAAGTTAAAAACATATTTAATTTAAAAAGGAAGCACAAAATAAGTGGATAGTCCTTAATCTGCGGAGTTTCGAAGAAATACTTTCCTTCTCATCAGAGGGTAGGAATTAGCAAAATGTGGGATCGGATTTTGCTTACAAAAGTATTAGATGAAACTACAAGTAAGTTATAGATTTTACTTGGTAACAAATAGCGAAGAAAAAGGTGATTTCATGTGAATGCACAGTCTGGTGAAGGGTAAAATATCCAATAATGGTAAAATTCAAAAATCAAAATCCAAAAAAGTGGTTAAGTTTCCATTTCCACAAGTAAAATCCAAGGGAATTGCATAATTGGAAGATGGCCCAAAGTAATCTAAAAGGCAGAAATCCGTGGAATAATTCACAAATGAGGGCAAGGAAAAGGGAATGAGTTTAAATAATATTATTAAAAGGAAGATAAGATGTGCGTATAAGAAAGAATTTAAAACCACTGTCAAGGCTGGGCTGGTTTGGGAGAATTATAAATATTAACTCTTCAATATTGATAATATACTTTAGTTTTGCCATTTTGGATTATTTTGGTAAACTTAACTGTAATTATTATATATATATATATATATATATATATATATATATATATATATATATATATATATATATATACTTTTGCAGTTTTAACAAAAGAGCTACAATAATATCAGAGCGTCTCCATTTACACTGATCATCTACAGAATGCCAACATCAATATATCACGTATGAATGAGTCCCCTATAGAATTTCCACAGGTCCCGCTAATTAAATATTATTACGTGTATAAATGGTATACCACTGGACATGCATGTTTCTAGCTCTCAGTCGCCATCAACATAAGTTAGGATCGAACTCGTGACACCAGTCTGGCGTTCTACTATTGAGCTGACATAACTCACCACTTGAATACATGGTTTTATATCGCTTTTAAATTATATATATACTAGTAGATCGTTTAGTGTTGCCCGGTCGTAAAGTACGCATTAATATTATATTTTAAATGCAGAATTCTTATTTATTATAAACAGAAATACTGTAGGTATTAAACGTAACGTTAAATTCATTTTTAAAAAGTGAATTAAAAGAAAAACTGAAAGTAACTGAGATATGCGTATGCGAGTATTATGCCTTTTCTAAACATCTTGTAAGTAAAAAAATACTCGAGCTGAGATCGAAACCAAAGCCTAACGGCATTGGGTCCAGCACGATAACCATTAGTTCAGCTTAACACAATCTATAAATTTGTTTTCTAGACCTACTTATTCTTAAAATAAAGAAGCTGTCATGTTTTCCAGCCACGCGTTCGGGAAACAGTTGACAAAAAGATAAAAATCCGACGAGGCCCATGTAACAATTTTTCCATTTTGATTCCTTAGCAGCCCGTTTTTTTTTCCGGATGAATTCCCTATTTAACAAATTCAATTCAAATTTCAATTTTCAAGTCTGTTGATAAAAATTCATTGAGTATATAGGTTGAGAAGTGTCCTCATATGCACACACATTTTCATATATATATATATATATATATATATATATATATATATATATATATATATATATATATATACTAAATCAGTTAAGTATGATCATCCTGTAACACGAGCTACATTTTTAGAAATAAACCCGCATATACACATCTACAGTTGCCTCTGATGTAAAAAATTACTGTTAATGAACGAAACATAGCCGCGAATGAAGAAGATACTTTTAATAAAGACCACTCTACAAGCACTGGAGGCACTAGAGAATAGCTAGTTGTCAATGTAGAGAAACCAATTACTTTGCCAAAAGAAGAAGAAGAAGAAGAAGAAGAAGAAGAAGAAGAAGAAGAAGAAGAAGGAATCGATGTTTCCCAAAAAGATTTTGAACCTCAGGAACCAATGTGAAGACTATCTAGGATAAAATATATACTTAGTAAATACGAAAATTTCGTAACTTAAGAATAATATCTCCTAATTCTATCCTCTGTCATAATAATTCTTTATAGTTATGGCTTTAATCATCGGTGTCCCCTTCCCTTCGATTAACTTTAACCCTTGCAAAATCTTGAGTAAAGGATGATATAAAAGATTATAGAAAGAATCCATTTGTAGCGATTAAAACCTTTAATAAAGAATGCTGTTTCATTATCTTTGCATGCGGATTCCCATTAATGTAAACAACACAACGCATACACTTGGTTTACTGGCATCTTATTTTATTCTCGCGCCATTATCTATAATACAAGTCTGTCACTGCCAAGGGACGTTACTCTAGCGGTGTAAGCTGAGATTAGTTCCTCATGCAACATCTTCCCCCTTTTAAGAACAACAACAAAGAAAAAAGATCCAATAACAAAAACACAAAATAACTAAAATACAAAAATAAAACAATGCTTTGTCCTTGTGACCTAGGCCTTCACTGGGCTGACTAGCCTCCGGCCTAACAGGGATTATTCTGCCCTTTTCACTTGGACTCAATTAGTTTGTATAGTCTTTGAACCTAGCCGGATTCCTTACTAGTCTCCCTGAACGTGTCATCCTCATTCTTTCAGTATTTTGGTTTGCTGGGGATGATGTCACTGGCCTCATTCCTTCTGTTCTATTACTTTCGAGCCGAGGTTTTTGCGAATTACAAACCCCTTCTGTACTTGGCAGTTCAGTTATTGGTGCCTCCTCGCTAGGCCTTTGGTATGACTGAGGGATCAATGATGGTGATGGGAGTGCTTCTGCTGTTTTTTTAAAATCCACCCTATTACGTCGGAGCAACTCCCCATCAACTTTGACATGGTATGACCTCTCATCCAGTCTCTGCCACACAACTGCCTTCTTCCACTCTCGTTGATCTTTTATGTGTGGTTTAATACGTATCACATTTCCATGTTGCACTGGCTGAAGTGGTTTTATTTTCCGGTTGAAATAATGCTTTTGCTTTCTGCTGTCCCACTTAACTGTTTTGCTTAGATTTTTGTGTAGTTCTGGTCTGAGTAGGTCCTCTCTGGTTGGAAGAAGTGTCTTTGTTTTTCTTGACATTTGCTTCTGCGCAGGTGATAAGTGACCCTTGGCTGGCGTATTCCTGCGATCCAGCATCGCTAGGTTATGGATCAGCCTTATCTTCCATTGATTTCCGGAAAAGGTTCTTTGCCATCTTTACAGCAGATTCTACTTTTCCATTTGCCTTGCTATTGTAAGGACTGACGGGTGTGTGTGTAAAACACCACTTTCTTGCAAAGGTGGAGAATTCTTGACTACTAAACTGTGGTCCATTATCAGTGACCACCTGATCTGGTATCGCATGTCGTGCAAAATGGTGCTTAAGCTTAGTGATCACCGTTCTAGCTTGGGTAGTCGGGAGATGGTCAATTTCCCAGAAATTTCTCATATAATCAACGGTGCAGAGATAGTCCCTATCTGCAAAGCTAAAGAGATCTACTCCTACTTTTGCCCAGGGTCTCTGCGGAATTTCATGAACCATTAAAGGCTCTGCATGATTAGCTACCTCATATTTCCTACACGTTGGGCATTTTTGAGACAAAGTCTCTGATGTCACTATTCATATTTGGCCAGTACAAGCATTCTCTTGCTCTTCTGCAGCATCCTTCGACCCCTAGGTGTGTGGAATGCAATTTTTCTTTTAACACTGATCGCTGTGTTGTTGGTACTACTACTCGGTTTCCTCTGAATATTAATCCATCTTGTACCTCATTTCATTCCGCATGCTGAAATATGGTCTCATCTCTGACTCAAGATGTACTTTGTCTTCTGGCCATCCTTCCACAATTACTTGCTGTAACATCTGCATACATCTGTCTTCTTTTGTGGCTGAGCGCAATTCGAGCAACCTTCCCTCTGTCACTGGAATATATTCTGTTTCCTGGACATCATCATCATCGATGCATTCATTGCTCACTCCATGAATGTATGCCTTTGATAATGTGCCTGCTAGGAACATCTTCTTACCAGGACGGTATAGAACAATCACATTGTAAACTTGCAACCGCATTAAAATATTTTGCAGTCGCTTTGGGCATTTCCCCAATTCCTTTTTCATTATTGCTTCCAATGGTTTATGATCAGTCAGTACTGTAACCTGTTGACCAAATGTGTATTGGTGAAACCGTTCACAGGCATAAACCACTGCTAATAACTCTTTCTCAATCTGTGCATATCGGGTTTCTGTGTCTGTAAATGCTCGACTAATATATGCTAAGGGTTGACCTTCTTGTAGCAATGCAGCCTCCATCCCTTTCTCACTTGCATCACATTGAACGACCAATGGTTTGTTGGGGTCATAGTATCTCGATACTGGTGCTTCACTCACCAACTTTTTGATTTTCTCAAAAGCTTCTTCATGGATCTGAGACCACGTCCATGGCACATCTGCCTTTGTTAAGTTGTGAATTAGAGCCATCACATCAGAGATGTAGGGCAGAAATTTTGCCAAATAATTCATGAATCCTCCCAATCGTTGCACTCCCTTAATTTCTGTTGGCCGTGGCATATCTTTTATGGCTTTTATTTTCTCAGGATCTGGAAGTAAACCCTCACTGGTTATCCTGTGACCCAGGAATGATACAGATGGCTGCCGTAAATTCATTTTCTCACCATTCAATCGCATCCCACGATCACGACATCTTTGCAACAGCCTTCTGAGTTTTCTATCATGGTCCTCTGTTGCTTCTTCTATCGTTTTACCAATCCCGACCACCAGAAGATCGTCTGCTTTGTTAATGATTCCCTTCAAATCGGCCACATTATTTTATAGTTCTCTTTGAAATATTTCCGGGGCTGGACCAATTCCAAATGGTAAAACCTTCCATCGAAACCATATGGAGTAGCAAAAGTGGTCAAGCGACTGCTGGCTTCATCTAACTTCAGGTGCCAAAATCCATCCCTTAGATCAAGAGTTGAGAAAACTTTGCTATCAGCAAGTTCTGGGAGGAGATCGCCAGTACCGGTAACTGGAAATGCTCCCATTTAAGAGCCTTATTTAATGGTCTGGGGTCAATACATATCCGTAACTTTCCATTTTTTTTTTTTTGATTACCAGTGATAAGGCACTTACCCATGGTGTTGGCTCGTTCACTGGTTCAATTACCTTCTTTTTTACCAGTCTTTCTAATTCGGCTTTCACTTTTACCTTCATAGCCACTGGTATTCTTCGAGCCACTGCAACATGTGGTGCTATGCTAGAGTTCACTTCCATATGAACCTCTCCAGGTAACGTACCCAATTCTTCCTGGAAGACATCCTGAAATTCGGATATGATGCTCTCCGGGTGCTGGCTGCTGTCTTTTTGAGATATGTTTGCAACCCTCTTAAATTTGTCATTGTTCACACTAATGAGTGCCATTTGCTGGATGGCATTCGCTCCAAGTGGTGGATGGAAGTCTTCCTTTACAATGACAAACTTCACTGCATACTTGAGTCCGGATTTTGGATTTATCATTTTTATCTGACGTTCTCCTAACGGTTTCATTTGTGACCTGTTTCACATGACAAGGGTCTTATTGGACTGCTCAAGTGTTTTTCCCGCCACATGTTTCTTGTTTAGGATGTTCACTGAGGCTCCACTATCTAGCTGAAAAACAACCGGCTTTCCTTTGACCATCATTTCTGCCTTTATCACTTCAGGTCTGATGGAATTGATTCCTTCTTTCGTGGTCACATTGTCCACGTGTCCATAATCTGAACCATTACTACTGCTATCGCTATCATGTTTTCCGAATATTCTTTTTTCTTGATTTTTATCTTTTTGCAAAGTGGTGCTTTCCATTGCATTTGAAACACGTCTTCCCAAAAGCTGGACAAAACTCTTTTCTGTGTTCATGTCGCAATGCACACGCCCTACACCCTCTGTTACTTTCTGTGGTTGTTGGCCTTCCCTTAGGTTTCAAGTCCACTCTGTTAACTGCCTCGGATCTCAGAATTCTAGACTGTAGCGTTGCACTTTCCGATAGCTTGCATATGTCTATGCATCTCTGTAAGTCCAACTGTCTCATTTTAAGCAGTTCTGCTTGGGGGTTTGGGGGTTGTGTACTCCAAGAATTATCTGGTCTCGTAGTATGGAAGAGACGCAATTCTCACAGAAATTGCATGTCTTTATCAACGTATGGAGTGCCGTAATAAATGCTTCCACTGTTTCACCTTCTCCCTGTTTTCTTGTGTGGAAGGTATATCGTTCGTATATCTCATCAACTTCTCCAATGGCATACTTATCGAATGCTTGGAGAATTTCATTGGGTGTTCTCTCTTCTTCTGGAGTCAGAAATTGAAACCCATAATACACTTTTAACGCTTCATCTCCAAGTGTATGCAGCAACGTCGCCATTTGGTATGTTACTGGCTGACTCGCTAAATACGTGATGATAGCATAGTTATTCCATCTTAATTTAAACAGCTTCTAGTTCGCTGACAGATTATTTTCCATACACAGGGGTTTTGGGGGTCCTATCCCCGCCACTGGTCTATTTATCTCTTCCATGTTAAGTTAGGACACTTTTTTTTCCAATACAATCTTGTGTTTTACGGCCGAGTAAATTGGTTTAAACTTCTTTTTTCATATTATTTAAACGCAAATAGATCACAATGACCAGATAAAGCAAAACAAACTTTTTTTTGTGTGTGTGTGTGTGTGTGTGTGTGTGTGTGTGTGTGTGTGTGTGTGTGTGTGTAATGTAATACAATAAATCAACCATTACTTATCTTTATTATTTTTCTTACAATACATTTTCCATTTTTTATTCTTTCTTGGAACTCTGTTTATCCCACCGCTGCCACCATGTTTCATTTTCTTTGTATGCTGATTCACATTAATGAAAACAACACAACGCATACACTTGGTTTACTGGCATCTTATTTTATTCTCGCGCCATTACCTACAATACAAGTCTGTCACCGCCAAAAGACGTTACTCTAGAGGTGTTACCTGAGATTAGTTCCTCATGCAACAAATGCGACACTTGTTTTCTTTCTTCTTTATTTTGCAACAATTTTAATCGTTATAAAACACACACACACACACACACATATATATATAAATATATATATATACGTTTTAATAGTAAAAGATATATACTTTTAATGTATATATTCAATAAAGTTATTTATACATATACAAGGTGTTCCAAAAGAAACAGTGCACTGAACACAAGAAAGGATAAGAAAAGCAACAAGGCTGGTTCCAGCAAGATGGTGCAACTGCACATACGGCTCGTGTCACTATGGCTGCAGTTGGTGATGTCTTTGGGGATCATGTGATCTCTCATGGTTTGTGGCCACCTCGATCACCGGATTTAACACCTCCTGACTTTTATTTGTGGAGCAAATTGAAAGGCACACTGTATGCAGACAATCCTCAAACTACGGATGAACTGAAGCAGAGAATAACAAGTGTTATTCAAAACATCAAACCTGATGAACTTGAGTGTGTTTTTCAAAACATGCAGCGTCGCGCTCGTTTATGTCTGCAGGTGAATGGCGCACACTTTCAACAGTTATTGTAGATCATATCTTACTGCACGAGTCAATCCTCAATCGTACTTTAGTTGATAAGGTATTGGAGTTGTGAGTATTTGCAATAAATAGTATGTTTCTGTGAGTTTTGTTTCTTTGGGTTATTAGCATATTCCTACCGCACTGTTTCTTTTGGAACACCCTGTATATATATATACTTATATATACCTATATATATATATATACATACATACATATTGATAGAGAGAGTTATATATATATATATATATATATATATATATATATATATAATATATATATATACATATATATATATAAAACCTTACGCTTTTATACGTCCATAAATCTTCTAACCACCCCAATTCAATTATAAAATCTATAGTACCATCCGTCTCTAGAAGAATTTCTACGCTCTCAGCCGATAAAAAAAACTTTAATCAAAATGCTACTTTCTTCAATAATGCCTTAGGAAATTCAGGATACAATGAAAAGATTCAATATAACCATTATACTCCACCTGTATGCCGTCTTAAATCTGTAATCACACATAATATGACTCGCAAGAAACCAGTTCAAATAACATGATCTGCTGCTATCAATAGCAATGGTCCACTCCACAAATATAACCCGAACCAACATGCTAATCGTAATACTTCTAACCCACCCTGTCGCACTAGGAGAAAGAAAAATATTTGGTTTAATCCTCCATTTAGCATAAATGTTAAAACTAATATACCTAAAGAATTCTTCAATATTGTAGAAAACTCTTTCAAATACCCACACAGATATAGTTCAATTTTTAATAAAAACTCAATAAGAATTTCTTATTCTACTATGCCTAATTTAGCACAAAGAATCTTAGCATCTAATAACAAAAAAATTAAATCAGCCCAAAAAATCCCTTTCCCAATCCAACCAAAAAGAAACTGCAACTGTATTAACAAACATCTTTGCCCACTCAATAATGATGGCATCCATAAAGATGTAATATATTCATGCACAATTACAGAGCTCCCACGCAATTCTCCCATAATAGACAATAACATTTTGCCACCAAATTATCCTTCCTCCGACCCTCCCTTTGATATAATTATTAATCCAACAAACGAATCAACCAGCCCCTCTATTTTCAATCATACAACCAGCTATAATAATAATAATATTTTTCATAGCAGCCATCCTAACACTGATAACACTAATTATCCCCTCCAAACCAATCCTGATACAATTACTGTCCTACCCTCTGTTCATCAAAATGAACAAAATTTAAATTCTCTTCCCAGTATAAATCAACAAATTGATATTAATTCTCGACCCCGAGCTATTAATAAAACATATACATATATAGGTGCTACTTCAACTTTAATAAAGAAAAGAATTTCAAACCACACTTCTTCTTTCAATAACCAAAATTCAAATAATACCCAGGGAACTTCTCTAACTACACTGGTTAAAAAGCTTAACTCTGCCAATACCCACTTTTCAATGAAATGGACCATCCTAAAAAAAGTTAAGTCTTACACTCCAGGATCTAAGTCTTGTCACCTCTGTACATCTGCAGCTATAACTATTATAACCTCCCCTCAAAGTAGTAATATAATAAACTCTAAAAACGAACTGATCTCCTATTGCAAACATATGTCCAAGTTTAAATATGGTAAATTTGAAATCACATAGCGATTAATTTAACCCTTCAAATATATATCTTTTCCCATAATTTTTTTTTTTATATAATCTTACCTTCTAAGCATTTTATATTTTTAATTTTATTTGTTTTTCTTTATTTCTTTGGCCGGTTTTCCATCTGCTGTCTCCGTTTTATTAATTAAATATCAACCTACTCATTTTTATTCTATGTATTTGTTTACTTATATTTCACTATATGCATTTACATACACATTTATTTGCCTTATTCCGGAGTTTGTAGATACCGGCCTCTCCCTCCCCTTATTTTGTATGTAAGTATGTATGTTTTTGTTTAACTTGTATATGTTTTTGGATATGTGTATATGTTTATGCATGCGTGTGTATATATGTATATATATGTGTGTGTGTTATTGTATATGTATTCATATATGTATATATATTTATATGCGTGTGTGTATGTATATACATGTATGTGTGCATTTGTGTGTCTGTATGTATGTATGTATGTATGTATGTATATGTGTATATATATATATGTATGTGACTGTATATATATAATTTTCTATTTTTATTTATTTTTTTATTTATTTACTTTCACTTTTATATATATATATATATATATATATATATATATATATATATATATATATATATATATATATATATATATATATATATAATAGACGCCCCATTTCTTAAACTTGGCTATTTATTTGTTCTTCTGATCAGTTGTCTTAATTTAATTCTGGGACTTTCACGTGCATATCTAAGCTGACCTAATTATTAACGCTAACTTTCGCGCTTTTTGTCTGGGTCAGTTTGACCTTGCTTTTCAAATTTAAACTGTCACCGTTTTTCGGGGTTTTTTTAAGCCTTAATTTTTTTGATTCATCCAGCCTTGACAGACGTGTTTTAAATATTATCTCTAGTGTTTTTCTTTTAATGATTTGGAATTCATTCCATTTGCGCTTTTTCCAAGGAACTCTGCCTTTTGGATGATTTTGGACCATTTGGAATTTACCCATTGGATTGAAATTTTAAATTTGACCGTTTTGGATTTTACCATTTTTGGATTTTTACCCTTCACCGAACTATCCATTCATGTGAAATCTTTTTATTATTTTTCTTTTGCCTCCTGTTCCCCTTACCTCACCCTTTTTTAACCAAGTAAGATCTATGACTTACTTGTAGTGTCATTAAATACTTTTATATGAAAAATCCGATCTTGCATTTTGCTAATTCCTGCCCTCTGATGAGAAGGAGAGTATTTCTTCGAAACTCCACAGATTAAGGACTATCCACTTATCTTGTGCTTCCTTTTTTAAAATTAAATATGTTTTTAACTCTTTTTCAAGATGTCTTTTAACATGTTTTATTAATCATTTGTTCATATTATAAGCTCTATTTCCTTTTCGGTTTTATTGAGCTTTTTACATCTGGCTGAGTTTATTTTACTTGTAAATATTAACTCTTTAATATTTATAATATATTTTAAGTTTACCATTTTGATTACCTTAGTAAACTTATTGTAACTTTTATTTTATATATATATATATATATAACTGTACAGAAAGTCAGAAAAAATTTATACTGTCCTATTTTGTCATGTCAATTAAGAACAAAATAGGACAAAATAAATTTAAAAAAATAATTTAAACATATATTTACTAAAATATATTAAGTAAATAATTGAAAAATTGATATCAAAATAAAATTTATAGATATTTTTTCTTTGTAATCGAGGGTTTTTATGGATGGAATTCTTTCTCCCAAACAATGAACACACACACACACACACACACACACACACACATATATATATATATATATATATATATATATATATATATATATATATATATAGTCTGCTTATTATACAAACATTGGTTATATATGTGCATACATGTTTTAGTAGAATCCCAATTCAAAGAGACCACTTCATCAGACCGAATAGGGGCGATATTGAAACGAGAGTCAAGATTACATACGTTTTTTATAAAATATATTAAAGTGTAGTTTACAAAGTGGGGTGTATACTTTGTGCATGTGAGCAGTACAGGTTTTTGATGGAGTTGTGGTGAAGGATAGGGAGTACGGACGGGAATGAGAGAAGAGATGGAAGTATAATCCCGTGTGGTCAAGCTGTCGGAGTGGGGAGGTATTAATATTATTTTATCTTGGCGGTTGTTTATTGGTCTAAGTTTTTGCTTTGATCTGAAGTAATGTTATACACTCATCACTGTTATTTCCTTATCCTAGGTTTTACTTCATTATCTATGTATTTTATTGATGAGATCTATTTATTAATTTATTTATTCATTTTATTCCTTGCTTTTTTATCCGTTCATTTGTTTCTCGTTTTTAAAATATTTATTTATTTGTTTGTTTATTTATAAAATATGTGTCCATATGGTCAAATTACCAGCCAGTGAACAAATACACAGGCTTATTCATACGATTTAAATAAAGGTGGTATATTTTATAAAAAAAACGGATGTAATGTTGACTTTCGTTTCAATATCGCCCAAAATAACAAATGTTAAGGGGTCAAAATTGGGGTTAAAGTTTTAAAAAATTTGACCTCTGTGGTCTCTACCAAATTACTCAGCTAATTTTTGGTGTAAACATTTGAAATTTTACATAAAGTGTGTTCAGACATAGGGCAAGCTTTTTAATCAGTCTTTTTAGGGGTGTAGTTTCTTAGGGGTGTATTCACTTTTGTTGCCAGGGATTTAGCATTTAATGGCTATATCTTGAGTTATTTTGAGGGAGAAATAAATTAACTGTGTTATATATGCTGCAGACTGACTACTTTTCATTGTGTTAAAAAATTATTTTTTCACTGTTGTCCCATGAAGAGATAAACTTAAATATTTGAAGAAATGTGAGGGGTGTACAAACTTTTGTGATACACTCTATATATATATATAGTGGTAAGCATGTAAATTATTACTTTCATTGGCAATAAATTACTGAAATACCTTGGATAGGAACTTAATCAAATGGCTAGAAGAAGCCAAATTGGTTTAATGGATATAATAATAGCTTTTGGAATTAGCTATGCCGAGTTCAACTATCTTTAGCTGTACGAGGGGCGTGCAATAAGTAATGCCCCTGACCAACTTCCAGTTGTCTGATCTAGCTGAAATTTTGCATGTGCAATGATTTATATCTCTATAGGTTATGTGGCAAATTACAGCTCTGAACGAATTGTGGTTTCTGTTTTACAAGTGTTTGAACTGAGTCAGGTGTGAAGTGGAGCCTGTTGAATGTCGAGCAGTGATCCAGTTTTTGTATTTGAAAGGATGCACACCATAGGAGACTTTTGATGAAATGAAAGAAACTTATGGTGATAATGCCCCATCATATGACCTTGTAAAACGCTGGCATCGTGAATTCAAACATGGTCGGAAGTCTGTGGAAACAGCTCCCAAACCTGGTCGCCCCCCTTCTGCCATTGATGAGGCATCTGTCCGTCAAGTTGAGGCTGCCATTTTGGAAGATCGGCGCATTACTATTCGCCAAATAGCCCAAGATGTCAAGATTAGTACAAGGTCTGTGGAAACTATCATTCATGACCATTTGCATATGCATAAGGTGTCTGCCAGATGGATTCCCAGGTTGCTCACACCATTCCAGAAGCGAGAACGTGTCGATTGCTCGAGGATGAATTTGGAGATGTGCCAAAAAGATGAGTCAAAGTTTTTCAAAAGATTGATTACACAGGATGAAACCTGGGTCCATCACTATGATCCAAAGACCAAAGCCCAGTCAATGCCATCCTCCCTACTCTCCTGACCTTGCACCCTCTGACTTTCACCTCTTCCCAGCCATGAAGTTATTTTTGAAAGGAAAACGTTTCCCAGATGATGCAGCCTTGATTTCTGAAGTCACGTCGTGGTTGGAGGACCAACCTGGGGTGTTCTACAAAAACGGTATCCAGAGCTGCATCAAACGATAGGAGAAATGCATAACTCTGGGTGGTTCCTATGTAGAGAAAGACTAATAACTGTGCCAAGTTTCGTTGCTCTACTCCTATGGGAAGTGGGTTAGGGGCATTACTTATTGCACATCCCTCGTATGGTGCATTAATGAAGTTGGAAAAAACTTCCCTCTGTTCTAGGCCAACTAGCAACTTGTGTTCAACTATTCATATACAATGTATTATATGGCGGGATATCAAAAAACATGTTTTATATATATATATATATATATATATATATATATATATATATATATATATATATATATATATATATATATATATATACGTGTTGGCCGGCACCAAATCAATATAATATGTTGCCTTATTCAAACCGCACCCAGATTAATGTATATTATCTTGCCTTATTCGAATGGTACCCAGAAGATTAAACGAAACTCACACTGAGGAACGGTGTTTATATGACCGATGTATATATTTTACTATTCAAAACGTATCTGTTTATGTATGTGTCTTTGTGGCTAATTTGTGCTTGTGATGTGTATATACTTGATCAGTTTATTTATGGCCCGTGATCAGTCTAAGTGTTCTTATGCATGCGTGTGTCAGACATGTATTCGACATACATTTCTTCTGCCAACCTTCTGAAGGATTCCGTTCATCTTAGGGAGTTGGATCTTTTCTTAATCAGAGAACGCTTTTCAAACATAACCAAGACGTCGTAGATTTTCTATAAGATTTTATTCAACTTCCAAGGTGTTGTATTGCAGAAGGGTGGAGGTTGATATCTGCTTGTTGGTTCCCTCTTCTATACTTATTCTGAGACACGTTATCCCACTCAGGGGAGAGGCGTCTCACACATTCACTCTTCTTTGCATCTTCTTTCTAACTCAAACGATATGTCCAGCAAACCGGAACACGTGACAAATGAAATGTCACCGGTCACGGTCAGCTGTTTTAGAGCTTCGAGTGCAACTTGACAAGTTCACCGAGTCTGATATGTTTTGATATGTTTTGTATAAGCTTATGAAAACATAGCTTTACGTCTCTTGTTTATTTCTCCAGTTAGATAGATAGTTATACAGCTAAACAGATAAATAGATAGATACACTGATAATTAGAACAACTGGTAGATACACAAATAACAGATAATTAACTTTTCTGCTCGAGAACTATAAAACAAATCAATCGCTTACAATAGGTGTTGTGTTTCGATATGAAACTAAAGAATCATCATATCGTATGAAGCAGAAGATTCTATTGTTGACTTTGGTTTCCCTGATATTTTTCTAGTCATAATTCTTTCTAGAAAGACATTAGGAATTATGGGAAGACACGTATGAAGGTTGCCACTATCCCAAGCGAAAGTTATTTTTTTTCTTGTGGATTCGATCATGGGTTACCCAGGTCGTCAATCCATATCGTTAACTACTAGACCACCGTTACTCCCACTAAATGAATCAAAGGGAAACCACAAATTCAAGAAAATATGTTTTTTTGTACTAAAAAGATGATCACTTGAGTTGCAATATGCCACTTATAATCATGAAATGTGCCAAGTCTGGAAGATAGGCTTGTCGGTGGCCACCCTTTTTCCAAGAGATGCTGAAATCGTGCCAAACTCAGCATTCCTTTGAAAAAGTGAGAAAAGGATTCTGATAATTTATAAACAAAGTTCCTCATATTTCCAACGAAAGTTTATAATCTCTTCGGAGAGTCAATTTCACACAGTAATTTTTATACAGGTGAATACTTAGCATGAACATAAAATACTTAAAGAATGTCTGGTATTAATATATCTTTTAAATAGAAATTGGTAAGTTCACATTCTGTGAAAATTTGGAGTTTTCTGCATTAAATTATTCAGAAATTATTTCTTAGAGAATGCTGAGGTGAAAATAACTATTGATAAATAATTATATGCGAGTATTCATAAGCATTTTTATTGTTCAAAATATTTTTCAAAACGTAATTCTAATCTCCTCATTTTGGTTTCAGTGGCAATATACCCACATTATGCTAACATCCTTTACTCTATAATAAAGAAAGCAATATGAAAGCAAAAAGTAATCAACAAAACGTTATGATATGTTCACAATTTTCGCTCGCGTGAACTCTCTTCACTGCTCACTGTTGTGCCGGCATGTGACATTTATGTCCGAATTCCCCTTAATTCTCGTAGCAATTGTTAGTGGCCCGGAGGTACCGTCGTAGCAAATGTAGTCAAAGTTGACTTTGTAGCAAGGTTAGAATCTCTCAACTAATAGGAAGTCACTTCCTATACTGATGATTGCGTAAGAATGAAATACTAGTGTCTGTAGGTATAAATACAATTATATATATATATATATATATATATATATATATATATATATATATATATATATATGTATATTTATCTTTTTATATCTATTTGTCCGATACTCCTTTCTATTTTAATCTTTTTATATCTATTTGTCCGATACTCCTTTGTATTTTAATCTTTTTATATCTATTTGTCCGATACTCCTTTATATTTTAATCTTTTTATATCTATTTGTCCGATACTCCTTTGTATTTTAATCTTTTTATATCTATTTGTCCGATACTCCTTTGTATTTTAATCTTTTTATATCTATTTGTCCGATACTCCTTTATATTTTAATCTTTTTATATCTATTTGTCCGATACTCCTTTGTATTTTTATCTTTTATATCTATTTGTCCGATACTCCTTTGTATTTTTATCTTTTTATATCTATTTGTCCGATACCCTTTGTATTTTATCTTTTTATATCTATTTGTCTGATACTCTTGGTATTTTTATCTTTTTATATCTATTTGTCCAATACTCCTTAGTATTTTTATCTTTTTATATCTATTTGTCCGATACTCCTTTGTATTTTTATCTTTTTATATCTATTTGTCCGATACCCTTTGTATTTTTATCTTTTTATATCTATTTGTCCGATACTCCTTTGTATTTTTATCTTTTTATATCTATTTGTCCGATACTCCTTTGTTTTTTAATCTTTTTATATCTATTTGTCCGATACTCCTTTGTTTTTTAATCTTTTTATATCTATTTGTCCGATACTCATTTGTATCTTTATCTCCTTATTCTACCATTTGTTTATCCTCTATCATTTTCACTTAATTTTTTTATATTGTATCCTTTATCCATTCACCTTTATTTTTATTAATATATGATTAATATATATTATGAATGAAATACTAGTGTCTGTAGGTATAAATACAATTATATATATATATATATATATATATATATATATATATATATATATATATATATTTATCTTTTTATATCTATTTGTCCGATACTCCTTTGTATTTTTATCTTTTTATATCTATTTGTCCGATACTCCTTTGTATTTTTATCTTTTATATTTATTTGTCCGATACTCCTTTGTATTTTTATCTTTTTATATCTATTTGTCCAATACTCCTTTGTATGTTTATCTTTTTATATCTATTTGTCTGATACTCCTTTGTATTTTTATCTTTTTATATCTATTTGTCCGATACGCCTTTGTATTTTTATCTTTTTATAGCTATTTGTCCGATACTCCTTTGTATTTTTATCTTTTTATATCTATTTGTCCGATACTCCTTTGTATTTTTATCTTTTTATAGCTATTTGTCCGATACTCCTTTGTATTTTTATCTTTTATATCTATTTGTCCGATACTCATTTGTATCTTTATCTCCTTATTCTACCATTTGTTTATCCTCTATCATATTCACTTAATTTTTTTATATTGTATCCTTTATCCATTCACCTTTATTTTTATTAATATATAAATTATTCCTAATAATTTATATTACATTTAAATACTAAGTTATAATTCACATACCCTCACTAAAATATATAGACCTAGCATAAATCCCCTATTTCAAGTAAACCCCTTCCATAGTTAAAACCCATTAATGCATATGATTAAATAAACCTCCTTTTCCAATCATGTATCCTATATTCTTCCCGAGAGTTTAGTTACGC